>NC_083291.1:5673967-5977496 GCF_963506605.1 Zootoca vivipara
GCTTGCAGACTTAACGTATAGAATATCATAGAATCATAGAATCATAGAGTTGGAAGAGACCACAAGGGCCATCCAGTCCAACCCCCTGCCAAGCAGGAAACACCATCAAAGCATTCTTTACATATGGCTGTCAAGCCTCCGCTTAAAGACCTCCAAAGAAGGAGACTCCACCACACTTCTTGGCAGCAAATTCCACTGTCAAACAGCTCTTACTGTCTGGAAGTTCTTCCTAATGTTTAGGTGGAATCTTCTTTCTTGTAGTTTGAATCCATTGCTCCGTGTCCGCTTCTCTGGAGCAGCAGAAAACAACCTTTTAACCTCCTCTATATGACATCCTATAAGAGAACAAGAAGAACATACGTTTAGAGAAGATTGGAAAACGTTTATTGAATATATGGGAAATAACTGTGTACAGCTGAATAAGCCTCCAATGTTTCTGGTCTGCGTTCCTGGTGCCCACAGAGGCCAGGCCAGCCTCTGCACCCCAGCAAACAGCATCTGGAAGCACATCGACCTCAAACCTAGATACGCCATTTAGCTAGCAAGACTAATGGCCGTCAATAAGACATATTCCCCATGGATTTCTCTAAGCCCCTTTTAAAGCCACCTGAGCCACTGGCCATCAACATTCCCTGAGGTAGTGAAGTCCGTAACCTAACTTTCCTGACTCCACCCGCCAATCCACTTGAGTGAATGTCGCTGATCTCTTGCACCGGATGATGTCAAACAGTGGGACATGGATTCCTGTGCAGGCCAAGCCTTTCCCATTTCCCTTTGAAAAACTAGCGGGTTCCTTTCGGAGTCAGATAGAGAAGCTTTCTGGATGAAGAAATATTTGCTTCCCTTGCACTGGGAGTAGTTCCGATACAGAACTTGACTAATTAGCAGCAACGCGGCTTGAATTTTCCTCTGTTAGGAAATACAATTTAGCTTTGCATTACTTTTTCTGTGTACCTTTTCCTGCGTGTGTGTATCAGGCAAACAGGGCCTCCAGAGAATCGTATGCTTTGTGCCCATGGCATCAAAGACTTGACTCTCTCTTCGTGAACCGAGGCTTACAGTGCCGTAGGCTACTTGCCTTGATTGATACAGCCGGGAACCTGATGGCATTGCACAATATTTAATGTAATAAGATTGCCATTCTTATTAGAGAAGGCTAATGAATAAGATGTTGTGTTCCATAGCCATGGATCAAAATACTGCCCTCTTGGCACTGAAAATTGTGACATCCTAGATTGTCTATGTTGTAATACACCAAGACTTTACATCCATCACTAGGCTAAGATAGATGTTTCCACAATGTCCACATTTCCTTATCTTCCATGTTTCCAGCACTAAAAAAAATCACCTCCCCAGTAGCTACTACCATAGCCTAGTGCTGTCTCTGTTACTTCCTCACATTAATTCACATGGAGTGAATGTGGGGATTTGATTTGGGAAGAAGATACAAAATTAGATTATACTGCCTTTCTATATTACTATACACAAGGCGGTTCACAAGCTGAAGCAACAACAAAGATCGCAATCTGATCCAATACAAAAATGTCACAATAAAAACAACTTATATCAAATAAAGATGAGGAAATGTGGACATTGTGGAACCATGTATCTTGCCTGTGAACATTATTACAGGCCCTGTAATAACCCTCAAAGCAGAAAGTGAGGTTACAGGGAACCAGGCAGAGGGCCTTCTCGGTAGTGGCACCCACTCTGTGCAACACCCTCTCATCAGATATCTAGGAGATTAACAACCATATGACTTTTAGAAGACAACTGAAGGCAGCCCTTTATAGAGAATTTTTGAATGTTTGATGTTTTACTGAGTTTGATGTTTTATTTTGTTGGAAGCCACCCAGAGTGTCTGGGGCAACCAAATCAGAGGGGTGGCATAGAAGATCTTCTATTTATTATCATTATTATCATTATTATTATTATTATTAGGTGCCAGGCAAGGGCCATCCTCTCCTCTTGAACTTCTAATGGCAGATTCCTCATTCACTGGTGTTTCATAAATGAACTAGGGGGAGAGCATTCTTTTTTACATGGCTGCCGGCCAACATCTTCCATTCAGAAGCCCCCTCTATTAGCCCCAGCCAGTATAGTCAATGGTCAAGGATGATGGGATTTGTAGCCCAACAACACTTGGAGTGCACTACATTGCCTATCCCTGATAGGCCTGATCCAGCTAGCTTGTCATTCTCCTGCTGAACAGCAGCCTGAAGGGGAAGAAGAAGGGGAAGTGACTCCACCTGCAGTTGATCACCCCTGAAGGTCACAGAGCAGAACGCACTGATGAGAACCAGCTGCCTCTGGGCTTCTTCAAAAGAGCACTCAGCAGCAGTCAAACACTGGAAACTATGCATGTAGCATTTGCCCTACCTTCCTGCTGGACTCTGTGACCATCTGGATTCCCTGACCTGTGGCTTGGCTTGTGTGGATTGTGCTCTCAGGCAAGAGTTTATTGGAGACTCCTTATTTAACACCAGTTAAATTAGCAAAAATGTATAGAACAGGTAGCATAAAGTGCTGGAAATGCCAAGAGAAAGATGGTGAATTCTACCACATGTGGTGGACATGCGAAAAGGTTAAAAAATATTGGGAACAAATATATAATGAGCTGAAAAAGATGTTTAGATATACCATTCCCAAAAAACCTGAAGCTTTTCTATTGGGTATAATGGGAGGGGAAATTGCCAAAGAAGATCAGAGACTTTTTATGTACGCTACAACCGCGGCAAGAACTTTATTGGCCCAAAAATGGAAATTACAGGATATACCGAAAGTTGAGGAGTGGAGGACGAAGATGATGGACTATGCAGAACTAGCGAAGCTGACCCACGGGATCCGCTATCAGGGAGAAACAAAGTTCCAAAAAGAGTGGAGTAAATTCGTGGAATATATTGAGAGGAACTGTAGAAGTCTAAGAACACTTGCAGGACTAAAATAAATCCTACGAACTGACTTTGAATAAGTAGGTAAAAGAAACTGCAGGATAAGGGCGGAAAAAACAAATCCGAAAGACGGGAGGGAGTCGTTTTTTGTTTTTTCTTTCTATCTTTTTCTTTTTTTCTGTTTTTGTAGTGATTAGTGGGTGTGTTGGTTAAATGTTTTTTAATTTGTGTGCTCATGTGAAAATTAATAAAAATTCTTTTTTAAAAAAAGAGTTTCTTGGAGACTCCTAACCCCTGCTGGCTCGGCAACGGGAATCAAACAGGGCTACGATACAGCTAAAGTTGTTGTTGTTGTTTAGTCATGTCCGACTCTTCATGACCCCATGGACCAGAGCACACTAGGCACTCCTGTCTTCCACTGCCTCCCACAGTTTGGTCAGACTCATTTTAGTTGCTTTGAGAACAGTGTCCAACCATCTCATCCTCTGTCGTCCCCCTTCTCCTTGTGCCCTCAATCTTTCCTAACATCAGGGTCTTTTCCAGGGAGTCTTCTCTTCTCATGACGTGGTCAAAGTACTGGAGCCTAAGCTTCAGGATCTGTCCTTCCAGTGAGCACTCAGGGTTGAACTTATGTAGCTTTAAAGCCTCATTGATTTCAACGGTAGACTGGCTTCATCAAAGGTGGTCCAAAGTGCATAATTCAGAGTGGGTTGTTTCTCTTGCATGTCATGCATGTTCAGAAAGGAAATTATCTCCAAGCTTTGCTATAGAATAATTCCCTTTTTTAGGAGGCATATGTATTGATGAAACATTTAAAATATGTTCACAAGCTCTGTCATGTTGCATTTGCTTGGCGCTAAGACCTGAGCTGCTGTACTGCTTTGTGATGTGATACAATGCAATGCAACATGGCAGATAAGCAAAGGCATCTTCACTGCCAGCAAATTATACACGTGTCCCGAAAAACATGGCTTTGAAAGATAACTCAATGGAACATCACGATAAATAACAAGTCAGATTATGCACTTGCCACTTGATGGCAACTGAGTACCTTTGAACCACCAACAAGCTGCCTCTAATAGAAATGGATTTATGGTTTGCCACACATGTAGAATTAAATAGGTAGCTTGGATTTTAATGATGTGGAATCATAGAATCATAGAGTTGGAAGAGACCACAAGGGCCATCCAGTCCAACCCCCTGCCAAGCAGGAAACACCATCAAAGCATTCTTGACATATGCCTGTCAAGCCTCTGCTTAAAGACCTCCAAAGAAGGAGACTCCACCACACTCCTTGGCAG
Source organism: Zootoca vivipara (assembly GCF_963506605.1). Taxonomy (NCBI): domain Eukaryota; kingdom Metazoa; phylum Chordata; class Lepidosauria; order Squamata; family Lacertidae; genus Zootoca; species Zootoca vivipara. The sequence continues at coordinate 5,678,160 of NC_083291.1, forward strand.
CAAATTCCACTGCCGAACACTGTCTCTCTTACTGTCAGGAAGTTCTTCCTAACGTTTAGGTGGAATCTTCTTTCTTGTAGTTTGAATCCATTGCTCCGTGTCCACTTCTCTGGAGCAGCAGAAAACATCCTTTCTCCCTCCTCTATACGACATCCTTTTATATATTTGAACATGGCTATCATATCACCCCTTAACCTTCTCTTCTCCAGGCTAAACATACCCAGCTTCCCTAAGCCGTTCCTCATAAGGCATTGTTTCCAAGCCTTTGACTATTTTGGTTGCCCTCTTCTGGACACGTTCCAGCTTGATCAAGACAGAGGCTTTTTGTTTCACCAGTGACATGTGACTGGCTGATTAGATTATCTGTCTGGAAACTGTAGAAACGGCTCCCTTTCCTTTCCTAAAGAAGCTGCAGAACTGTGAGTTGAACCCCATAAAAACAGGATATTTTTCCTTTACAAAGTAAGCTCAACAACTTTGAGGTGATCCTCAAAAAAGGGGCTTTTCCCCTTTGCAAAAGAAGCTGCAAAACTTTGAGCTGATAGTGTGTTCTGGGGAGATACAGATTGAGCATGCAACCTACACTTTCTTTAGCCTTTCCAAAACAATCTTGGCTCCCTGGGAAAATTTGTTCACAGGAGAACAATTATCTGAATTTGGTCCAAAGATTGGTAACATAAGAGATTTGTGGGACACCCACTCATGAATTTTACTCTTCATTTTTGCTTCCCTTGAAATTTCTTTGATCAGGAGTACAGGAACTTTTTCCATTCGAGGGGCCACTTTCCAGGGCCGCATGTCAGTGGTGTGCATCATGGCCAGAGGCATAAGTGGCTGGGACAATGAATTAAAATTTTACCTTTGTACAGTAGTCTAGTTTTTACACACACACACACACACAATTCCCTCTCTATTCTCCATCCGGGCAAGCAAAATGTATTGTTGAAGTTCAAGGGCGCATTCCAGACAAGCAAAAGGCACAATAGAATGGTGCAGAGTAGGATGTGGGGAGACGGGGTGTGGCTGAGGAGGGGGTACGGTATGGGGAGAGTCCTATGGTCAGATAGAAAAGGCCACATTTGTCCCTTTGGGGCTGACATTTTTCACCCCTATGTAGACGCTTCATCTGAAGAGGAATCCTCAAATTTCCGTTGAATGGTGATTTAATTTTCATTTCATGGCATCTCTGAAATGAAACACACACACACACACACACACACACACACACACACACCAGATAGAACTTTAAGTTTAGGAATCTTCATGATCTTCCAACAATATAGCTAACCTCATTCTCACTAGTTATGCAAATGTACCTTTTGCATCTCAATGAAAGACACTCATTGAGATGGCAAGCTGAGGTCAAATGATAAGCTGAGGACAACATCGTAGAGATCTTCTGGGACGTTATATTCTCCAAACTACTCAGATATTCCAGCCTCGTCTCATTTAAAATATGACAGCTGGGTTAAAACAGCTGGCTGATCCTTAGCAGGTGAAAATCAAAAGAAATTCATTCAATGCAAGGGTGCTCTAGTAATTTACACGAGCTGCTAGCCCATGACTCAAAGGACTTAGAACCGAAGAATAAGGAACATTCTATACTTAATGACCAGCAAGAAAGAGCAATATCTCATTGCAGAATCAGGAGCAACTAGCTTTCCCTCCCAGGGAATTATCTGGACCCATCGTTAAAGTTGCTGATCTAGGATATATACTGGTTTTCAGGTGCTCATTCAACAGGCACAAGGCTGTATTTTAAGAAAGAAAGAAATGTGCTGTGATCTACAAGAAAGCCACCCTTGGAGGCTCATTGTCTTCCCTTGAATTTCCTGGTGGCTGGCCCGAAGCATGCTGATGTGAGGGCTGAGGGAATGTGGTGAGCGCATACTTTGAGCGTGCTTTGAAATGGGGGGATTTGAGTTCGGCATGTCAAATTATATTTCTGCATATCTGTCCTCCAACCTGTGGGCCTCCAGATGTTGTTGAACTCCGACTTCCATCAGTCCCAGTCAGCGTGTTCAGTGACCAGGTACGATAGGGGTTCTTTCGTTCTTAGGCAGCGTATGGGACTTTTTAGTTTAGGGAAGAGGCAACTAAGAGGTGACTGAAGTTTACACAGCCGTACCTTGGATCCCAAACACCTTGCAGGGCGAAGGTTTTGGCTCCTGAATGCTGCAAACCCAGAAGTGACTGTTCTGGTTTTTTGAAGTATTTTTGAAGTCTGACGGGGCTTCCAATTGGCTCCAGGAGCTTCCTGCAGCCAATCAGAAGCTGCGCTTTGGTTTCCAAACATTTTGGAAGTCGAACAGACTTCCAGAATGGATTCCTGAATGCCGCAAACCCAGAAGTGAGTGTTCTGGTATTTCGAACTATTTTTGAAGTTTGATGGGGCTTCCAATTGGCTCCAGGAGCTTCCTGCAGCCAATCAGAAGCCGTTCTTTGGTTTCCAAACATTTTGGAAGTCGAACAGACTTCCAGAACGGATTCTGTTTGACTTCCAAGGTACGACTGTACAATTATGTGTGACATAGAGAAAGCGGATAAAATTCCACAATATGAGGCACTGATTTTTTGAAAATAACTTTTTAAAAGTCATGAAAGGACTGTCTCCATGTGCATGCTCACAACTCCGACATTTGCTGGCTGGAGGAACATGAAGGTACATAAGGGATGTGACTGCAGCCACAGAACTTTCCTCAATTCAGGCATGACCCCTGCCATTAGTGCGGAAAGTCAAACCCCTCACAATGTGTGACCAAAGTTGAAGACAATCAGCTACGAATTCACTCTTAAAGACATTGTATCAAGCAACAACTATACCACTACAAATGGCAAGTGCAGAAAGGCACAGGAGGAGAACTCATTAACACCAGTGAGGCATCATTTCTCTCCCCCTGCCATACTAATTGGTGCAATTAATTAATATTTTTACCAAGAATGCAGCTGGTCACAGAAGGCTTAAACCATAGGTAGGCAAACTAAGGCCTGGATGCGGCCCAATAGCTTTCTAAATCCGGCCTGCGGATGGTCCAGGAATCAGCATGTTTTTACATGAGTAGAATGAGTACTTTCATTTAAAATGCATCTCTGGGTTATCTGTGGGGCATAGGAATTCGTTCATCCCCCCCAAAAAAAAGAATAGTCCGGCCCCCCACAAGTTCTGAGGGACAGTGGACCAGCCCCCTGCTGAAAAAGTTTGCTATCCCTGTCTTAAACCTCTCTTTCCCATGCTCTGTTATGGCAAAGTCCAATGCAGAAATCGGACCCCACCTCTAAGAACCATTTCATCTCGCCTTCAAGAACCTTCTCTGAAGGTTGTCTTCAGGGAGCATTGGACTCTGGTTTGCTTAGCAAAAATCAACAAATCTTTGTCCGCTTTCTGTTGGAGGGGATGAGGGAATACTGGAATGTATTTCCATGCTTGGTAGGAATGTCCAGAATATGTGGACAATTTTACAAGAGCCTTTTCCAAAATTGTGAAACAACCTCTCTCTCCAAATCCAGCTTTAGCACTGCTCACATTAAGCCTAGATTCTGATCTTACTATTCAACATAAAGTCCAAATTTTCTTTCTACTGGCGGCTGCATGTTTGGGATAGCGCATTTTAGGAAATCCCAGACTGAGCTACCCCTTGAAGTATAGTTCAACAGTCTCTGGGACATGGCTATTTCAGGGCGATCAACAGGGCTTAGAAGGGTTGCAAAAAGTGTTTTAAAGAGAGACGCGTTTGACAAAACCTGGTCCCCCTTCTTTTCAAAATGCAAAGGGAGTAGATAGCAAACTTCTCCCACCAATTTTGCAAGAGCCTACATTGACCATTAATGTTTTTAGAAGATGCTATAAAATGATGCTATAAATTCAATGCTATCTCTGTTGTTCTTTCTTTTTTGCGGAGGCTGTATTAAATTTGTTTTAATCCAAATTAAATAAACATACCAACTCAGGACATGATTAGTAATCACGTTGTTAACTTAATTGGTGGAGTTAGGCTAAAAAAGGAGAGACAGCCTGTGATCTGAAGCAAGGCCTCTAAACCTAATTGTGAAATGGCAAAAGTAAAGTACAACACAGAAACTGCTTACTGTGTGCATTGACTAAAGGACACAGAGATACTTTCATGGATAATGATCATAACCTATCATCTGCAGGGACACAGGAAGGAGGTGCAGAGGAGAATACCAATATTGGATCTTCTTACTTTCCAGGGAGAGCAGAGTGTGTCTACATCCTAATGTGCTGGTTCCCCCTTGCATTCACATCTTTGAAAATCCCCATAAAAAGACATTTATGCTCAGAGCTACAGCAATGACAGAGAAATCAGTGATGGGAGAACTGTTCCGGAGTGTCCTGTTTCTGTTCTTCACCTCCAGGAAAGGGAAAAGAAAAAGAAAAAGTATTGGAGATGGTGGATACCTCCAGCTATTTAGCAAATAAACACTGCCCTCTGTTGGGAAAAAAAGTCCCATATCCATTAGCCTTCAGCAAAATCATCTGACTTTCCTCCCAAAGAGCACCATGCTAAAATATTAAACAAAGTGCATTTATAACAGGAGCTAAATTGGCTTTAAGTGTCACATTGGCAAGGTAATCTATTTACAGTGCTTCAGCTGTATGTCTTATCAGAGAGGGAGAATGTAAATAGATTAATAGCAGGCATGTGGCTTTATATAACTTGTCTAAATAATACAATGCTGTATCTACAATATTTAAAAGGGCCAAAGAAGACTTTGATCTGACAACTCTTCTGAAAAGCAAGACCGAACAGGTAACAGGGGTGAGGAACCAACAGAATGAGGCCATCCAGATATCCCTTAGGACCATCCTTAGGCCACGCCTCCTCCCAAGCCACACCCCTCATTGGCTCTGCAATACACACCCTCTTTGAGTGTTTTTGCCTCTGGAATGTGTCCTTGAACTGCCTCTTGCTTGTATGCACACCCACCCACCCACCCTACACCTGACTTTTCATTGCTGGGATGTAGCCTAATGTCTGCTGTTTCTGCTCTGCAAACATACAGATTCAAATCCAGGAGCATCTTTACAGCATATTTACAGCTTCAAAAGAAAGATATATTTCTTTTTCCATTTTCCCCTGTTCTTATAGAACAGCTGTTCAGATATTTGCAGTTTTCTCTCTCTCTCTCTCTCTCTCTCTCTCTCTCTCTCTCTCTCTCTCTCTCGTCAATGGCCCAATTAAATCGCACCTGAGACTGAACCTATGCTTAATAATCTAAATTCCACGTTCATTTTTAGGAGCTGATCTTACACAAGCTGCATCAGAGTCTAAATGCATGTCATTGACAAAATGAATAACAGGAAGTAAATGCAGTGGCTCAGGGAGGGGGGAATAAATGAATAAACAATGGTAGCCCTTGCAAAAGGGATGTGGGTGTAGCTGTGGGTTAAACCACAGAGCCTAGGGCTTGCCGATCAGAAGGTCGGTGGTTCGAATCCCCGTGACGGGGTGAGCTCCCGTTAAGGGCAGCCTCGAGCAGGTTGGCCGCCCTGGCGCTGAGGGGCGGAGATCGCTCTGGCGCCCCCGCCCTCGCAGGGTGCAGCATGGTTTCCGCGTGGCTTTGCCACGCGGCGCCCAGCCTACCGGCCCGGCGCCCTGGCACACTGCGCCACCGGGGGTCTACCTAGAGCTGGCCCTGCTCCCGTTGCTCGGTCCCAGCTCCTGCCAACCTAGCAGTTTGAAAGCACATCAAAGTGCAAGTAGATAAATAGGTACCGCTACAGCGGGAAGGTAAACGGCTTTTCCGTGCACTGCTCTGGTTCGCCAGAAGCGGCTTTGTCATGCTGGCCACATGACCTGGAAGCTATACGCCGGCTCCCTTGGCCAATAATGCGAGATGAGTGCTGCAACCCCAGAGTCGGTCACGACTGGACCTAATGGTCAGGGGTTCCTTTACCTTTGCCTAGCCCTTGCAAATGTTGCATTTTGCAAGGACCATTGAAGCCTTGGGTTGTGATGTTTCTACACAGTGCTTGAGGCACCAGAGAAGTTATTTAGGTATTTCAAGATATTCCAGGATAATTCAGACTGAAATTCTCAGGTGTCAAAAAAGGTTATTTATGTATGCCATTACTGCTGCCCATGTTTTGTAATCCCAAAAATGGAAAACAAATGAGGTCCCAACTAAAGAAGAATAGCAACTTAAACTGATGGAATATGTGCAGCTTGCAGACCTAACATATAGAATAAGAGAACAAGAAGAACTTGCGTTTAAAGAAGATTGGAAAATGTTCAGTGAATATATGGGGGGGGGGAACTGTGTACACTTGAAAACGTTGGCAGCGTTAAGATAAATTCAACAGTGTAAATAAGTTTTGATGGATGTAGTAATGGCAAAAGAAACCATGGAAGGAGAAGAAGTTATTGATATTTTACGGTTGCTTAAATGAATATTCTAAATTGCAAAACAGAAAGTTTAATAAAAATTATATAGATATAGATGTATACATATTTAAAGATATTCTGATTTGTGACCTGGGCTGCTAATAAAATTTCTAACAAAAAATATGGGATCTCAAATTATGGGAAGGAAAATAGAAGAGAGTAGTAACTTAGCAAGCTGCTGTATACTGAGTCAGACCATCACTGCATATAGGTCAGCATTGGCCATGCCAGTGGTGGGGAAACCTCTCTGGCCTGCAGCAGACCTAATTAGGTCCACCACAGATCCCACTTTGGCCCCCAAGACCATTCATCACAATCCACGCCCACCTGCTCCACACTTGACATCATATGGACCAGCTATGGACACAATTGTGAAGCAACACCCTGGAGCTTAAAATGAACTGCTGGCTGTTAATTTGCAAGCAGGGCTTCCTCTCAGTACTGGCAAGGAAGGCTGCATTAGGGAGTGTCCCAGGGATGCTCACTTCTCCCCCAGCCATTCACTTCAAAGTAAGTATTTCTTTCTCTGTAGGTTGGGGAAATGCTCCTTTTGGAGCAAGCGCTTCAGTTTCAAAGCAGCTGCTCCAAACAGAGCTTTTTGTCTCTCTCTGCAGATACCTCCAGAGCTGGAATTGCTTTATTCAGAGCTAGCACTTTGAAGCCACAGTGGTTGCTCCCAACAGACTGGTGGGTGGTTGCAAAAAGCTCCTTTGAAGGTGCACCCAAAGTTGATTGATGCTGAATGCTAGGGATGTAAGAAGGCATTGATGTCCAAATTTTGTACCACCACCTTGTTCTTCTTGTTCTTCTTCTTCTTCTTCTTCTTCTTCTTCTTCTTCTTCTTCTTCTTCTTCTTCTTCTTCTTCTTCTTCTTCTTCTTCTTCTTCTTCTTCTTCTTCTCTTCTTTGGCGATCACTCGTAGCCGAGTAAGATTGTCTTCCACAAACACGGTTTTAACAATGAGTCCGTAAGTGACTGTGGAGGCCAATTCTGGATCCACACGTCCTTCCACAGTGGGGACATTCGTTTTCGGGAGGGAGTTGATCATGGTGAGGATTTGCCAAATGTGCCTTCCTCTTAGCACATTTCTCCCTTGCATCCTGAGTTCGAGCGTCTTCAAAGCCCATGACACCTTTGGTAAAGGCTGTTCTCCAGTTGGAGCACCCGCAGGCCAGTGTTTCCCAATTGCTAGTGTTTATACTACATTTTTTTAAAGATTTGCCTTGAGACAATCTTTAAATCTCTTTTGTTGACCACCAGCATTACACTTTCCATTTTTAAGTTTGGAATAGAGTAGTTGCTTTGGAACATGATAATCAGGCATCCGCACAACATGTCCATTCCAACGAAGTTGATGTTGAAGAATCATTGCTTCAACACTGGTGATCTTTGCTTCTTCCAGTACACTGGTATTTTGTACCATATGATGGGACCCTGGCACACACAGCTTGAATCTTCCAAAGAGGAGAGTGGCCAGGGGGCTCAGGAGTAACAGCTAAGAAGTCTGCCACTACTGCCCCCCCCAGCATCTATTATCTAAAATGCTTGCCTCACTCTGCCTAAGGAGAGGATTGGCCTTGCCTAAGGGCATATCTACAAATTACCAACTGTTAAGGAAAGGTTGGCCAATGTCCCAAATAAGCACAACAGGAGAGAATCAGAAGACACGAAGGTGTCAAGTGTCTCTTTTGTTAATTAGCAACCCTATGAAAGTGTGTTAATGGTTCATGGCTGTTGTCGGGTTTCGGGGTTTTTTCTTTTCTTTTGCTATGTCTTTTCTTTCATTGCAAGATTTTTTTAAAAAAAGCAGAGGAAATTCGATATTGCTAGTTATTGGCAAATCCATTTCCCTAAGTTCCTTCACAGAATGTGCTATTAAGGTAGAAAATCCAGAGAAGCACTAAATGTTCTTGCTTCTGGGAAGATTGTTGTCTTAGTGTACTCTCTCACACTGGTGTGAAATTACCTCCATTTTTCTCCTCAAACAAACTCACTGTGGGGATAGTCTCAGCAATACATTTCTACTTCAAGAACACCCCAAACCCTGTACCTAACTCACAGGAATGTCACTGAATTTTACCCCAACACTCTCTCTCTCTCTCTCTCTCTCTGTCTTTGATTATTTTCATATAGATAATTAAAAAGGCTTTTCTCACCACCCATCATTGATAGTTACAAATTTTGCTCATTCCAAAACCAGGAGCAAATACTTTTAAAACTTTGTCATAACAGTCCTTATTATTTTGGTTTCCTTTTTTATTATTAAATTTATTCAAATGTTACAATACATCCTCTGTGACATTATGACTGTGGACAAAACTAGATTCCCTGCTGGTTTGGGGGTTGTGTTTATATGAAGGATTTTGAGCTTGTGTTGTTGTGTTAACCTATTAATTGGGGGACTTTATTGCATATTGGGGCATTGTTCAATCTCTACCTTTGCTTAATTCTTAGATCCTGATGCTCAGATGTTTCAGTTCATATTTTTCACCTGACCTGATCAAGCTGGGATGATATGAACCAAGCCTTTGGTCTGAATCTGTGTAGATCTCTCAGCTTATGCTTGCAGTTAAGAGTGTTGGGTGGAATATGCACAATGGTGTCTGCATTAGAGAGTTGACAAGCCAGAATTTGAACTAAATTAAGAAAGGCCATGCAGAGTTGACAGAATCTGATAAAAGCAAAAGGGGAAGGGCTGTGCATGGAAAGGAAATGCCAACTGAACGGTCAGTGGGTAGCAGAAATATAGGATATAGATTGTGACTGTGTTCTATCTTTTGGGGACACTTCTTCTTTCACTGAGACTTCTCATTATCATCAAGGTTGGCCATGTGCTAAGACAAAGGTCCTGTACCATTGATAGTTATGTAAAGGAGGGGATTTTGGCAGGTTCACTTCCCCTCGTCCCTGCATATCCAGGTAGGCCTGTCAGATGTTCCTCATCTCTGCAACTATTCAAGATTCAAGAGTTCCCTTTTTCCTTTGTGTCTTGTAACCCTTATTCAAACTTTACTGGCAGAACTTTCTTCAAGACATAGTTAAGACATCAAAAATAGCCACACAATGTCTTGCACTGTCCAGCCCAGGCTCAGCATCTCACAAAATATGAAATAAGCCGAACAGACCTGTAAGGAAAGAAAGGGGGGCAAAGGACCCCCAGAAAGTTAAGTACAGTCAAGAGCGACCACGGGGTTGTGGCGCTCATCTCGCTTTCAGGCCAAGGGAGCCGGCGTTTGTCCGCAGACAGTTTTCTAGGTCATGTGGCCAGCATGACTAAGTCACTTCTGGCGCAACGGGACATCATGACAGAAACCAGAGCACATGGAAACGCCATTTAGCTTCCCTCCACAGCAGTACCTATTTATCTACTCGCACCGGCATGCTTTCAAACTGCCAGATTGGCAGAAGCTAGGACAGAGCAAAGGGAGCTCACTCCGTCGTGGGGATTCAAACCGCCAACCTTCTGATTGGCAAGCCCAAGAGGCTCAGTGGTTTAGACCACAGCGACACCTGCATCCGTGTAAGCAAACATGTCTCTTTCCAGTCTGCATTCCAGCCTCCAGGCTACTTGCTCTCCCTTCAGGAAAGCCATTTACTTGCATCATTCTCAGGGGCGTCACAATATGGGGCGTGGGGTGTGGTGCCCCGTCTCCACTCTGTGGGGGGCAGCGCAGCGCCCCCTTGCCACCTCCACCGATGGCTGCCGCTACCGTGGTGGCGGCGCGACCTTCATCTCGGAGGCCCCGGTGTTGCTGGCCTCGCCTCTCGCTTCTTCCTGGTGGGGCAGAGGCAAGGGGTGGGCCAGAGAGCAGCGTCAGCGGCGGCCGCTGATGCCCCTCACCGCTCTGCCTCCACCTGAGTAGGAAGAAGCACAAAGTGCGCTATGGAGTGGCTTGCCGTGCGCTTTGTGCTTATTCCTACTCAGGTGGAGCGGTGAGGGGCGTCAGCACGCTACGGAGCGGGTTGCTGGCGGCGGTACTCCAGCGCCCGGATCCAAGGATCCCGGTGCTAGAGCAGCGGCGACGGCAACCCGCTCCATAGCTCATTTTGTGCTTCTTCCTGCTCAGGCGGAGCGGTGTCAGTGAGCTACGGAGGAGCGGGTTGCTGGCAGCGCCATTCTAGCATCGGGATCCTCGGATCTGGGCGCTGGAGCACCGCCCCCCGGCAGCCCACTCCGTCATGCATCATGGCACGCGTGCCATGCGTCATGACACATGCGCTGTGACGTGTGACGCATGCGTGCGACGGACTCCCCACCCCCCAGTGGGGTGCCTTTGGGTTTGCCGCCCCGGACAGCCAGAAGGCTAGCGACGCCACTGATCTTTCTCTCTGTGGAGTTCAAAGAGACGGCTCCATTTGCGTCTTCCCTCCATTAAGTTTAGGAGGTAAAACTCAAAATGGAGATTGCAACCCGATACCTCGCACATGATCCCTGGTTTACAACCCTCACATGTTAGTTACCAAAGAACAGCAATAAGTTAGTTAATCATTAATTCTGCAAAGAGCTAAGAGTCCTTTAGAAAACCATTCCATGACCAGGCGGCGACAGCCCCAGCCCCCAGGGATCATAAGGAATAAAGACTCTGACAACATTATATGGAATTAAAATTAGGCCACAACTTTATTAAACTTCCACATGTAGGAAGACCTTGGCTTAGGCCTTGGGTGTGTATGCCTCCCAGCCCCCCAGCCGGGGGGGGGGACTGGGGCTCATCAGGGTAAATGGGATATGGGGGTGCTCTGTGAGACGTAAGTGTAGCAGGCAGCTCAGTCCATATCCCCACACGCAGGGTAGTTCACTGACGACCTTTCAGTGTATGGCCAGTGACACCCATATATATAACCCCTTTAAGAGGGGGACCCTGGAATCGCTGCCGCAGGGGGGTGAGTCACCACTTCACCCCCCCCCCCCATATAGGGAAGAAAAGACTAAAGGATTCCACCCAAGGCCATAACTGCCAAAGTTGTGATGGGGAAGACAAAACCTGCCAATGCAGGAAAATTTCTTCCCAGTCCTTCAACAGCAACCAGTCAAAGACCATGGCAGCGCCCGCTAAACAGGAAGAAAAAGTTAACCTGCAAACAAGAAACATTAAACAAAGGGAGGGTTGGGAGGGTGAATCTCCAGAGCTGACTGCCTGGCTATTGTTGGCTCCACCCCCCGTTTATAAATGGGACTGGTCCTACCTCCAAGCAAGAAACTTGATTACTGAGGCTGGGTGTGAACCTCCAAAAATTAACACTGAGAGGCAAGCCAGCCCCTCTTTGACAGCAAGCTTGCTGGGAACTGTAGCACCACACGTCATCCCGCAAAGGGCACCCACAATGTAAAGTGTGAGTGCTCATTGTGGGGAACCCCCAGTGCTAGCAAAACACATTTAGCCATTTCCCATTTCCATTAATACATTTTTTCATTTCTGTGTAAATTAAATCATTATACAGTGGTACCTCGACTTACGAATTTAATGCGTTCTGAACGCACATTCGTAAGTCAAAAATAATTGTAAGTCGAATCCCATAGGAATGCATTGGAAGAAAAAAATCATAAGTCGAAGTAACCCTATCTAAAAATTCGTGAGTAAAAAAAATCCTATCTAAACCCATAGCTGCCATATCTCCCGTTTTCCCTGGGAAATCCCCATTTTTCCAGCTGTTCCTAGCTGAAAAAAAACAGATTTTTTTGTTTTTTCCCGGTTTATTCTGGCGCGGTGGCCATTTTGGAACTGGGCGGAGCATGCTCAGAAGCGACTTTTGATGCTGTTCTGCCCAGTTCCAAAATGGCTGCAGTGCGACTTCTGCCGTGGCGGCCATTTTGGAACTGGGCAAAGCAGCATCAAAAGTCACTTCTAAGCATGCTCCGCCCAGTTCCAAAATGGCGACAGCGCTACTTCCGGTCTGCTATTTCCGGCCCGGTCCCTTATTTCTCTGACAGCAACTTGGCAGGTATGTCTAAACCACATCCAAGATGGCGGACGGAGCTCCGTTCGTAAGTAGAAACATTCGTAAGTAGAGTTGTTCGTAAGTCGAGGTACGACTGTACTCAACACTGACTCCCTAGTCCCCTCCATTGCCAATAAAGAAGTTTTCTTTGTTCCCAACAGAAGCTGAAGTCAGACCACATTACGGGTTGGTGGCGTCCTTTCTAAGCTTCTAACATGGCCTTTCTAACAAAGGACACCAAACAAAAATGTAAACTGTTTAAAAAGCAGTTGCCACCATGCCATCAAAGAGAGCTAAATTATGTTCTCATTAAATTCTGTGAGAGAGAGGAAGCAAAGTCTTCCCTAAAGAAAAGGATCTGTAGTTTTCTCAGATGAAGTTTTGCCAAGTTAAACGGCTTGGCCTCGCTGTGATTACGGCAATAAAATGCCAGGGGTTTGGGAGAATAAATTCAAGAGCCGGCTGAAGAATGAAGCTAAAAGTGAGAGAAAATGCGAGGAAGAAAAGAAGAAGAAAGTCACAAAATACTAATATGCATTAGAATAAATATTTTACAATAAAGCTTCCTTTTACATTTGGAGCTGAATAAAAGTTTATAGGCATTTTTGTTTTGGGGGGTTTATTTTTTTGTTTCTTGAAGATGCAGTCAGGCGGCAAACCTGTATAAACTGATAAAATAGGTCCTGGGGTTTTGCGCGCAGTCAGAAAAGAAGACAAGTGTTTTCTTCAATTAATTGGTGAGGTCTGCTTCAGTACTGATTAGTTCTGCTACACAGTAGGGAATGAGGAAGAGTGGAGGAGGACCAGTTACAAAGTACTAGAAAATGAAAATGAAGTGAGGCAGAAAATTTAAAGTGCCGTTGTTTTACTTACAAAAGTAAAATCCAACAACATTTTAAAAGGGGACCAATTTGCTTGCCATCCTCTTGCTTCAGTCATCCTCTTCTCAGTAAACACACAGCATGGTCTCAATATGTTTTCAGCCTAATTTTCTTCCCCTCCTGAAGATGCTCTCCCCCTCCCTTCACTTCTGCCCAAACAACATGGTTTCTGCTGCAGAAATGGGATGGCACGCACAACTCCTCTGAGCAACCTCCCAGCCAGCCATCATTCTCCCAAAAGATGGGAAGAGAAATTAGCTGATACCCACAGAAGTTGTTTGCTGGGAAGGAGGACAGGAAGATTTCAGAGGGTGGCAAGCAGAGCCAAGAGCCCCTCCTTTGTACCCCTTCTCATGTGTGGGAACCACTGTGACACAGTGGCATGAGAAGTGCCCCCTTTCCACACAACTCTGGTGAAGTGGGGGGAATGTTTCTGTGTCTGGAGGAACCACGACATGTGTTCCAGGTGGCCAGGAAGGTCTCCTTTCATGCGCATTTATTTTAAACTGGTTTTTAAACTGTTTTAAATACAGTGGTACCTCAGTTTATGAACACAATTGGTTCCGGAAGTCTGTTCATAAACTGAAGCGTTCATAAACTGAAGCGAACTTTCCCATTCAAAGTAATGGAAAGTGGTTTAATCTGTTCCAGATGGTCCGCGGAGTACTTAAACTGAAGTGTTCATAAACTGAAGCGAACTTTCCCATTGAAAGTAATGGAAAGTGGATTAATCCGTTCCAGATGGGTCCGCGGTGTTTGTAAACCGAAAATTCATAAACCGAGGTGTTCATAAACCAAGGTTCCACTGTATTGTGTTCTACTGTTGTAACCTGCCTTGGGACATGAGGGTGAAGGATGGATAATAATGATGATGATGTTGATGATGTTGTTGCTCGGCACCCCAATGTCTGAGAGACAGGAGATTCCAACGGTTTTGGCGCTTATCAGGTTCGGTTTCTCTGGAATGAAGGTCAGCAGACTGCCTCCCATTCACACAATGCTAGGTATTTACACTTTGACCAAACCTGAGCACAGGACAGAGGGGTTCACATGATGAACATGCCAACAGAGCATGTTCCATTAGTCACAGCTTTGACCCCCCAAATGGAGGAGGAGGAGGAGGAGGAGGAGGAGGAGGAGGAGGAGGAGGAGAAGGAGGAGGAGGAGAAATAATGCAGGAGGGAGCTGCACTAGAGCAGCTTTCATAGCAGCTCAATAACATGAGCAGACTTCTGAATTTCTCTTCTTCTTCTGGAAAGGTTTTTCAGGGGACAATGGGGAATGAAAAGGGGGGGAACAAGATTGCTTGTATATGCTGCCTCCCATTCACACAATGCTGAATACAAAGCAGGGGGTTTGGTCTAGTTGACCCTTGGGGTGTCTTTCAACTCTATGATTCTCTGGTTCCATGAAAAGGTTTTGTGGCCCTTTATAAACAAAATGCGGGCAACTCCCAATTTACATTGGGGTTGCGTTCCAAGGTGCCACACGTTTAAGTGAAATCATATATATATGAAACACCATTGGAAAAGTCTGAAAACACACCGTCCCCCATCCCCGCCTTGTGACATTTTCAGGTCACTTCCAGGTTGGGCATGTTGCACATATGTGTGGTCGTGCACAAATTGGACGCGCCAAAAACAGCCGTTGCTTTTAAAGAAGTGTCTCAAATTAATTATAGCTTGGTTATCCATTCAAGACAATCTCATCTTGCTGTTGTTGTTTTGAAAGCAAAGTGCATCGTGCCTTTAATGTTCATACTCAGGGACGCGGGTGGCGCTGTGATCTAAACCACTGAGCCTAGGGCTTGCTGATTGGAAGGTCGGCGGTTCGAATCCCCACAACAGGGTGAGCTCCCGTTGCTCGGTCCCGGCTCCTGCCAACCTAGCAGTTCGAAAGCACGTCAAAGTGCAAGTAGATAAATAGGTACTGCTCTGGCAGGAAGGTAAACAGCGTTTCCGTGTGCTGCTCTGGTTTTGCCAGAA
The DNA here is from genome assembly GCF_963506605.1 of Zootoca vivipara. Taxonomy (NCBI): domain Eukaryota; kingdom Metazoa; phylum Chordata; class Lepidosauria; order Squamata; family Lacertidae; genus Zootoca; species Zootoca vivipara. The sequence continues at coordinate 5,693,370 of NC_083291.1, forward strand.
GTGGCATAGTCATGCCGGCCACATGACCTGGAAAAACTGTCTGTGGACAAACGTCGGCTCCCTCGGCCAGTAAAGCGAGATGAGCGCCGCAACCCCAGTGTCTTGATAGGATCTCTTACACACGAGTAGGACCCTGGCAGAGACACATGCCCAACTGGCACATTCCCTCCCTCCAGGTCAATCGTTCGGGAGCTTCAAAAGCTTTCTTCAGCCCGAACATCACAGCGACTGATGCCAAGAAACATCAGCAAACTTACGGTTCTGCAGAGTTTGCGCAGTTGCGTAGCAGAACTCAGTAGCTCAGCATTTGGCTAATCTATGTTTATTTACATATAAACACACACAGAGCACTGCAACATGGCTCCCTCTCTCTCTAGCATCAGACAGCAAAGAGAATGAACAAAGGACAATAGTCCCTCTTCAGGAAACACAGTAACACAAACATCCTGTTTCCGTCACGTCCGACTCTGTGGAATGAAAACATACACCATCATGTGATAGACAAAATCCCACGACAGCAAACATGGGGAATGAATCTTCAACAAGTCATTCGTGACTGGACCTAACTTTTAGGGGTACCTTTACCTTTACCTTTACTCAGTACATTCAGCTAATTGGTGGGCCACTGAAAGAGATGCTCTGAATGCATAAGCACATAAGGCAAGCAGGGCCGTCTCGAGCAGGTCGGGCGCCCTGGCGCTGAAGCGCGGAGATCACTCCGGCACCCCCGCCCTCACAGCGCACAGCACGGCTTCCGCGCGACTTCATCGTGCAGCACCCCCCCTGCCGGCCCGGCGCCCTGGCGCCCCGTGCCACCGGGACTGTACCTAGAGCCGGGCCTGAGGGCAGGGGTAGCCAAGGTCCTCCAGATGTGGCAGAGCACAACTCCCAGCAGCACCAGCCAGCATGGCCAATGGTCAGGTACAATGAAAGTTGTCCTCCTTTCCCCAACCACAGAGCTCCAGCCATATTGACACTGGCAGTAGAGCCTATGGGCACCCACCCAAGAGTGGCCAAGAAAATTCAGAGAATTGCAGGTATGGTGGACATGGCTTCCAGTTCCCACTTCACATCACCTCAGATCCTGCTTCTGCAGTGGCGACAACTTTCTCTATCCTGACAGTGAGACTGAAAGCTCATCTTAGATGTGGTGCTGCTCCACCACTCTGCAAAATACAGAAATGTGGAAGTGTGTTTGCTGCACTAAGGCAGCAGTCATGAAACAGCTTGAGATAGCTTCAACATCAGCTTGTTTTGTTTTGTTTTTTTTAAGTCCTGGGGAATGGAACACTGAAACAGTGTCCGGAAATAAGCTGGACCACAAGATGGAACAGTTGTACTCCACGGCCATGATGGATGTTGCTTTGCTGGTAATGGAGAAGTAAGGGGGGGGGGGTTCAGCCAAAATAAAGTTTCCCTGCTAAAGAGCCAACATCCATATATCACAGAGGAATGAAAGATCCTACACAAACCACACACTCCCATCATTCTGCCTTGCTGTTTGTAGTCCAGGAGTTAAGGCCATTAAGCTCAGGGCTGTTCAAATTATGGAGGGGAAGCCAAGTACGCCTACCGGATGTTTTTCCACAGACTCTCATTCGAGAGCTCATTGATCAAGTTTTGTTCCTGCAGTGAAGATGAGCTGTCCAATAAAGCCAGAGTACTGCCAGACTGCTAAGTATCTTGTTTGGGTTATTTCTGAAAACTAGCTTCTCAGCTTTGAAATATGTTATGGTGGGAACACTTGACCTTTCTACGAAGTGTCATTCTCTTTTGCACCTAATTACAGAACAGGGATATTGATTAAGAGGGGGGGGGGAGTTAATTGTCATGAAACACTAAACGCCCACACCTACTTCCTGGAGTGTTGTGAAATACCAGATTCCTATGCCACATTGGGCTTTAATTAAAGACTTAACTCTTTCTTATGACAAATTCCAAAGGAACATACAGTCGTACCTTGGTTGCTGAATGCCTTGGAACTCATATGTTTCGGCTCCCAAACGATCGAAAACCGGAAGTGAGTGTTCCAGTTTTCGAATGATTTTCAGAAGCCGAACGTCCGGCATGACATCCGCAGCTTCTGATTGGAAAATCGGAAATTGGAAAATCGGAAGCCATGCTTTGATTTTCAAACAGTTTTGGGAGTCGAACTTGACTCCCGGAACACATTGTGTTCAAGAACCAAGGTACAACTGTAATGGTATAAGAACATAGGAGAAACCTGCCGGATCAGGCCAGTGGCCCTTCTGCTCCAGCACCCTGTTCTCCCAGTGGCCAACCAGATCCTGTGGCTATGGGCATAGACAGGATTTATGTGGGAGGGGCAAGACATCCACCTGTCATCATCCTCTGTCTTTGCCAATCATCCTCTGTCTGGCTCTGTCTACCACAGGCATGTCCTACTCTCTAGAGACTGCGATCTACTCCCAGTATAATAAAACTGGCAGTGAGCTACCCATTGTCATTGCAAAGAGTTGTCGAGCTTTTTGTGGGAAGGATTGCCCAGATTTGTGGAGCTTTTTTTTAGGAGTTGTTGAGCTTTATCAGGGGTGTTGCATAAAACCACTCAGCCAACACTCTGCCACACTCCCTCCTTCTCCAACTCTGACGCAGGTGCATGGAACAAAAGTTTTCACAGCTCCAGCAGCGTCGGCAATGAGACATACCACTGGGGGCAGGGCTAGGTGTGATCAACCTAGACAATCACTTTCTTAAATCCCGCGATAGACCGGGTACACCCTGGCGATCTACCTGTCGATCGCAGTCAACGAGTTGAACATGTCTGGTCTAGCAGTTTCGGAAAGAAATGTCTCAGCAACAGTTGTTTGAAGTTACTTTCTTTCGAACCCCAAGCGCTCAGAAAAATCTGTCAGAATCTTCAGTCTTTTGTAAACGAAGAAGTTACATAAAAAATTAACACCAAGGAGTACCTTTCATGTGGTTAACAAGTCTATTTTGCAAAATTACAAAGAACACTCCTTTTTTCATCTTATATTTTAAAAAATTCAAACTAAAACAAGATTTCTTGGATTTGCTGTAAACCTTTTCAGCGCTTCCTTCTCAAGTTCCTCCTTTTTTCCCCCAATGCAGTTTTTCTGTGCACATTCAGTAAGAATTACCCATGGAGACATCCCCCTGTTATCACCTACCTTAGCCAGGTCTTTACCACTCTACTGTACAAATGTGTACTGTACAAGAGAGATGGACCGTTAGATCCACTACTGTAATATCCTAAATTCTGATGTTCTGCGGAGAATGGCTCACACATTTCAACAAAGGATGAAATATATGCTACATGTATAAATATAACAAAAGCAGGCACTGACCTTTTAATTACTATTATTACTATTATTATTATTATTATTATTATTATTATTATTATTATATTTATTTATTTCTACCCCACCCATCTGGCTGGGTTTCCCCATCCACTCTGGGCGACTTTCAACAGAACATTAAAAACAGAATAAAACTTCAAACATTTAAAACTTCCCTAAACAGGGCTGCCTTCAGATGTCTTCTAAATGTTCCACAGGGTGGGCACCACTACTGAGAAGGCCCTCTGCCTGGTTCCCTGTAACCTCACTTCTCGCAGTGAGGGAACCGCTAGAAGGCCCTTGGCGCTGGACCTCAGTGTCCAGGCTGAACGATGGGGGTGGAGATGCTCCTTCAGGTATACTGGGCCGAGACCGTTGAGGGCTTTCAAGGTCAGCACCAACACTTTGAATTGTGCTCAGAAACATATTGGGAGCCAATGTAGGTCTTTCAGGACCGGTGTTATGTGGTCTCGGCAGATGCTCCCAGTCACCAGTCTAGCTGCCGCATTCTGGGTTAGTTGTAGTTTCCGGGTCACCTTCAAAGGTAGCCCCATGTAGAGCGCATTGCAGTAGTCCAAGCGAGAGATAACTAGAGCATGCACCACTCTGGTGAGACAGTCCGCGGGCAGGTAGGGTCTCAGCCTGCGTACCAGATGGAGCTGATAAACAGCTGCCCTGGACACAGAATTGACCTGCGCCTCCATGGACAGCTGTGAGTCCAAAATGACTCCCAGGCTGCGCACCTGGTCCTTCAAGGGCACAGTTACCCCATTCAGGACCAGGGAGTCCTCCGCACCTGCCCGCATCCTGTCCCCCACGAACAGTACTTCTGTCTTGTCGGGATTCAACCTCAATCTGTTAGCCGCCATCCATCCTCCAACCGCCTCCAGGCACTCACACAGGACCTTCACCGCCATCACTGGTTCTGATTTGAAAGAGAGGTAGAGCTGGATATCATCCGCATACTGATGAACACCCAGCCCAAACCCCCTGATGATCTCTCCAAGTGGCTGCATGTAGATGTTAAAAAGCATGGGGGAGAGGACGGAACCCTGAGAAACCCCGCAAGTGAGGGCCCAGGGGTCTGAACACTCATCCCCCACCACCACTTTCTGAACACGGCCTAGGAGGAAGGAGCGGAACCACTGCATGACAGTGCCCCCAGCTCCCAAGCCCTCTAGATGGTCCAAAAGGATGTTATGGTCGATGGTGTCAAAAGCCGCTGAGAGATCCAGCATACTAGGAAACAGCTCTCAACTTTATCTCTATCCCGCCGGAGATCATCAACCAGTGCGGCCAAGGCAGTTTCAGTCCCATGATGAGGCCTGAATCCTGACTGGAAGGGATCCAAATGGTCCGCTTCTTCCAGGCGTGCCTGGAGTTGTTCAGCAACCACTCGCTCGATCACCTTGCCCAAGAATGGAAGATTTGAGACTGGGCGATAGTTGGCCATATTGGCCGCATCTAAAGATGGTTTTTTTAAGAAGCGGTCTAATAACCGCCTCTTTCAGCGGGTCTGGGAAGGCTCCCTCACAGAGAGAAGCATTCACCAACCCACGAAGCCCATCACCCAGCCCTTCCCGGCTAGCTTTTATAAGCCAGGATGGGCTTGTACTCTCTCACTTGAATTTCTCTAAACTGAAAAGTCTCGAATTCTGTGATTTTTCTTCATGGAGGGGTCGATCCATGCCCTTAATCATTTTGGTTGCTGTTTTCCGAACCCTTCCCAACTTTATGCTTTATGGAATATTTAATAATAATAATAATAATAATAATAATAATAATAATAATAATAATATCCCGCCCATCTGGCTGGGTTTCCCCAGCCACTCTGAGCAGCTTACACCTTATACAAAAACATGATAAAACATCAAACATGAAAAAACAGAATATATTATACTGACCAGTGCTTTTTTTTCTTTAAAAATGTTTAGGGGTACTCTCATTTGGCTGCTCCCCCTCCCCCTTGCCCCCTTCCTCCCCCCTCCAACCCCCAGAAGAGGAACTCAAGGCAGTGCTGGCACTGAGGGGACGGGAAGGCCCCCAGCGACGGAGTCAGTTTGAGCAAGGAGGGGCGAGCGCTCGCCGGCTGCCTCTAGCCTGGCAACAGGAGGAGGAGGAGGATGAGGAGGAGGAGGAGGAGGAGGAGGAGGAGGAGGAGGAGGAGGAGGAAGAGGAGGAAGAGGAGGAAGAGGAGGAGGAGTGCCCTCGCCTCCACTGTGACCGCCCCAGACTCCCCTCCCCAGGCACCGGCATGGAGAATGACAGAGCTCCCATCTGCGCTGCTACTGTGGAGACAGCTGGCATGGTCTGTCCGTCGGTCAGGGCAACACAAAATGTTTACAGGTATGTGTACCCCTGTGTCCCCCCAGAAAAAAGCACTGATACTGACTATAAATAAATCAATAAATCAATAGAAACTAATAATAATAATCAGTTTACAGTTATACCCAAATTAAAATAGCTGCCAACCCCAACTAAACATTTAAGCAACACCAACCCAACAAAAACAAAACAGATGAACCAAAATTAAAACCGCTTAAAACATTTTAAAACATTTTAGCCAGTTGCCCCAACCCAAGAGTTGTTCCAGCGTTGTCCCTCCGGCCTCCCAGGAGCCAGGGAGAAATGGGCCTTGCAGCCGGGAGCAGGTCTGTACAATTGTAGGAATGGTTTTGTTTTATCATATTGTACACATCTTCAACAGCATTTGCCTGCAAAGCAGCTTCTAAATCTGTATAATAAATAATATCGGGAAATTCTCGACCCCTTGGCAAACTCCATTGCTCATGATTCCTTGAGTGAAGCTGACATGACGGTTAAGGTGGCATGAAACCAGCATTAAGCCTGCAAGGTGTGCCTACACCAAGGTGGCCTCGGTCTAGTATACCTGAAGGAGCGTCTCCACCTCCATCGCTCTGCCCGGACACTGAGGTCCAGCACCGAGGGCCTTCTGGTGGTTCCCTCGTTGCGAGAAGCCAAGTTGCAGAGAACCAGGCAGAGGGCCTTCTCGGTGGTGGCACCCGCCCTGTGGAACGCCCTCCCATCAGATGTCAAAGAGAAAAAACAGCTACCAAATTTTTAGAAGACATCTGAAGGCAGCCCTGTTTGGGGAGGCTTTTTTAATGTTTAATAGATTATTTCATTTCATTTTTCTGTTGGAAGCCACCCAGAGTGGCTGGGGAAACCCAGCCAGATGGGCGGGGTATACATAATTTATTATTATTATTATTATTATTATTATTATTATTATTATTATTATTATTATTTACTCTTAAGGCAGCTTTAATTGCAGTAGCCACAGCCAACCTGAAAATAATTTCTAAATATGCACTGCCAAATACAGCGGAACGTTCCCAGTGAGATGAATCGGAATTTCATTACTCAGGCAAAGGAAGAGTAACCGAAACAATTGGGCGGAAATGTCTCTGCTGTCATGTGTGCACGTGTGTGAAAAGGAGGTATGAAATATTTAGAATTGCTCGATCTCCACCTAGGAAAGCTTTTGTTCCCAGTAAAAAGGAGAAAATATCCAGGAGCCGCCTGCTGGCCTGACATGCTGGGAAGTTCCATTCGTTCTGCTTCAGAGTTCCCCTTCTCACTTACAGACACAGCGCAGACTTAACCATGCCTGAAAGTTTCCTTTGCTTTTCTTCCAGGCGTTTCTTAGCAGATGAGAATCACAGTCATCTTTTCTTTGGGCACTGGAAGGAATTTCTCCGCCATGCTGGGGACGTTCCACTCTGCATGCAACTCGCAGGCATACGAGGCAGGACAGATCAAAACAGCAGGCAGCAGGCTAAGAAGCAGAAAACAATGTTTTGTATTTTCTCTGCCTCCCCCAAACACTGTTGACATGTGTGCAGTGCTAAGTATATTGGTTTAATTGTCACAGAAATGAAAAATGGCTAAAGGTAGATTGCAGGAGGTTTAACATGGGGGTTTTCCCACGTCTCAATGTACTTTATTTGACCGATAGTCAGAAACAAAAAAACATTTCTCAATACAAAGATAAACATATAAAACTGAAGGCATCAGAGGGATACATAAAAATATAAAAATATAAAACTGAAGGCATCAGAGGGATACATAACTGGGGTATGACCGCGCTACTAAACCTCCTACAGATAACCCACATCAAGACATTCGATTATACGTTTCCAACACTTGAGCGCCAGGAAGAGGAATTTAGCCACTGAGAAGGTTATTTTCCCAGTGGGCTTGTTGAGCAAATATGCTGCCTGCCGTTCTCTTGGTCGGGAACTAAACTGAGATAAATACGGGGCTATAAGACATTGCCTTAAATCATTATAAAAGGGGCAACTCAGTAGAATGTGTTCTGTGGATTCTACCTCACCCAAGGCACAATGGCACATTCTCTGACCGTATGGGACTCCTCCAAATCTTCCCCTCAAAACCGCCGAATCAAGGACATTCAGTCTAGCCGCAGTAATTAGTCTGCGGTATTCCACGTAGTGGATATCCGCCAGGTAACGGGCTGGTGCAGACCGATACACCTGCTCCCCTAAAAACATCCCAGATTTCACGCGGGCCTCCTGTCTGGCGATATCCCCAGATAAAGGTAAAGGTTTGCCTGACAGTTAAGTCCAGTTGTGAACGACTCTGGGGGTTGCAGCGCTCATCTCGTTTTACTGGCCAAGGGAGCTGACGTTTGTCCACAGACAGTTTTTCCAGCTTATGTGGCTGGCATGACAAAGCTGCTTCTGGCGAAACCAGAGGAGCGCACGGAAACGCCGTTTACCTTCCCGCCAGAGCAGTACCTATTTATCTACCTGCACTTTGACATGCTTTCGAACTGCTAGGTTGGCAGGAGCTGGGACTGAACAACAGGAGCTCACCCTGTCGCGGGGATTCAAACCACCAACCTTCCGATCGGCAAACCCAAGGCTCAGTGGCTACACCCCAGCACCACCCACGTTCCCATCTGGGCTATATTAAAGCCAAGGAGAACACTTCGAACTCTTGCTTAGTTAATGATCAACTAAATGGTTGTTGTTTCTTTGCTAGCTAACATGTGAGTGTTGTAACCTTAGATCACGTCAAGGGCGTACCCACCACGGGGCAAGTTAGGGCAGCTGCCCTACTCTAGAAGCAGGGCTGGTGGGCAGAGGCGGAGCACAGCCCGGTGGAGCGCGAGTTCGCCATTCCCGCCGCGCTGCGCCCTCCCTCCAGCTCCCCGTCGCGCCCTCTGGCAAGGCCAAGCGCGGCGGGGAACCAGAGAGCGTGGCAGGCGGGAACGCCGAACTCGCGCTCCGCTGGGCTGGGCTCCGCCTCCGCCCACCAGCCCTGCTTCTAGGGAGGGGCACAGCCCGGCGGAGCACGAGTTCGCCGTTCCCGCCCGCCCGCCGCGCTGCGCCCTCCCTCCAGCTCCCCGTCGCACCCTCTGGCAAGGCCAAGCGCGGCGGGGAACCAGAGAGCGTGGCGCAGCGGGCGGGAACGCCGAACCCGCGCTCCGCTGGGCTGGGCTCCGCCTCCGCCCACCAGCCCTGCTTCTAGGGAGGGGCACAGCCCGGCGGAGCACGAGTTCGCCGTTCCCGCCCGCCGCGCTGCGCCCTCCCTCCAGCTCCCCGCCGCGCCCTCTGGCTTCGCGCTGGGAGCGGGAGCCTGGGGCTGCCACGCCTGCGCCCCTCAGCCTTTTGCTTCTAGGGGGAGCAATTGCCCCCTCCTGCCCCCCCTGCCTATGCCCATGAGAGAGGGCTTGCAGAGAGCAGCCCACTCTGCTTACTTCCATCAGATGGGAGAGCAGCAGCAAGAGCATCAAGGCAGGAAGGAGGTTCCAGGGCTCTAGCAGCATACTGGAGCCTCAACTGCAATTGGGAAGCAGAGAAGAAGGGGTGGAGCCAGCTGCATCAGAGGGTGGAAAGGAGAGGGAAGAATCAGCGGCAGCTGAGGAGAAAGGTTTGACACAATGGGGATCCCGTAGCGCCAGTAGGAGGGGCATTTTGGGGACGAGTCTTAAAGGCTGGGTCAGAGCCCGTCAGAGGCTATTGCGGGCTTCTGCCCCATGCAGAGCAGACATGATTTGAGACATCTCACCACTGTATATAGCATGCACAATAAAACTCTGAAAAGCCAGACGATGTGTGGAGTGCTTACTCGGGAGTAGCCAACACCCATCTGTGACACATACCTTCCAACATTCCTCAGATGAAAATGGGGACTTTGCTCACCCCTCTTGCAGAGCATTTCCAATCAGAAGAAAGGTGGGTTCCACCGCCACGACAACAACGGGACGCAACAAAGACGCCCTCTGCGCCCTGAGAAAACCCCTTAATCCTGATTTTATTTTATTTTATTCTTTGGTAGACTTAAGAAAAAAACTACGTAAGTTTTAGAAAGGGGCAAGATTAGGTGCCGACGCACAAAGCATTTTTTAAATTAAAATAATAATAATAATAATCAAGACTTCTTGCTCTCTGCTTCATTCTCCTTTTCTTCCCGCCCAGGGCAGCCCTGCCCTCTGCCTGCATCTCAGATCCCATGTGGCTCTCGGGACAAGCACCAGCTCATCCTCCTCTCCAATCTTGACAGCAGCAATGCAGGCTGGGAGAACAGGGACTTTCTGGGATCAAATCAGAAGCCGGGGTGGCTTTCGTAATTCCGGGGCTGTTTCTGGAAAACCGGGACACTTGGAGGGTATGCTGTTCCCTGAAAGCCACGGCAGTGGTTGAAGAGCTCAAAATAAGACTTCAACGGAGAGTGCTTCCAGGGTGTTAAGCAGAGCATAATGCTGATGCTCTTGAACTGAGTGTTTTGTCATGGAATGCCGTTGTGTGAGCGTGTGGCATATTGTTGTTGTTGTTTAGTCGTTTAGTCGTGTCCGACTCTTCATGACCCCCATGGACCAGAGCACGCCAGGCACTCCTGTCTTGCACTGCCTCCCGCAGTTTGGTCAAACTCATGTTCGTAGCTTCAAGAACACTGTCCAATCATCTCGTCCTCTGTCGTCCCCTTCTCCTTGTGCCCTCCATCTTTCCCAACATCAGGGTCTTTTCCAGGGAGTCTTCTCTTCTCATGAGGTGGCCCAAGTATTGGAGCCTCAGCTTCACGATCTGTCCTTCCAGTGAGCACTCAGGGCTGATTTCCTTCAGAATGGATAGGTTTGATCTTCTTGCAGTCCATGGGACTCTCAAGAGTCTCCTCCAGCACCATAATTCAAAAGCATCAATATACACACATCAAAATAGAACAGGATGGCTAGAGATCCTCCTTGGGGGCACGGCTAAGGGGTGGGCTTGTCATAATCAACTCCTGCTTGCTCCATATGTGCTCAGGCACAACATTGCATGCAGTTGAGGGCCAGCACAAACATCACCAAAATATTTTCTGTGATTTTTGCTGGGAACGCAAAACTAGTCTCCAAACAGAGGGCAATTTCACTTATTTTTCATGGAGCTGGAAAATCCACTGCCGTAAGGGCAGGGTTTTCTTTTTTATCTTGCTGCTCCCCCCCCCCCTCCAAGTTTCCCAAGTGCAGGGAAACCCCCAGTTTTCTGCTTTTTCTTTCTTTCTTTTTTTGGAAAATTGAGGAGAATTGATGGGTTTGGCTCTGATATTGTCCATATATTTTGGTAGGCTTTTTTCCCCTTTAGTCACTGTTACTGCTGCGGAAAAGCTGTAAGTGCTCCCCTCCCCGCCCCTACACTCTAGCAATCCAAATGACAACCGCAAAAAAGGAAAGAAAGGGGGGGACTATGGCTCCCTGACAGACATTGATTACATTTGGACAGATGGTTTCAGTTCCTTCCCCAATGAATTTTGTTCACAGAAGTATTTCGTCAGAGCTGTCAAGCTTCTTCCAACTTAGCCAAGTAACCAGCCAGGATGATTTGTGGGAACTGGCGCTTAAGAAATCCTCACTTAGCAATGCTATAGCTGAGGAAAGGTTCTTGAAAGGCAAGAAAGTTAACTTGATGGATCCTTGAAATGGAGAACTATTGGTCAGACCCATCCCTTCAGAATTTTATTTCTCCTGGATGCTTAACTATCTTTCTTTCTGTGAACCTTTTTTCTAACACCACGCTCACACATTGAAAGCGCTACGTTACTGCTTTAAAGGAGTATAGCATCTAGATCAAGGGAAGTAATAGTACTACTCTGGTCAGACCTCACCTGGAGTACTGTGTCCAGTTCTGGGCACCACAGTTCAAGAAGGATACTGACAAGCTGGAACGTGTCCAGAAGAGGGCAACCAAAATGGTCAAAGGCCTGGAAACGATGCCTTATGAGGAACGGCTTAGGGAGCGGGGTATGTTTAGCCTGGAGAAGAGAAGGTTAAGGGGTGATATGATAGCCATGTTCAAATATATGAAAGGATGTCATATAGAGGAGGGAGAAAGGTTGTTTTCTGCTGCTCCAGAGAAGCGGACACGGAGCAATGGATTCAAGCTACAAGAAAGAAGATTCCACCTAAACACTAGAAAGAACTTCCTGACAGCAAGAGCTGTTCAGCAGTGGAATTTGCTGCCAAGGAGTGTGGTGGAGTCTCCTTCTTTGGAGGTCTTTAAGCAGAGGCTTGACAGGCATATGTCAAGAATGCTTTGATGGTGTTTCATGCTTGGCAGGGGGTTGGACTGGATGGCCCTTGTGGTCTCTTCCAACTCTATGATTCTATGATTCTATTAAAGAGTCATGGCTTCTGCCAAAGAATCCCGGGATCTGTAGTTTGTTAAGGGTGCTGAGAGCTGTTAGGAAACACTTCTTTTCCCCTCTCAGAACTACAATTCCCAGAGTGGTTTAAAACTCAACTCCTCTTCACAGAGAACACTAAAAATTGCAGCTCTGTATGGGGAACAGGGGCTTCCTAACAACTCTCAGTAACAAATGGCAGCTTCCATAATTCTTTGGGGGAAGCCATGACTGTTTAAAGTGGTATCATAGTGCTTTCAATGTCTTCTTCTTTGGTGGTCACTCATAGCTGAGTAAGTGTCTTCCATAAACACGGTTTTAACAGTGAGTCCATAAGTGACTGTGGAGGCCAATTCTGGATCCACACATCCTTCCACAGTGGGGACATCGGTTTCCAGGTGGGAGTGGATCATGGTGAGGGTTTGCCAAGCATGCCTTCCTCTTAGTACATTTCTCCCTTGCATCCTGAGTTCAAGTGTCTTCAAAGCCCATGACACCTTTGGAAAAGGCTGTTCTCCAACTGGAGCACTCGCAGGCCAGGGCTTCCCAGTTGTCCATGTGGCCTATGTGTTTTGCATCTATTGGACCGCCTTGCACCTCGTTCTCTAGAGCATTACTCAGGCACTATTCTCTAACAGTGCATTCTCAACTTGTGTAAGGGATTTCAGTCTGCGCATGCTGGCTCCACATCAATGCACCTGTGTGCGCTGATTAAGGGTGGGGAAGAAATTAAATTTTGTTCACTTCCGCACTTCCTGAAACTATTTCTCTCCTTCAACAACTAAACTTCTCCAGATTATGTGCAGAAATGTGCGTCAGACTGCAGGGACTGGTGAAAATAGCATGTGAAAAGGCATTATATTGGGGAAAATTGCTTACAAATATATTCAGTGGTACTTCCAGTTGCGGACGGGATCTGTTCCAGAAGTCCGCCTGGATCCTGAGGTTTCCGCAACCTGAGGACCACTTCTGCACATGCGTGTGTGGCAAAACCTGGTCAAATACTTCTGGGTTTGCCACTTTCGCATCCTGAAGTTTACATAACCAGAGGGTCTCATAACTGGAGGTCCTACTATATATATATACATTAGGCAAGATTGGATATGAAAAGGCGCATACACGGTGGAACGTTGGCCTTAAGTGGTGCCATACATGCACAGAGAGGGTACCCACTGAAGAGGAGAACCATGGGAGTTGTATGGCATCCATATCAAATTCAGAGAAGATCCAGACTCTAGAGACCTGTATGAAATGGATCTCCCAGCTGGTTCTTCAGATCAAGCCACTGCCTGTGTCTACATGCATGCACATCATTTTTAATTCATAAGCAATTCTGCAAAATTGCCAGTTGCTTTTCGGAGATCCTAAAAAGACCCACTGCATCGTGGTGTCAAGATATGAGCCAGTGTTCTAGTGACACTTCTGCTCCATTATCAAGTCCCAGAAATAATTTTGAATGTACCAGAATGCTGAGTGTAATTAATGTGATGGCTATTCTCAGAAGGCAACACTTGCGCATGCTGGGTTATACCGAAGCATCACTTCACACAAATTCATTGTGGAATTTTTGCGGAATCTACCATTGCAATTTGCATGTCTAGGAGTGTCCCAGAGGAACCATTGTTTCCAGATATATTCTACAAACTACGGCCCGAGGACCGGATCCGGCCCAACTGCCTTCTAAATCCGGCCCGCGGACAGTCCAGGAATCAGCATGTTTTTACATGAGTAGAATGTGTCCTTTTATTTAAAATGCATCTCTGGGTTATTTGTGGGGCATAGGAATTCATTCATTCCCCCCCCCCCAAAAAATATAGTCCGGCCCCCCACAAGGTCTGAGCGATAGTGGACCAGCCCCCTGCTGAAAAGGTTTGTTGACCCCTGGGTTAACTCATAATCACGTCCCAGAAGTCTGTATTTGGGAGTGAGTTTTCACCATTTAGGGAAGTATTGACCCGGGTGAAGCCAAGTAATGACACTGGTGGCTTAGAAGCTAAAATTTCTGCTACATAATTCTGCTCTACAAACATTTCATTTGCATCTTTGGGGCGGAGGTTTTAAATACAGCAAACAAAGCCATTCAAACCAGCTTTTGAAAAACAACAACGAAGAACAATATTTGTATTAATTCCAAATGGCAGTCTCTATTTTACAGCCTATATTTTGTACAGTCATATGAAACATTCATCCTAGCAACTAAAAGTTTATGTTTAATGAACACCATTATACAGATGTATTAATTTTAATACACCAAGGCTGTAGTAATAAAGGCTACGCTTTCAAACATGATTTCAAATTTACCCAAGATAAATCCATTAGTTTATTCTGCAATTATTACTTAATTGACTTTTAGCCACAGTTTAATTGATAACCACATAAAAGCCATTTTCCATTAAACCATTTTCAAAAGAAAATTGAAAGGCATCTCCCAATTTCTTCCTGTAATGTGGTGCGGGTTTTTTGTTGTTGTTTTTTTAAAAGCAGAAAATGAATCACTGCTCTTCTTTAATAGTAATTGGTCACAACAATCACCCAGAAATAAGTAAATATTCCTTGGTGGATATTCACCTTAATTTAGGGAAAGGTCTGTGACTCGGTAGTACACCAGATTCCTTGCATGCAGAAGGTCCCATGTTCATTCTCTGCCATCTCCAGGTATAACCAGGTAAGGCTGCCTGAACACCTAAAGAGCTGTTCCCAGTCAGACAAATTTGAACTAGGTGTATCAACAGTCTGAGCTGGGATAAGGCATCCTCCATCTTCCATCCAACCATAGCTGCCAAGTTCCGGCCTGAGAAATAAGGGACTGGACCGGAAGTAGCAGACCGGAAGTAGCGCTGCCGCCACTTTGGAACTGGGCGGAGCATGCTCAGAAGCTACTTTTGATGCTGCTCTGCCCTGTTCCAAAATGGCCGTCGCACCAGAAGTCATGCTGCAGCCATTTTGGAACTGGGCAAAGCAGCATCAAAAGTCGCTTCTGAGCATGCTCCGCCCAATTCCAAAATGGCCACCGCGCCAGAATAAACCGGGGGGAAACAAAAAAATCTGGTTTTTTGGCTGGGGACAGCTGGAAAAACGGGGGTTTCCCGGGGAATACGGGAGACTTGGCAGCTATGCATCCAACCTCCATCTTCCTTTCCTCTCCAAAAGTTTCTGGATAGAAATTGCAGGTGAGACGAAGGCCAGCCTTTCAGGTGCTTGCGGCCCCATTTTGAATTGTGTCTCATGGCCTCATTTCACAGATCCTGGTGCAACTTTGAGATCAGCAATCACCTGCTGGAGGCAGGAAAATTCCACATGGCCTCGGATTGTTCTCACTAAAGGGAGTTAAACAAACCACATTTCCATTCATTTGGAGGAAGTGTGGCAAGTTTCAATTTAGAAGTAGAAGCTTCCAAGTTTCTTCTTGTGGCTGAAAAAAAGAGCAGTGGCAAGCCATTGGGCGTGGGCCCAAGGCTCACCATAGCTCTTTTTCAAAGAAGGAAGCCATGGCGAGATGTGCATGGCTGTAAAGCATTCCCAGAATATTGTGCCTGTTTGCATTTAGGCACTCAGCCTGAACCTATGACGGGGGGGCGGTGCATAGAGAGCCAATGCGCTCTACGTTGGGCTACCTTTGAAGGTAACCTGGAAACTACAACTAATCCAGAAAACGGCAGCTAGACTGGTGCCTGGGAGTGGCCGCCGAGACCACATAACACCGGTCCTGAAATACCTACATTGGCTCCCAGTATGTTTCCAAACACAATTCAAAGTGCTGGTGCTGACCGTGAAAGCCCTCAACGCAGTGGCAGAGCTTCATGCTCCAGCACTGGGGGCAGAGGTGGGGCTGGCGCCTGTTCTGGGGGCAGGGCGTGCCTCCCGGAGGGGTGGGGCACATGTTCCAGGGCCGTGGTGCGCCTCCCAGGGGCACAGCATGCCTCCTGGAGGGGCTTGGCACACATTCCGGGGGTGGGGCGTGCCTCCGGGAGGACTGTAGCGTGCGTTCTGGGGGGGGTATGGTGCGCCTCCCGGAGGGGCGTGACACACATTTCGGGGGCGTGGTGCACATTTGGGGGGCGGGGCAGGCGCCCACAATGGCACCCCTTGGAGCCCACCGCTCGGGGCAGCCCGCCCCTACCGCCCCTATCTTCCAATGCCCCTGCCTCAACGGCCTCGGCCCAGTATACCTGAAGGAGTGTCTCCACCCCCATGCAGCTCAGACACTGAGGCCCTCCTTTGAGGGCCTTCTGGCGGTTCCCTCCCTGTGAGAAGTGAAGTTACAAGGAACCAGGCAGAGGGCCTTCTCGGTAGTGGTGCCTGCCCTGTGGAACACCCTCCCATAAGACAGTGTTTCTCAACCTTTTTTGGGCCAAGGCACACTTGTTCCATGAAAAAAATCATGAGGCATACCACCATTTAAAAAGTTTAAAAAAATTAACTCTGTTCCTATATTGACTATATATGTGTGTGTGTGTGTGTGTGTGTGTGTGTGTGTGTGTGTGTATATATATATATATATATATATATAGAGAGAGAGAGAGAGAGAGAGAGAGAGAGAGAGAGAGAGACCAGTTTAGTTTGTGGGGTAAGTCCTAAATCTCAGTGAATTATGACTGTAAGAAACACTTGCCAATTGCTGTGTTGGTTGCAATCTCCTGTAATAAGGCTTCACAAGCCGCTGATTTCTCTGCCAGCACGTGCTCCTCGCCGAAGAGGCCGCTCACTCCCTCGTAGACGCTGCTGGCTGCCCTCCGGAGGCTGTTCTGCTTGTCGGCCCGCGGCCTCGCGCCGATCAAGCCCCGGGCGCCGCCAGCAAGAGCAGCGAGAGTGAGACAAACAGCAGCAGCAGCACCCGCCGGCCGCCTCTCACGTCCGAGGCCGTGGTGGTGGCTGTTGAGAGCTGCGCTCGCCCCGCGTCGTGACCTGGCCGGCTTCCTTTCCAGTGTAGAGTATTGGCGGCCGCCAGGCACGTGACAATGTAAATCGCCCTTCTCGTCGCCGCACGTCGTGGCACACCAGCCAGCGTCTCGCGGCACACTAGTGTGCCGCGGAACAGCGGTTGAGAAACGCTGCCATAAGATGTCAAGGAAATAAACAGCAGTCTGACTTTTAGAAGACATCTGAAGGCAACCCTGTTTAGGGAAGTTTTAAATGACTGATGCTTTAATGTATTTTTAATCTTTTGTTGGCAGCCGCCCAGAGTGGCTGGGAAAACCCAGTCAGAAGGGCAGCATGTTGTTGTTGTTGTTGTTGTTGTTGTTGGCACACACACAGTGCCTTGCCCGCAATGTTCCCAGATGTGCTGCGTACAAACATTCCACCCCAACTTCCATCGTTGAGCAAGAACGTCTCAAGGGCCTTCTAACCACACTCAGCTGAGCAGAAGGTTCCTGGCTACAGAAAGGCTTCTAACCACATTTAGCTAAGTGCCCTTAAAAGTCCCACCCCACTCCAGGCCTTTCTGCTAAGCCTGAAAAAATCTAGGAGAGGAAGAGCAAGCATTTGAACCCTCATTCCCCCTCGCCCAGCCCTGAAACACTTTTTGCCCTCAGATAATCAGCCAGAACATCTGAAGAGGGTTAGGCTTCCTATGTATTTGGCTATCCCATCTTTGAAACTTGCCAGCTATTCTTTTAGTTCCACACTTTCTATTGTTCACATTCAATGCTAGGGGGTGGGGAGGGGTGGGGGGAGAGTCCAAAGAGATTATATTGTAACCTTAATTTGAAAGCATAGAAATGCATTCTTCAGTAAGAATTTTTCTCTCTCTCAAACCAATTTGCTGTGGAAGACCTTTCCACAAAGACTGCATTGTCTGTCTTGATCTCTTTTTCTCTCATGCACAGGCATGTAAGTTTTATAATGTAAATACTTCGGGTGTTTTTTTCCTGCAAGGAACTGCCTGCTTCTAGAAAGTTCGCCAACGTTTTTCTTAAGCTGGTGATGTGCAGCTTTATGAAGCTTTACATTTATTTTAAAGTTGTCCATTCGCTTTGCTTGTATTCAAATCAATCTCAGTGTTGGCCTTCTATGAATATAATTAAATTGTATATGCACTGTTATACATTGGCAGCATACATTATAATAAGCCACCAAAGTCCTTAAGACAGGATGAAAAGTCCACATACAAAATAGTCTATTTGTCCTATTTAGTTTTATTTCCCATGAAAGACCAGAATTTTCCATGTCTTGCTTTTCCTTTTTAATGCCATGTTTTCCTTTATGTTATTATGTTGGATAGCATTTTTATATATTCTTCATGATAGGAACTTTTGCTTTATTTTAAGTGGGAATAAATTAGTGCATCTGGCATGGTATGTTTTGTCAGTTACAATCAATCAATCAATCAATCAATACAGTTGCACCATGTCTTACATGAATCCTTATCCTTTCTGTAGCAATTCAAAAAGAACTTAAAATATTTGCAAATGGTAAAATTCTTCGTGAACTAATGGAGATTTAAAGAACTTTTATAACAATATGGGCATTTTTAAAAGCACACTGTAAATACCTTCTAGTATTTCTAACATGCCATTTAACGTTTTGCTGACAAATTATGCTGAGATATGAAAACAGTTTAGCAATATATTAACTCCACAGAGCACACACACCTATACTTAGTAAGAATTCAGAACTTCTAGCTCAATCCACAATGATTTGGCAGGAAAAGAAATAAGACCTTCAAGGGATGTTATCTTTGGTAAACCTTTGGGAAGGGGCAGTTTTTGTATAACAACTTCTCCCTTCAAGGAAATCCATCAGTGATAAAAAAAGGAAAGGGAAAAAAAGTCTAAACCAAGGAAAATGCCCAGGGACCTGACAGGTTTTATTTGACACAATAGAACAACATAGAAAAGGTCTCCTTTAAATTCTGGAACAAAAGCCCTTGGCAATGGTAAACTTAATCAAAACTTAAAAGAGCTCTAATTAAAACAATTCTCCAGCAATAGAAAGTTTTCTTTCATGTAGACGGAGGACTTGAATCCCAATGTGCTTTTTAGAATATGTGCCTTTTAGAAGATTGTCTTGAATAGGAATGTGTTGGTTCCCTTTGCATGATCCCACAGGAAATCGCAAATATCAACTTTTGAACTACAAGCTAGGCTTGTTGCAAACAACATATTTTTTGCAGTCTTTTAACCATGATTAAAAAGATTGTGAAAAAAAAATTGTTCAATATATCCAACCATGGTTACAAATTCAGGAGCCCCTCGTCACACGCCCTCTGCTCCCAGCATTATTCTCTCCCGCTTTCTCTTTTATTTTTAATATTCTTTATTGATTTAAAATACAAACATATGCCAAAGTATACAAAATCATTACAACAGAAGTAAAAGGTAAGTAACTTTCTTTTTTCAGGACTAGCTTAGGGATCCTGAACTTTCTACACCTTTGCCAATGCTAGCCATGGTTAGCTGGCAAACAGAATAAGCAAACAAGATCTGGAACTGGCTTGCAAAACCTAATTCAAAACATCAGCTTGCAGACCATTGTAACAATGGTAAGATACTGGGAAACATTTGTTCTTTAACAATACAGTTGTACCTTGGTAGTTAAACGGAATCCGTTCCGGAAGTTCATTCGACTTCCAAAACATTGGAAAACTAAATTGCGGCTTCTGATTGGCTGCAGGAAGCCCCATCGGATGTTCGGGTTCCAAAAGAACATTCACAAACCGGAACAATCACTTCTAGGTTCACGGCGTTCAGGAGCCAAAACGTCCAAGTTCCAGGACGTTCAGGATCCAAGGTACAACTGTGCTTTGCAACTTTCTGATAGAAAGTGGTGGCTGTCACTGTTGTTACAATCAAATTTTGGAGAATTGCCCAGATTTTTTATGTGTTCTTTCCTAAAACTCTCTGCATGGGCCTCCATTCCACACTGTGCTAAGCATGTTTATGCCCACTGATTTCAATGATCTTGAGTCCATGTTAAATTCGAAATCTTTTTGGTACAGAAAGACAATTCCATATGTGTCAGGTTCAGCCAACTGCAAATCATGGGTTTGAACAGGCACTTCTCAGATACTATCTTTTTCCACCCTGCCAAATTTCAGGGGAGAAGGTATGTATTATAAAAACAACTATTTTTGCAGCTCCATTCTCTCCCAAAAGCTGAATCACGAAAAAACCAAACCTAGGCTGTCATCCTGTACGGACATTTTCCCACCTCCCTCAATTGAATTTGTGAGTGGTGAGTCAACGATATGGGCAGCGCATGATAAAGCCAGGCTCCTACCTAGTGATCTGACAATGAGCATCGTGAGACAAGTCTCACCACTTGTCATGGACTCATTGGCAATTTGGGCAATTCAAGAAACCACACACTGCGACAATGCACTCTACAAAGACTCACAATGCCTTTTATTTTTCTTTCTTTTCATGGGTGAGTCATTGTAGTGTTCTACAGCAAACATAGGAAGCTACTCAGTACTGCCTCGTAGGTTTTATATATGCTGTAAGCCACCCAGAGTGGCTGGGGAAACCCAGCCGGATGGGCAGGGTATCCTATATAATAATGTGCAAGTGTCTCTGCATCCAGTCCCTGTGTCCGCGCTACTGTGCATGTGCCCCACGGACACAGGGACTGGACAAAGAGACTGCACACACACACACTCTCCCCCCCCCCGCCTCCTCCGACCGCCGCTCCCGGCCGGACACCGCCTCACTGCAGGGCACGTCGGGGAAGCGAGGGTGGAGGCCGGCGGAGGTGAATGGGAGGAGGAAGGGCGTCTTTGAGGAGCCCGGTCCGGCTCCCGCAGCCGCCGCTGCGGCCCTGGAGCCCGATGCCGCCATCTTGGTCCTCCTCCGCCTCCTCCTCACAACCCTCCCTGGCCTGTGAGAGGAGCGGCGGGGCCGCGGCGGCAGCGGGAGGCCGCGAAGCAGCAGCGGCAAGGTAGGCGTTTGTGTCCCGCGGAGAAACGGGGCTTCCCGCCTTGCCAATGCAGGGCTCGCGGCCGGCCCCGGTGCGCCTCCAGCCAAGCCAGGCCAGGCCAGGGCGTAGGTCTCCCCAGCGTAGGTCCCGGGGTTCGGAGAAGCGCTGCACAAGCACTTCTCCGAACCCCGGGATGTCTTCTCCCTGTCGGCGGCTGGGGGAGAGGAAGGAAGGAGGAGAAGGGGCTGCTTTCTCCTCCTTCGTTCCTGTCCCCCTGCCACCGACAGGAAGGACAGGTCCCGGGGTTCAGAGAAGTGCTGCGCAAGGGCTTCTCCGAACCCCGGGATGTTCTAGCGCCCGTTTACTCAACGGGCTGAATTACACTAGTAACTAATAAAATTATTATTATTATTATTATTATTATTATTATTATTATTATTATTAGGACTGGCAGCAGCTCTTCATGGTTTCAGACAGGACATTACCCAGAGACGTCAAAGATCGCAACTAGGACTTTCTGCATGCCAAGCAGGTGCTCTACCAGTGAGCTATGACTCAGAAAGGTGAATTTATGGAAGTTTACGCCACTGCAGCCACTAGCCCGGGGATTTTTTTCAGCTGAAAGTCACTGGAACTCAGTTCCGGCACCTCTCAGGTGGCCACTATTGGAATTCTAAGAGAACAACAGAGGTGTTTGCAGTGATTTCTGGCACACGGTGAGGCTGGCAGCCTTTGGAGCAAATAAACAGCATCTATAGGTTTCCACTTAATTTTTCTGTGTATACACACAGAGAGAGGTGCCTTTCTACCTCCATGTAATACATCGAGCCTCTCATAGCTGTTCTTCTATGCCCACTAAGTTGCTCACTCTATCCAAGTCACATTTCTGCCCCATGATTCTTGACCTCAGTTTGCCCCAGCAGAAATGAATTGCTCTCTTTTGGCCACCTGGGATCCAACAACCTGAGACGGATTTCATTGTAGAAACGTACCTCTTGCCAGGCATAAAGCTTCCCATTAATCCCCCGCTTGCTTGCAAGAGGTTAGGTCCATGCGTTTTTGTTGTGTTTTCTTTTCCTATGCTGATTCATAGATTTATCTCTAGGGATAAATCAAAGAAAAGATAGGATGACTTCCAAACAGAGCCGGGCTTTGAGAAGGAGGAGGCAAAGAAGAACGTATCTCCTGAACCTCAGATGAATGTGGAAATAACTTCCAGCAGAACAGGAGTTACCTCCAAGTAGCTCTAGGTAAAGGGAAACTTGCCATAACGATATGCAAAGAAAATGTAGGTTATTTATATAATAAGCATAGAAGAGTTGAGGCCCATGGAGAACTATATTTCTGCAAACATAATGTTAGAAGTATTTCTGAGCACAATTCAACAATGTGTTGGTGCTGGCCTTTAAAGCCCTAAACGGCCTCGGTCCAGTATACCCAGTGGCGGAGCTTCATGCTCCGGCACCGGGTGCGGGGCTGGTGCGCCTCCAGGAGGGGCGTGGCATGCGTCCCGGGGGCGTGGTGCGCCTCCCAAAGGGGCATGACACATGTTCCGGGGACCCCCACCGCCCCTATCTTCCAACGCGCCTGAGTATACCAGAAGGAGCGTCTCCACCCCCATCATTCTGCCTGGACACGGAGGTCCAGCTCCGAGGGCCTTCTGTCGGTTCTGTCGGTTCCCTCACGGCGAGAAGCCAAGTTACAGGGAACCAGGTAGAGGGCCTTCTTGGTAGTGGCACCCGCCCGTGGAACGCCCTCCCATCAGATGTCAAAGAGAAAAACAACTACCAGACTTTTAGAAGACATCTGAAGGTAGCCCTGTTTAGGGAAGCTTTTAATGTTTAATATTGTATTTTAATATTCTGTTAGGAGCTGCCCAGAGTGGCTGGGGAAACCCAGCCAGATGGGAGGGGTATAAATTATTATAATTATTTATTATTATTATCATTATTAAAAGGTAAAGGGACCCCTGACCATTAGGTCCAGTTGTGACCGACTCTGGGGTTGCTCGCTCATCTCGCATTATTGGCCGAGGGAGCCGGCGTATAGCTTCCAGGTCATGTGGCCAGCATGACAAAGCCACTTCTGGCAAACCAGAGCAGCACACGGAAACGCCGTTTACCTTCCCGCTGTAGCAGTTCCTATTTATCTACTTGCATTTTGACGTGCTTTCGAACTGCTAGGTTGGCAGGAGCTGGGACCAAGCAATGGGAGCTCACCCCGTCACAGGGATTCGAACCGCCGACCTTCTGATCAGCAAGCCCTAGGCTCAGTGGTTTAACCACAGCGCCACCTGGGTCCCACATTATTATTATTAGTAGTAGTAGTAGTAGTAGTAGTCAGTGTGGTATAGTGGTTAGAGTGTTGGATTAGGAACCGGGAGACTAAGCTTCAAATCTGTACAAAGGCTATGAACTGGCAGTCACTGCCTTTCATTTTTACCTATTCTCACAGGGTTCTTGTGAGGGTGAAATTAGGACTGGGTGACTCATATATCTTTAGTTCCTTGGAGAAAACAAGGAGATATAAATGCAACAAATAAAAAACAAGAATTAACCTATAAGTATTTTTATGTTGTCATATTCATTGTTGTATGTATCTGTTTATGTGTCGTCTACTTTAGGAAATGTGAAGGGTATATGCATATAATTTGAGTATAATATGCATTTAGTGAAACATGTAATAATGCTCACAATGCTTGAGAATAGCTCATAATTTTAGCAGAACTTGTAAAAAAAAAAGATTGCTTCTTGTTGAGCTCAAGAAGCGGATTTACAAAAAAAATCTGTTCAGATAAGCTCAGCAACAAGATTTGCAGAAAATGCCATCGCTACCAGGGATACAGAACCCTAATTTAAGAAGGTAGCATTGAGTTGAAAAAATTAATAACTAATCAAGGTCACACTTTTATTTTGCTCTCTTAATATGGAAAATGTTGGCAGACTGCTCAACATAGAGAACTAGTTGTATTGCACAAGAAGTGCCTTCCATTATGCCATTCTTTTTACTCTTTCTACCCACATATAGATAATTTTCTGAAGTGCTCTCAAGTAGAAGTCTGAAAATCTGGGACAGTTTAAGAGGCACAGGCCATTTCACTCTTTGCATCCCAGAACAAAATGAGAAAGCCGGAGATCACTTTGAACATTTCCAGAAGCTGATTTTCTCTCTCTCTCTGAACAAGGAAAGAAACAACTTTGTAAATGTTCAAAAGAAAACCCAAGCAGAATGTAATAGACACACTTTCAATATTTTATTGGACCCTTTGCTTTCATAGCAGCTGGAAGAGCAAACACTGGGATTTGGGGGCAGAGTTTTTCTTTTAGTTCAGTATTTGACTGAGATGTCGCTTGACATCGCTTCTGGTGCCTGGGAAATCAACAGCATTAGACCATATTTACATTACAAATGTGCATTAGTTTTAAATCCAACTTGATTCAATTTGGGAGATTTGTGATAGACTCACTTGATGGCTTTTTCTTTAGTTAGAAGTAACTACCGTGTGTGTGTGTGTGTGTGTGTGTGTGTGAGAGAGAGAGAGAGAGAGAGAGAGAGAGATCTATATCTCAGTAATTCATAAAGACAAGAAGAGCGTCATATAAAAATACTGTAAGAGCCATCCACTATCAATTCTGTTAATTTCATAACAGCATGACGACAACATTACAAATTCTTTGCAAGATAAGCAAGCATCAGTCACTGAACTAATACCAATCACAACGTCATGATAACATTTGATATTCGGTGCAAAGTACACAATATTAGTCATCGAAACAGACACAATATCAATTCATTTCAGTACCAGCCTTTAATAGCAACAACTACAGAACACATCAAGTGTGTGTGTGTGTGTGTGTGTGTGTGTGAGAGAGAGAGAGAGAGAGAGAGAGAGAGAGAGAGAGAGAGAGAGAGAGAGAGAGAGAGGATACAGTCAACAGAAGTAATAGTACCACTGTATTCTGCTCTGGTCAGACCTCACCTGGAGTACTGTGTCCAGTTTTGGGCACCACAGTTCAAGAAAGATACTGACAAGCTGGAACGTGTCCAGAAGAGGGCAACCAAAATGGTCAAAGGCCTGGAAACGATGCCTTATGAGAAACGGCTTAGGGAGCTGGGCATGTTTAGCCTGGAGAAGAGAAGGTTAAGGGGTGATAAGATGTTGTTGTTTAGTCGTTTAGTCGTGTCCGACTCTTCGTGACCCCATGGACCATAGCACGCCAGGCACTCCTGTCTCGCACTGCCTCCCGCAGTTTGGTCAAACTCATGTTCGTAGCTTTGAGAACACTGTCCAACCATCTTGTCCTCTGTCGTCCCCTTCTCCTAGTGCCCTCAATCTTTCCCAACATCAGGGTCTTTTCCAAGGATTCTTCTCTTCTCATGAGGTGGCCAAAGTATTGGAGCCTCAGCTTCACGATCTGTCCTTCCAGGGAGCACTCAGGGCTGATTTCCTTAAGAATGGATAGGTTTGATCTTCTTGCAGTCCATGGGACTCTCAAGAGTTTCCTCCAGCACCATAATTCAAAAGCATCAATTCTTCGGCGATCAGCCTTCTTTATGGTCCAACTCTCACTTCCATACATCACTACTGGGAAAACCATAGCTTTAACTATACGGACCTTTGTCGGCAAGGTGATGTCTCTGCTTTTTAAGATGCTGTCTAGGTTTGTCATTGCTTTTCTCCCAAGAAGCAGGCGTCTTTTAATTTCGTGACTGCTGTCACCATCTGCAGTGATCAAGGAGCCCAAGAAAGTATAATCTCTCACTGCCTCCATTTCTTCCCCTTCTATTTGCCAGGAGGTGATGGGACCAGTGGCCATGATCTTGGTTTTTTTGATGTTGAGCTTCAGACCATATTTTGCGCTCTCCTCTTTCACCCTCATTAAAAGGTTCTTTAATTCCTCCTCGCTTTCTGCCATCAAGGTTGTGTCATCTGCATATCTGAGGTTGTTGATATTTCTTCCAGCAATCTTAATTCCGGCTTGGGATTCATCTAGTCCAGCCTTTCGCATGATGAATTCTGCATATAAGTTAAATAAGCAGGGAGACAATATACAACCTTGTCGTACGCCTTTCCCAATTTTGAACCAATCAGTTGTTCCATATCCAGTTCTAACTGTAGCTTCTTGTCCCACATAGAGATTTCTCAGGAGACAGATGAGGTGATCAGGCACTCCCATTTCTTTAAGAACTTGCCATAGTTTGCTGTGGTCGACACAGTCAAAGGCTTTTGCATAGTCAATGAAGCAGAAGTAGACGTTTTTCTGGAACTCTCTAGCTTTCTCCATAATCCAGCGCATGTTTGCTATTTGGTCTCTGGTTCCTCTGCCCCTTCGAAATCCAGCTTGCACTTCTGGGAGTTCTCGGTCCACATACTGCCTAAGCCTGCCTTGTAGAATTTTAAGCATAACCTTGCTAGTGTGTGAAATGAGCGCAATTGTGCGGTAGTTGGAGCATTCTTTGGCACTGCCCTTCTTTGGAATCGGGATGTAGACTGATCTTCTCCAATCCTCTGGCCATTGCTGAGTTTTCCAAACTTGCTGGCATATTGGGTGTAGCACCTTAACAGCATCATCTTTCAAAATTTTAAACAGTTCAGCTGGAATATCATCACTTCCACTGGCCTTGTTATTAGCAATGCTTTCTAAGGCCCATTTGACTTCACTCTCCAAGATGTCTGGCTCAAGGCCAGCAACCACACTACCTGAGGTGTACGAGACCTCCATATCTTTCTGGTATAATTCCTCTGTGTATTCTTGCCACCTCTTCTTGATGTCTTCTGCTTCTGTTAGGTCCTTACCACTTTTGTCCTTGATTATGGTAATCTTTGTACGAAATGTTCCTTTCATATTTCCAATTTTCTTGAACAGATCTCTGGTTTTCCCCATTCTATTGTTTTCCTCTATTTCTTTGCATTGCTCATTTAAGAAGACCCTCTTGTCTCTCCTTGCTGTTTTTTGGAAATCTGCATTCAGTTTCCTGTATCTTTCCCTATCTCCCTTGCATTTTGCTTGCCTCCTCTCCTCCGCTATTTGTAAGGCCTCGTTGGACAGCCATTTTGCTTTCTTGCATTTCCTTTTCCTTGGGATGGTTTTCATTGCTGCCTCCTGTATAATGTTACGAGCCTCCATCCATAGTTCTTCAGGCACTCTGTCCACCAAATCTAAATCCTTAAACCTGTTCCTCACTTCCACTGTGTATTCATAAGGGATTTGATTCAGATTGTATCTTACTGGCCCAGTGGTTTTTCCTACTTTCTTCAGTTTAAGCTGGAATTTTGCTATAAGAAGCTGATGATCTGAGTTACAGTCAGCTCCAGGTCTTGTTTTTGCTGACTGTATAGAGCTTCTCCATCTTTGGCTGCAGAGAATATAATCAATCTGATTTCGATGCTGTCCATTTGGTGATATCCATGTGTAGAGTCGTCTCTTGTGTTGTTGGAATAGAGTGTTTGTGATGACCAGCTTGTTCTCTTGACAGAACTCTATTAGCCTTTGCCCTGCTTCATTTTGAACTCCAAGGCCAAACTTGCCAGTTGTTCCTTTTATCTCTTGATTCCCTACTTTAGTATTCCAGTCCCCTGTAATGAGAAGAACATCCTTCTTTGGTGTCATTTCTAGAAGGTGTTGTAGGTCTTCATAGAATTGGTCAATTTCATTTTCTTCAGCACCGGTAGTTGGTGCATAAACTTGGATTACTGTGATGTTAAAAGGTCTGCCTTGGATTCGTATCGAGATCATTCTGTCATTTTTGAGATTGCATCCCATTACAGCTTTTGCCACTCTTTTGTTGACTATGAGGGCCACTCCATTTCTGCTACAGGATTCTTGCCCACAGTAGTAGATATGATAGTCATCCGAACTGAATTCGCCCATTCCCTTCCATTTTAGTTCACTGATGCCCAGGATGTCGATATTTATTCTTGTCATCTCATTTTTGACCACATCCAGCTTACCTCCACTCATGGTTCTTACATTCCAGGTTCCTATGCAATATTTTTCTTTACAGCATCGGACTTTCCTTTCGCTTCCAGGCATATCCGCAACTGAGCGTCCTTTCGGCTTTGGCCCAGCCGCTTCATCAGCTCTGAATCTACTTGTACTTGTCCTCCGCTCTTCCTCAGTAGCATGTTGGACGCCTTCCGACCTGAGGGGCTCATCTTCCAGCGTCATAACTTTTATATGCCTGTTGTCTTTGTCCATGGAGTTTTCTTGGCAGGGATACTGGAGTGGCTTGCCAGTTCCTTCTCCAGGTGGATCACGTTTAGTCAAAACTCTCCACTATGACCTGTCCATCTTGGGTGGCCCTGCATGGCATAGCTCATAGCTTCTCTGAGTTATTCAAGCCCCTTCGCCACGACAAGGCATTGATCCATGAAGGGGGGGTGATAAGATAGCCATGTTCAAATATATAAAAGGATGTCATATAGAGGAGGGAGAAAGGTTGTTTTCTGCTGCTCCAGAGAAGCGGACACAGAGCAATGGATTCAAACTACAAGAAAGAAGATTCCACCTAAACATTAGGAAGAACTTCCTGACAGTAAGAGCTGTTTGGCAGTGGAATTTGCTACCAAGGAGTGTGGTGGAGTCTCCTCCTTTGGAGGTCTTTAAGCAGTGACAGGCATATGTCAAGAATGCTTTGATGGTGTTTCCTGCTTGGCGGGGGGTTGGACTGGATGGCCCTTGTGGTCTCTTCCAACTCTACGATTCTATGATTCTATGATTCAGTCGACCAGCAAAAACACATAAGGAGCAATAGTAATAGCCAAACCAAAGAATTCATTCTCCCATGCTGTTTCCCAGACTTAACATCCCCCTCAAATCTGCTATTACTACCACACTGTTTCCTTTATTTCCCCACCTTCTTCCTCGATTGCTAATGGCAGCTTTAAGTTACAGAAACTGCCTATGGAAAAACTGTCACACAAACACACACCCCGTGGAGTGTTTTTATGAGCGAGGCTGGCCTAAGACATTTTGCTGCCTGGTGCAAATGACAATATGGCACCTACCCCCGTTTCACGTTCAGGATCCAGACTGACTGACAGTTGTCCCCGGGGCCAGCCCACCCATGATGTGAGGTGAAGCAGCCGTCTCAAGCAGCGGAAGCTCAGGAGACAGTGCCCCCCTGGGTGCCCCAACCCCACCACCTCTGCCACCGGAGGACTCTCAAGGTCTCGCCAGAACCCGCCATCATCATTGCCACTTCATGGGCACTGCCGCACAACCCAGGTAAGGGAGACTGCAGCAATGGCAGGGCAATGTTGTGCGGCAGTTTGGTGGCAGATTACTGCTGCCTATACGTTACTTCAATACCAGTATACTAACTGGTATATACAATACTAACACACTGACCTGAAGGCAGCTTAGGGGCTGCAGGATAGGTTGTGGGTCTCGCCCAGCTCTGTCCTCCAACACTTCGCCACTGCCCCCACCCCACCAACCCACCAAATCTGTCTCTTGAGATAGCCACCTCATTCTGCCTAAAGTTAGGATTGTTGGTGAAGGCTCTAAGAATTCTGTTGCTGTTCCTTCTCTGCACATAACTAGAGGTTCCCATGATTCCCTAGGGAGAAAAAATGAACAATAAGTCAAGTTTAAATCTGTGGTATAGATACAGATATTTATCTTTTGCATGATGAATGCACATGGCACACCTGGCAATGTTTAATTGTTGTTGTTTAGTCGTTTAGTCGTGTCCGACTCTTCGTGACCCCATGGACCAGAGCACGCCAGGCACTCCTGTCTTGCACTGCCTCCCGCAGTTTGGTCAAACTCATGTTCGTAGCTTCGAGAACACTGTCCAACCATCTCATCCTCTGTCATCCCCTTCTCCTAGTGCCCTCCATCTTTCCCAACATCAGGGTCTTTTCCAAGGATTCTTCTCTTCTCATGAGGTGGCCAAAGTATTGGAGCCTCAGCTTCACGATCTGTCCTTCCAGTGAGCACTCAGGGCTGATTTCCTTCAGAATGGATAGGTTTGATCTTCTTGCAGTCCATGGGACTTTCAAGAGTCTCCTCCAGCACCATAATTCAGTTCCTGGAGAAGGAACTGGCAAGCCACTCCAGTATCCCTGCCAAGAAAACTCCATGGACAATGTTTAATTAGAAGAAATATAACTCTTGAGCTTGTTTTCGATGCAGAACACTGAGCCGGGATGCCTGTCTGTCAGAATGAACCATTGCTAAACTTCATTAGAGTGGGTCCATGTCATCCTTCAGAGAGGACTGTCCTCTATCTGAAGGGCTGTCCAATCCAAGTTCAGCTTAAAGAAAATGGATGCTTAGCAGGGTGGGCAGAAGGTCCATCAATACTTAACACCTGGATAGACCACAGATATGCACAAATAGACTGAGAAGACACACATATAACTTGAACAAGATGGTGAGATGAACTGTTGTTTCTAGTTAAATTAGAGTAATTGTTAGTACATTTGCATGCATGTCAATTAGTATATGCAAATATTGTGTAGCTTTGTGTCATCTTCTGTCCTTGCTTTTCGATGAGGTGTTTCCTCTTTTCCGGCAGTGCATAAGTAGTCATGAGTTGGCAAACTTTGCCCTGGATGTGCAACAGCTAGAGTGCTGAACTAGGAACTGGGAGACCAGGGTTCAAAACCCCACATTAGAACAAGAATGGACTATTGAATAGGAAGAGGAACTGAAATAAATAAGTTACAAAACTAGGTTGACAAACTGTAATAATCTTTAGTTTATTCAAGAACGACATGGTACATTTTGAAATTTGTATATCTTTTATTCGTTCTCTCTGTATTGTACGTTCCTTTCCCATTCTTGTTGATGTATGTACAGAAAATACAATAAAAACTATTATTTTAAAAAAACCCACACAGTCATGACCTTGGGCTGGTCACTCCCCTTCAGCATATACTACCTCACAGGGTTGTTGTGGGAATAAAATGGAGAGGGGGGAACCATGAACACCCCCTTGAGATCCTTGGAGGAACAGGTGGTGCATAAATCCAAGAAATAAAACAAAATTATTAATTGTGCTCTGATCAGATTTCACATTATCCAGGTGCACAGAGGCCAAAAGAACCTAACACTTTTACAGCAATCTGTGTTTGCCAATCAGGACTAAGGGTGTCATCTTGGCCAAATAACAAGAAACCGGTGGCCCTCTGAAGGTTGTTGAACTACAGATTCCATCATTCCTGATCATTTGCTGCACAGTCTGAGGCTGATGGGACTTGGAGTCAAGCAACATCTAGAAGGCCATAGGTTCCTCACAGTGTGTGTGTGTGTGTGTGTGTGTATTCTCTGTAAAGTAGGCTTGCACTTGGTGTGACTCACCAAGCTATGTCAACAACATAGCGTTGCTCATTGGGAACTGAAGATTGTAAAAGAAACATGCTGTGCAGCATAAATTATAATCCAGTGCTTCTTAGAAGTTCTTCCAATTTCTCCAATGTCATGCTTCCTTGGTTCCTCTGCACAGCTTGTGGCTTAATATAGCCCCGATATCAATGCATTGCAACCAGTGGCATGCAGTCAGAAGACTAGGGGTACTAGGCTAGTCAAATGTTAACCTGGAGTCTCCTTTCCAAAGCCCATTAATCTTCTGCCTGGCTTAGGGAGGGAAGCGATGCTCTGATACACCCAAGAACCCTTCCGCCACCTTTCCAAAGCCAGACAGGCTTTGGGAAGGAGGCAAGAGGAATTCAGCATCCTGTCAGAGCCCTGCCACCTCCTCCCCAAAGCCCAGGAAGCTTCTACCCAGTTTAGGGAGGGAGTTGCGATGCTCATGAGTGCAACATCAGGACTTCACAACATCACACATGCAATATCGCCATATTGCCCTTGCAAGCTGGCGCCTCTGGCCCCAACTGTTCCCCTACGAAAGATTTCGCCACACACTCCTGATTGCAACATTCTTGCTCATTCCTGGTTTTGTGTACCGGGTAGGCAGGCAGAAGGTTTAGCGAGCTTCAGGTAAACCACCATATGTGGTTGGAAGGTGTTCTTGGGCTTCAACTTCCATCAATTCCAGGTGTTCTTGGGCTTCAACTTCCATCAATTCAAGCCAGCATGCTTCCCCATCTTTAATCTAGAGCACACATGGCACAAAAGTATTCACACTCACCAGTGTTCCAGCATGGCAGAATTCTAGCATGCTTTGCCTGGGCGATTTCACTCCTTATCATTTTGAGCACTGGAAGATTTGTTGGCGTTAACCCACTCTAAGCCCTCCAATTCTTTCTTTCTTTTTTTGTCCTGTCTCTATGAGTTTGTACAGTTAATAAAAAAATGATCCCAACTGAAGGGCACGCATAATTCAGTTAATTGCTTCACACTACAGTACATTGCCATTTAGAATCGGTCTGTTTCTTTTCATTGCAACAGCATGGAAATAAATAAGCAATTTTCATACATATTACAAAACATAAGCATGCCTGAGCCTAATTCATATTCTTGTGATTAATAATCCAGAGCATCGGGATGAAATATGTCCAGCCATATAAAACGCCATTTCATTAGTCCATTCGTTTAGGTGTGAAATATCACCACAATGTGCCTTGATTGGAACACCTGGGGGGGGGGGAGAAGAGGACCAAAAGGAAGTTGTGGGGAGAGACCAGGTAAGTGGCTTACATCGAAAATAAAACAGCAGGTAATGTGGACAAAGCTCTTGCTGCTCAAGCAATATTAGCCTGAGATCAGCTGTGATCTCTTCCCACACTCTCCAAGCAAACACACCCTCTCTGTCTTGTTTATTAATGTACAGCAAAAAACAGCCTGGGAAAAAAAATGAAATTGATTTTATTCACTTAGGATTTTATACTTCATTGCACAACCACCACCCAGCAAATTCTTCATTAAGAAAGGTAATTACTTTAATGAAGATTAAATATAATTTAAAATTCACATTCATCTTTATCTACCTACTGCAGGTCAGAATTAAACCTGAACTGGGGGGCTCTCCTGGAAAAAAAATCTCTGCTATCCAATAAGAGTTTGGCTGGGAAGGACTTCACTTCCCCACCATCTTAATCTTCAGCAGAATCCCATCCATCAGTGTCTCTAGCCTGCAACCTTAAAACTAGGAGCTTCTGCTGTTTGGTTAATGCTCCCCTTTTGCAATGCCCACCCAAGCATGTAGGACTTGTTGTAATTAAAATCAGAGGAGTGCAGTAATCATGCGTTTGGCACTGTTGTTTGCATCCAAGGCAATGCTTAAAAAGACAAATATTTTAAAAGGTGAAGGAGGAACAGGAAGATTCGCCATGAAGGCAATGTATGATGATGCACCAATTTCCACACAGGTTTCTACTGAAGGTCATCATACCCTTCAGGTGTCCAGGTTTTTCCAGAGACAGCCCCAGAATTATGAAAGTCATCCTGACTTCCACTGGATCCTGGAATGTCCCTATTTCTCCTGCCAGTGCTGCCACGCTGAGCTTGAGGAGGAGGAGGAGAAGGAGCAGGCGTTTGTCCTGAGCAGCAGTGGTGGTCATGGCGGCTGAGAGTGAACATCCCGTTGCCTCTTCATGACCTCTCCCTTGTCAGCTTGTAGCAGGTGCTGGGGAGGAGGAGAGGCTTCTACCACTGAGGCCTAGTGTCAGGAATGAGCCAGCTCCAAGAGAAGGCGTGCAGCCAATTGCAAAAGGCAGCCAGGAACAGGGAGACTTAGATGTGAGACAGGCAGGGGAGAGCCGGCAGCTGCAGACTTTGCCTCTTCCTGACCTTGACAAGCAAGCTGATAAGGCAGTAATGGAATGCCAGCTAAAACACAGCCAAAGCTCTCCGGAAGCACAAAAGGGCGCGAAGAGTCTCAGAGGCAGTCTCTCAGACCACGAAGAAGGTGGAGCTGACCCCCGAAATCCTAAGAGTTGGAGAATGGGAGGGTTGCTAGACAGGAAGCAAAACAAGAGACGTAAGAGCATAAGAGTCTTAAGCATAAGCGGTGCCAGGGTACAAAGATCCGCCTGGGGCGTGCCCTGCCCCTCCGATTGCCCAGAGTTGTTGACTTTTTTTAGGGGGGGACACCCAAAAGTTGTTGATCTTTTTTTAGGAAAGATTCCCCAGAGTTGTCAACCTTTTTTTAGGAGGGAGCTGACACCATGCTTATCTCTGCTCAGGAAAAGAAAACAGGAAACAGGTGTCTGGGGCTGCAAAGAGGAAGGAAATGGACCATGTGGGGAGCACTCACACGCTTATAAAAGAAAGAAAGCCCCCCATAAACACTGCTAATACAATCCCCTAGCATTGCAGTGGGTTGGTCTAGATAACCCTTGGGACCTCTTCCAACTCTACAATTCTGTGATCGAAGTTGGACGTCTTTGATTCTAAGCTTCCCCTGCAGCTGCTTCAAAGTTAGAAAAAAGAATTAAAGTCGGGAGATCCCATCGCACCTATTCCAGTCTGCTTTCCTGGCTGCCTTCGCCGCCTCCCACTGCGAGAAAGGGGCCGCTTCTTCTCCAGGAATCCCCCCTCCCCCAGCAGGCGGGGTGACATGTTTTGGCGCGCCCCTCGTCCTTCTCCTCCCCCCACCTCACCTTCCGGGTTCCCTCACTCCCTCCCCTGGCCATTTCTGTGGTGGGTGCTGGTGGGGCTTTCAGCCATTCTTTGGAAGAGCAACCACCCCACGGCGAGGGAGAGGGGCAGTGGGAACGCGCATATACAAGGTCGTCAGGCGGAAGGGAAGCGGCCTCACCGCCTTTAACTGCCATTGCTTGTCATCTGAGCATGCTCCTGTGTGGGCAGGTGAGGGGTGTGTGTGTGTGTGTGTGTGGCAGGGAGCACGGGAAAATCCAACCAGGCATGGAAGCAGGTACGCAGCTTCCCTCCCAAGCCTCAGTGGGAGGAGAGCAGTCCCCGGAGAGGCTTGGGAGAGAAGCTGCGTGCCCGCCAGCTATATGGTTAGTGGGGTGCAGCTGGTGGGCGTGCAGGAAAAGGGGAGTCCACCAGCAAAGCCGTGCCGCTCCCCCACTCGCTGGGCGCCCCTGAGAGGCCAGCGCCCTAGCATGACACACCACTAAGCCCTATGGGAAAGACGGCTCTGCGTAAGAGTCTTAAGTTCAATATCTTCTGTAGATCCAGGAAGGACTCTTTAGAAGGGTCATCTTGAGTAATGGTGCTGGAGGCTTTCTTTGAGTTATCTGTTGTTATTGCAATGAATCCTCCTTTTAACTATCAACGCTTACTGTGTTATGAAGCTGGGAACCTGGACTCTTAACACCCAGCCTCGCATGACACCGATTCTGAGGGGCAGGAACTGGACAGGGCTGCCATGGGCGGAAAGGAAGTGGGAGCAGAGCAGACCACAAGCAATCTTGATGGTTTTCATTTAAAAAGAATGCTTTGTGCATCCGTGTCTAATCTTGCCCCTTCCTAAAATTTATTCATTGGTGTGTGTGCTTCTTCTTCTTTTGTAAATCTACCAAAGGTTGAGATAAAATAAAATTGGGAGCAAAGGGTTTTCTCAGGATGGTGGAGAGCGTGGGTGCTGTGTCACATTCTTTTGATGGGGGGGGGATTGAGGAGGGTCAGTCCCTATTTTCATCTGAAGAATGTTGAAGGGTATAGGTCGTGTGAAATACAGTGGTGCAGCTGTCTGTGTTCCACAAGTGCCTTCTGGAATGTAGAAGAAGGTTTACCAATGCAGCACTGACTCTAGGTGTGGGAACCCCAAAGTGTGAGGCCTGGGTGGGAAGATCGCTGCATCCCTCCCCTCCCCTCCCCGCAAGGCGGACTTGGGTTCACATAGCTGCCAAGTACCCCGTTTCCCCCGGGAAACCCCCGTTTTCCCCGGGAAACCCCCGTTTTTACTTACCTTTTCCTGGTGGTCCCCCGTATCACTTCGTCTCCCATTTTTCTCCGTTATTTTCTCCTGCTGGCGGCCTTTTTTTCTTTCCGATTTGCCCTTCTATGGGCACCAAAAATGGCCGCCGTCGGCTTCAAAAGTTGCATCTACGCATGTCTGGAAGTGCATAGACGCGACTTCCGGTGTCGGCGGCGGCCATTTTTTGTGCCCATAGATGGGCGGAGCGACACCGGAAGTTGTGTCGACGCAACTTCCTGACATGCGTACAAGCAACTATCGAAGCCGGCGGTGGCCATTTTTTGTGCCCATAGAAGGGCAAAGCGACACCGGAAGTTACATCGACGCAACTTCTGGTGTCACACGGCTGCCGGTCCCAGATTCTACAGTCCGGGACTTAGAAGGTAAGGGTTCACTGCAAGAGCACTTCTGTCATTTGTGGCAGACAGCAGCTTTTAAATCTAAGCCAATGGTTGGGTGAGAGTTGCAAATTCAGCAACTCCTGGGATCAAGCTCTCTCAGCTGAAACTTGCTATTTAAAAAAAGAGCCATTGTTATGTGTTTTAAAGCTGCATCAAGGCAGACAATAAAACCTTTGCCTAAACCCTGATCTCTCTGGTTATGTCAGGAGCGACACCTAGTTTCCCTAAGAGCCGAGGCTTTATATCTAATATTTTAAACAACTGTTTTCCTATTGACATTATTTTTAAAAAAACAAAAAACTTCTGAGGGTAGAATAACTCAGTTCCCCTCTAACAATAGCCGGAGAATATATCTTCCTGCACTATTTTGCGATGAACTTTCTGAAAGATGTACAGGCCTCTTGAATAGTCTATTTCCACATGCCTCACACTGCCTGAATGCTAATCGGTTCCCCTGCAGAATAGATCCTTTTTAATAGGCAGAGCAAGTTGGATATAAACTCTTTAATTGCCTTCAGAAAACACCGATTATCTTCCTGTGCCACCTATTGCAGAATACAAAGATGGTAACAAAAGCATTAACGGCGAACATTATTGGTCATTAAAAAACAAAGAACCCTTAGATGTCACTAAATTTACTCTTCATGTTCCTGTGTGAAACCAATTTGCATACTCGGGGAGCTGAAACAGAAATGCACACAAAGCCATCATCGTATGCAAACATCTTCATTAAGATTTTTGATCCATCTGCTGCAAAAAATATCTATAAAAGAGCTATCAAAAGAAAGCAACTCGTTATTTGTTATTTCAGGGGACGAGAAACTTCAAAAAGCCATCCCTAAAACTACGCTGATGTCTTCTGACAACTCGCTAGTCTCTGTGAGTTGTTAGTAAAAAGTGAATTAAAACGCTCTGTCAATCCTGCCTCTCTTGGCTGTATCTCAGAGGACTGCTTCACCTGTGATTGCTAACTAGAACTACAGCTTTTCAAAGAACATCTGCTGACATTCGACTGACGCACCGGGGTCTGTTTTGCAGTGAGGTCTCTGGGCTTTTGGCCTTTGCAGCTGAGGCAGGGATGGAAGGAAGTGACTCCTGGAAGCAAGTGCCCCTAAAATCACCAGCATTAGCCTTTTCAAAGATGGCTGTGAGGCAGAACGATGTGGGAACAAAGCGGTGGACTGAGCAACCACTTCAGACTACAGATGGGGGAAAACACCACTTCTGAAATATTCCAGGCAAATAGAAAAGATAAATAAAAATAGAGATGGGCACCAATCCTACTAGCATACAAGCCTTACAATGGCGGAGGCAGTGGCAAGAGAGTCTATCACTACTCAAAATTAGAAGTCCCATGAAGTTTTTTTTAAATAAACATTTTAATTAGATTTTCCAATTTAAACATCTAATCCATTTTCAAATTATACAAATTATGCAAATATCAACAATTAATCCAAATCTTCTGCCAAATTATACTAATTTAAATTTGACTTCCCATGCTTCAGACTCAGAAAGCCTAGTCCTCTTAAAGTCACTGCTTTCTAATCAATAAAATCCAGATCTTATCCAATAATCTGTTAAAATCCTTCTATCTTCTTTCAAGCCCCTGAGTTTTTTTCGAGCAAGCAAGTTTAACCAAACCAATATGTTTCTGTGTGAATTTATGCCTATGATTCCTCTATAAATTAGCACTGCCTCTTCGCATGCTGGTATCTTGCCAAGTCCATCCAAAAATCCAAAGATCCTTCTCACAGCCAGCAGCAGCCATCTTTCGAGCACTCCCCATAAATAAAATCTTTAAGCGCCTGTGATGTTTCTCTCCAGACTGCTCCAGATCGCTACTCAATATAGTCTTTCCAGGAGAGATTTGCCAGACCAAAACTGTAAACACCAGTTTACAGTTTACCAGCTTCTTTACAAGAATATCATGGGGCACCTTGTCAAAGGCCTTGCTGAAATCAAGATATGCTACATCCACAGTGTTCCCTTCATCTACCAGGCTTGTAATTCCATCAAAAAATGAGATCAGATTAGTCTGACATAACTTATTTTTCAAAAACCCATGCTGACTTTTAGTGATCACAGCGTTCCTTTCTGGGTGCTCACAGACCGTTTGCTTAATGATCTGCTCTAGAATCTTTCCTGGTATTGATGTCAGGCTGACTGGGCGGCAATTATTTGGGTCCTCTCTTTTCCCCTTTTTGAAAATAGGGACAACATTTGCCCTCCTCCAGTCTGCTGGAACTTCACCTGTTCTCCAGGAATTCTCAAAGATTATTGCCAGTGGTTCTGAAATCACCTCTGCCAGTTCTTTTAATACTCTTGGATGTAGTTCATCTGGCCCTGGAGACTTGAATACATCTAAACTAAAAGCCAAGTATTCTTGTACTACCTCCTTACTTATTCTGGGCTGTGTTTCCCCTGCTGAATCATCTGCTCCATATTCTTCAGGTCGGGCATTGTTTTCTTTTTTGGAGAAGACTGAGGCAAAGAAGGTATTGAGGAGTTCTGCCCTTTCTCTGTCCCCTGTTCGCATTTCACCATCTTCTCCCCTAAGTGACCCCACTGCTTCCTTGTTCTTCCTTTTGCTATGGACATACCCATAAAAGCCCTTTTTATTGCTTTTAACCTCTCTGGCGAGCCTGAGTTCATTCTGTGCTTTAGCTTTTCTGACTTTGTCTCTACACACGCTGGCTATTTGTTTAAATTCCTCTCTGGTGATTTCCCCCTTTTTCCATTTTTGGTACATATCCCTTTTAAATCTTAACTCAGTTAAAAGTTCTTTAGATAACCACCCTGGCTTCTTTAGGCACCTTCCATGTTTCCGTCTCATTGGTATTGCCTGAAGTTGTGCTTTTAATATCTCCCTTTTAACAAACTCCCAACCATCATGAACTCCCTTCCCTTTTAGTATTACTGTCCATGGGATTTCACCCAGCGTTTCTCTAAGTTTTCTGAAGTCGGCTTTCTTAAAGTCTAGGATTTGAGTCTTAGTATGCTTGGTTGCTCCTTTCCACTGTATAATAAACTCCAGAAGAGCATGGTCACTCCCACCTAATGATCCTGCCACTTCTACCCCACTAACCAGGTCATCACTATTGGTTAGGACCAGATCTAAAATGGCTGATCCTCTTGTTGCTTCTCCCACTTTCTGGACAATGTAATTGTCTGCAAGGCCAGTGAGGAATCTGTTCGACCTTATGCTCTTGGCTGAGTTTGACATCCAACAAATATCAGGATAGTTGAAATCCCCCATTACTACTACCTCACTTCCTTTTGAATGCTTGGCCATCAGTTCCATGAAGGCATCATCTGTGTCCTCAGTTTGGCTTGGGGATCTATTGTAAACTCCCACAATGAGATCACTGTTATTTTTCTCTCCCTTGATTTTGACCCAGATACACTCAACTTGGCTTTGAAGTTTTAAATCCTGGATCTCTTCACAGGTATACATATCCCTGACATATAATGCTGCTACTCCTCCTTTCCTGTTTGGTCTATTTCTCTGAAATAGATTGTATCCCTCTATACCTATATTCCAATCATGAGACTCATCCCACTAGGTTTCAGTGATGCCTATTATGTTGTATTTAGTTTGCTGTACCAAGAGCTCAAGTTCATCTTGTTTATTTCCCATGCTCTGTGCATTAGTATGCAGACATTGAAGACCATTGATCATTCCCCCATGTCTCTTATTTAAGGATATTTTCCTCCTGCCACTAGGTCTGCATGCTGTTTGCTCCATTTGGTCCTTGACATTTGGATGATCATCTTCAGCATTTGATTGACTCCTACCTTCAGGACCACTGTCTCCCTCCCTCACATAAGTCAGTTTAAAGCCCTCCTGATGAGGTTTTTGAGTTTCATGGCAAAAACATTCCTTCCAACCCTTGTGAGGTGCAGCCCATCACTTGCCAGAAGTCCGTCTTCAAGAAACTGCAGACCGTGATCTAAGAATCCAAACCGTTCCTGTTTGCACCATTTGCGGAGCCAGTTGTTCACTTCCCCTATTTTTCCCTCTCTCCTTGGGCCATGTCCTTCAACTGGGAGGACAGATGAGATGACAATTTGTGCATTTAATTGCTTCAACTTCCTGCCCAGAGCCTCATAATCACTTTTGATCTTCTGGAGGCTATGGCTTGCAGTGTCATTGGTTCCCACGTGGACCAAGAGGAAGGGGTATTTGTCAGTGGGTTTTATGATTCCTTGCAGCCATTCTGTTACATCTTTGATCTTGGCCCCGGGTAGACAGCACACCTCTTGAGACATCTTGTCAGACCCACAGATCACTGCTTCTGTACCCCTCAGTAGGGAATCCCCTATCACCACTACACGCCTCTTCATAGGCTTGGTTGGGATTCTTCCATGTGTTGTCTCTTCCAAGGTTACCTGCATATTCCTGGAGGACTGACTGCTGCTCATCTTCATATTCCTGATCAACTGTGATGAGGGAGTGATCTTCAAATGGAGTCTGTTCCTCGTCTTCCATGTTAAGGGAGAGCACTTCAAATCGATTGTGTAGTTCTAAACACTCAGAGCGATCCCTGGGCCTTCTACTTCTATGAGTCACGTTCCTTCATACATCTGGCTGCTGTCTTGGTGAACTGACCTCCTCCTCAGGGATGTCCCCTGTACGGTACTTCCTTTTGTCTGTCCTGAATCTTCCAACACTCCGCTTCCTTGGATGTCCAGGAATCCTAGTGTTATGCGAGAGGAAGGGGGGGACTCTCTATCCGCTTTCTCCATGAATAATTTCCATCACCCATAAGCATTAGCCATGCTGGCTGGGAGTTAGAGCCCAACAATATTGGGGAGGGCACAGGTTCATAATCCCAGGCCTTTTTAATTCCATCGTGGGGGAAAAAAAATCCATCCTGACATTTTCACTTCCTCCTGCATTTGAAACTTGAATACAAGCCCACACTGCCATTGCTGTGCATCACTCCACAACTTTCTTTCGTTTAGTTTCTCTCCTCTCAAAATATTTACTGTTCTTCTTTATGTTGTTTTTTTAAAGCCGGTTCTTGCTAACCAAATATCTGCATGACCTTTGCTGAGCAGCAAAGGCTATGAAAAACAGCAAGACACCTGCAATATAGCCTTTGTAAGGATTAGATTAAACCAACGAATTTTATTCCTCCAAGCTCAGAGGATCAGAAAATAAATGACCTAACCTGACCTCTCTCTGAGCAACAAGAGGGGTGGGGGGTGGAATGTCACTGCTAGACTCTTTTACTGACAACTAAATGGTATGTACCAAAGGGTTAGAATTAAATTGAGAGACTTTGTGACAAGATATCAAACCAGTTGCCGAGCTGAATAGAATTGAACTAAGCGTGGGAAGAATCGAGCTTCAAAGTCCTCTTGTGCACATATATTTGGTACATAAAATAAAATAAAATAAATGCAGCCATGTTGGACCGTAGGGGAGGAAGGAAACACTCCCAGCAAAATCCAAAATAGGTTACGGGCTTTATTAGGACCAACTGCATACCTTCCAACATTTCTCTGATGAAATTAGGGACGTCCCATTCCGTAATAATAGTTTTACTATTTATACCCCACCCATCTGACTGGGTCGCCTGAGGCATGTATAAAAACATAATGAAACATTAAACACTGTGAAATCAATGTGAGACTACTAATATGAATGGGCCCAGTGCCCTTTCCAGAAGAAATCCATACAGGGCTGGCCCTACCATTAGGTAGGAGGAGGCAACCACCTCAGGCAGTAATTGTGGGAGGGCAATGGCAGGAGCCCCTGGCTGTTCCTCCTGAGCTATTCATTCCTGTTAGATGACAGCACTGAGTATGCACAGAGCCTATCCTTGCCCTCTAAACAAGCCTGCTGCCTCTGATCTGCTGGAGAACGCTATCTCATCACCAGGCTTTTATAGGTGGAAGGGGAAGAGAAGGCCATTTTGTTCTCTGCCTCAGGCGGTGAAATGTCTTGGGCCAACCCAGAAAACATGCAACTCCTACAGTGCCACCTA
This sequence comes from Zootoca vivipara, assembly GCF_963506605.1. Classification (NCBI taxonomy): domain Eukaryota; kingdom Metazoa; phylum Chordata; class Lepidosauria; order Squamata; family Lacertidae; genus Zootoca; species Zootoca vivipara. The sequence continues at coordinate 5,735,388 of NC_083291.1, forward strand.
AATTGTCAAAACTGCTGCTGTGCATGAGTTTGATCTTCATGTTTTGAAGGCTTTAATTTTTGCCGGTCAGCTCTATTGTAACTTCGCTTGTAAACAGTGAATTTTTTTTTTAGAAAAAGAAAGAAAAGAAGGAGCTGATAAATCGAGCAAAAAACATGATCTTTTACCAACTGATTGAACAAACCTATCCCTGTTAACTTTATATATGTACATATTAGCTGAGATACCTGGGAAGGCCTTATAAATGACAAGTTTTACCATCGTCCGTTATATGGCATGCTGTCGTCCTGCTAATATGGCATTATGGGCATTGAGGGCCAAAATATTTCAAGCCAGGATGACATTTTATTCCAAGCTAAGCTATCAATGAGCCACAGAGAGTTAATAAATATATTTATAAAATGCTCAAACCGGCACACGGTCGTGTAAAAAGACCTTGCAGATAATTTACAGTGTCCCTGGAGCACTTGATTCCTTAGGCATGTCAACAACGCCTGCAAATAACACTTTACATTTGTTTTAAGGAAGAACACATTTCACTAGGAAACGGCTCAGACACGGTTGGTAAGCCATTAATAATGGAAAGGATAACCTTCCATATCAAAAACAAAATAGCACAGGCAGTTGTGGATTATGGGCACTAACAGGTCTGCCATTATATAAATATAAATATAAATAGTAAGTAAATGAACAAATTATCACCCATATGGCAAAAGCACACACACACACACACACACACACACACACACACACACACAAAAGGCAACTTGTATACACACTAATTTTTATTTTTTTAAAAACCTTCAAATTTGACAACGGCACAACACAGACACATGCACTCAGCAAAATAACACAGGTATTGTAATCAACATGATAATCATATTTCCTCAAATGCCTGGCAGAAGGGGTACATCTTAACCTGGCAACAAAGGGTGTTTGGGGTGGGTGCTACAACAGAAAAGGCCTTCTCTCTTGTCCCCACGGTCTGACCTCTCTCGGTCCCCATGGTCTGACCTCTCACCGAGAGCAGCCAGAAAAGGGCTTCAGATGATGAATGCAGAATCTTGGTACAGTTAAGGACGAAGAGCCATATAGGGCTTTTCCGTTAAAACCAGCCCTTTGACTTGGGCTTGGAAATATGCAGGCAGGCAGTGCCACAATATATGTTATGGGCTCAGACAGCTTTTCTCCCATTCATGGGTGGAAAAATGTTAAGTAAAAATGCTTAGAGACATCACCTTGCCAACAAAGGTCCCTATACTTAAAGCTATGGTTTTCCCAGTAGTGATGTATGGAAGTGAGAGCTGGACCATAAAGAAGGCTGATCGCCGAAGAATTGATGCTTTTGAATTATGGTGCTGGAGGAGACTCTTGAGAGTCCCATGGACTGCAAGAAGATCAATCCTATCCATTCTTAAGGAAATCAGCCCTGAGTGCTCATGGGAAGGACAGATCCAGAAGCTGAGGCTCCAATACTTTGGCCACCTCATGAGAAGAGAAGACTCCCTGGAAAAGATCCTGATGTTGGGATAGATTGAGGGCACTAGGAGAAGGGGACGACAGAGGACAAGATGGTTGGACAGTGTTCTCAAAGCTACCAACATGAGTTTGACCAAACTGCGGGAGGCAGTGCAAGACAGGAGTGTCTGGCGTGCTCTGGTCCATGGGGTCACGAAGAGTCGGACATGACTAAACAACAAACAAAAACAAAAAATGCTTAATTCTGTTGCAGATAACTCAGTTCTGCTCCCCCCACCCCCTAAAATAAATCCTGACTACACCCATACTCCCATTAGTGGTCTGGCACATTCTGCATTACTGAAGTTTCAGCCTTCTTAAACTTCACCCTTTTAAAACTTGTACAGTGGATAATGTATTTGCCAGGCTTGTATAAGCCTCTAAAATAAGTTTCCTTGGTAATTCCCCTTTATTCCCTCATAAAACGATAGACATGACACAGTCTTGTATAAAAGTATATAAAAGTATATAAAATAGTTTACTCAGATTCTGTTCACAGAAGGATCCCAGAAGGCAGACTTAGGTTACAAAATATATACACCTAGAATCTATCCCATAAGGAGATAGTTCCTTTGTCCTCTCTTGGCTTCCAGCAGATGTTGTCCTCTCAGGCTTAGCAGATGTAACTTCTTCGAGGAATGGAGTCAGAGAGAGAGAGAAGTCTGCCTCCCCTGAGCTATTTTGTTACCTGCCCAGGTGAGGTCATGCCCACCTCAGGTCACATGCAGAGCAGGTCTGTCCCAGCCCAGGAAGAAACAGGAAGTTCTGACTGGTCCAGACATCCCCTTTTAGGTCCACTCTAGGAATGTTGTATGTATTTGACTGCTCTGTGTTTCACAACCCACATGTTCCCCCTTCGCAAGATAAGGCCTGAAGGGTGCTTGTGGTGTAATATTTAAACCTGGCTTCACACCCGGCAATCAATATATTGCTATACTTCAAAGGACAGGATCAGTGTACCCTGCAGAGCCCTTAGATTACTCCTGCTTAGGGACATCACTCCGTCCTCTGACAATCTTATGGCAACTTTCCTTTGACATCTCAAAGCTTTTATTATGATGGTATGTATGCAGACCACGCTGTAGTGGCTGTGCATACTTCTCTTGACACTGACCAATGCACGGAAATGCAGAGTCAGATTTCACCCTGCAGGAGTTTTACCTGTTATCTGCTCTGATTAAGGGTATGTCATTGGCTGCAGGGAAAGGCCTTCGATATTTGATTTGAGGAAATAAAAAAAGACAGGTTCCTAGAATTTGTTTGAAATATAGGCAGCTGAAAATATCTGACCTTTGAATTGACAGTGTTTCACAGAATCATACCCGATACGCATTTAATGGGCAGTATTACAGTCTGTTCACCAAGATGAGATAAGGTCTTCAATTGTAATGAGGGTCAACAAGGTGTGATGGTCAATATCTCAGCAACTTGCCTTGTACTTCGTAGCTTAAAGGTAAAGGGTAAAGGGATCCCTGACCATTAGGTCCAGTCGTGACCGACTCTGGGGTTGCGGCGCTCATCTCACGTTATTGGCCAAGGGAGCCGGCTTACAGCTTCCAGGTCATGTGGCCAGCATGACAAAGCCACTTCTGGCAAACTAGAGCAGCGCATGGAAATGACGTTTACCTTCCCGCCGGAGCAGTACCTTTTTATCTACTTGCACTTTGACGTGCTTTTGAACTGCTAGGTTGGCAGGAGCTGGGACTGAGCAATGGGAGCTCACCCCGTCGCAGGGATTCGAACCGCCAACCTTCTGATCGGCAAGCCCTAGGCTCTGTGGTTTAACCCACAGCGCCGCCCGCGTCCCTGACTTCATAGTTTGTGCCTTCAGCTTCAGACATCACCAAGGCTTCCACCACACTTACCCAAAATATTAAAATGACCTCCGAACCACCTCCTTTGTATTAGGAAGGTGAGCATGGGGGAAGAGAAAATTGCAGTTGTTGACCATTACAGAAATTACTTGCAAGCCACTAGTATTTGATAGCTGCAGTTTCACTCGCATTATCATCTGTTTTTGTTGACAAGTTTCCGAGATTTTAATCTTGGATTGCAAATGTTACCCTATCACAAAAGGCTTATATTGTCACAGCGTGTATAGTGGCAGAATACAGAATCATCTATGCATTGCAGCCGTTGCATTGAAAAATGTACCTTTGCTGGAAAAGAGCATTTAAATTTTTAGTCCACTTGGCCATAAATCATCTTCAATGTTCTCGAGGCTCGTAGACAACATATTGAAACTTCGCTCGCTTCTTTTATGAGAGTGCCGCCATTTGCATTGCAGTAGTTTAAATTGTGTCAGCAGTTTTGGGACATAAACCCCTCCGAGTAGGGCCTTATAACTCACCTATTAAAATTCCACCTGGCCTGGCACTCAGCAAGAATATGCTGTTTGGGGACATTTTATTTCAGTCCTGTTTTTCCCCACTCCTCCTCAGCTAGGATGATGCTGAAGGGAGTGATATTGCAAAGGCTTCTCTGAGGCTATGGTCCACACAAATCAACCGCCACCCTTGAAATACTGTATTCAAGTATTTAACCTCAAAGAGAGTATTGTAGTGTTGGGAAAGGTACAAGAGAAGTCAACCCAAATGATCTGGGGCTCTTCTAGAAGGTGAGGTTACAACATCCAGTGCTATTTATTTATTTATACATACATACATACATACATACATACATACATACATACATACATACCCCGCTCATCTGGCTGGGTTTACCCCACCACTCTGGGCAGCTTCCAACAAAGATTAAAATACATTAAAATATCACAGATTAAAAACTTCCCTAAACAGGGCTGCCTTTAGGTGTTTTCTAAATGTCAGGTAGTTGTTTATCTCCTTGACCTCCGATGGGAGGGCGTTCCACAGGGCAGGCGCCACTACCGAAAAGGCCCTCTGCCTGGTTCCCTGTAGCTTTGTTTCTCGCAGTGAGGGAACCGCCAGAAGGCCCTCGGCGCTGGATCTCAGTGTCCGGGCTAAACGATGGGGGTGGAGACACTCCTTCAGGTATACAGGACCGAGGCCGTTTAGGGCTTTAAAGGTCAGCACTTTGAATTGTGCTCGGAAACGTACTGGGAGCCAATGCAGGTCTCTTAGGACCGGTGTTACGTGGTCTCGGCAGCCACTCCCAGTCACCAGTCTAGCTGCCACATTCTGGATTAATTGCAGTTTCCGGGTCACCTTCAAAGGTAGCCCCACATAGAGCACATTGTAGTACTCCAAGCAGGAGATAACTACAGCATGCACCACTCTGGTGAGACAGTCTGCGGGCAGGTAGTTGTTAATTCCTTTTGATTTAGACTGTGACCAAGCGCTGTGCTTTATCAGATTAACCGTGTAGCTTTAACTCTCATCAAGTATGTATTAATAAAAATCCAGTTTTGTTTCCAACCTTCTTTTTTGAGATATTAGCAAATTCTACTACATACAAAGAATCTCAGGCCTGTCAAGTATCAGGGAGTGACTAAGGGTTAAAAACACCCCATACCCGGTCACATTATTAGGCTCCCATCTTTATTGAGGCAGTGAAATTGAATGGTGGGAGATGTTTTATGCTGTTTCAACTTGTATATTTTGTTGTATACTGCTCTAATATATTCTACGAGGGGCGGTCTATAAATATTTTTATTTTAAAAATATAGATCCGTTTGGGGACACCATTTGGACTACCTGTAAGCTCCACTGTGGTCTGCTCTGGAAAGTTTATACTGCTTACGTATACCAGGTGAAATGCCTGTCTTGGCTTCCCCATTAAGAGCAGCCTCATAAGAGGCACAATAACAACCATATTAACGGGTCTGAGAAATGCTCAGCATGCTTCCTGTGTCAGTGCCGCTAACACTCCATTTCTTTGGACATCATTAGCCGCATAATTGGTAGAAAGAGCTTCGTGCTTCTAGAAGTGGCGCTTAACATTTTGAAATGAATTGGTACTGGGTGGTTTACTGCAGTGACGCTTTGTATGTCTTTGTATTGCTTGTTCAGTATAATTATTTAATTGACACTGAAATGGGAATGGCCATGTGCATTGCTGAAAGGTTTACCATTGGGAAATTCCACCGAAGTATACTAAGCAAGGTGAGATCTCTGGGCTGCCTAGATGGGTTGATAATTAACCATTGTTGTTCTCTAGCAGCTAACATGTGAGCGTTTAACCTTGGATCAGGTGGCAACAGTATTTGGTTGCATATCTCCATTTTGAAAGGGAGCTGCCTTTAGTCTTTGTTCTCAGGACCTTCATAGCCTAAGGCAGGCTTCCTCAACCTCGGCCCTCCAGCTGTTTTTGGCCTATAACTCCCATGATCCCTAGCTAGCAGAACCAGTGGTCAGGGATGATGGAGACTGTAGTCTCAAAACATCTGGAGGGCCAAGGTTGAGGAAGCCTGGCCTAAGGGGTAGGCCAGGAACCCATGAGAGGCCAATGGAACCCGTGAGAGACAGAGCTACGCTTATCAGCTCTGATTATAAGTTTATTTTATTTCTAAGAAGATGAACCTGTGCTGGGCTTGCACAAGATATTGTACGGAATTATCTAGATGTATCTTTGATGTTTTGTTCTGTTTTGAAGAAAGTTTGGCAAGTAAAGTTTTGGGTCTGGACAATGCTTCATCCCCAAAGGAATCAGTTTTTATGCACCCAGTCAGTTCAAACTGTGCAATATTAATATCTGAAATATTGCTTCCTTTACTTCTGGAGCAGCTTTGGGCACAGCTCTGTAAAATAAATAAATAAATAAATAAATAAAACATTGCAATCAGCATCAATGATATTAGTTAATATCTAATGTTAGAAACACACCACGTGTCACGGGGCTGGGAGGAAGAGCAGGCCATTCACAGGTCAGACACGAGGCTAACATGCAGTTAGTTTCTTTATTAAGGAAAGGGGAAAATACAAGGAAGCTCGTAAAGGCAACCCTAACCCACGAAGAAGTTGCTCGAACTGGCGTGTGGCCCCTCCTTTGCTCTCTAGCCTTCTGAGTAAGGCCTCCTCCCCTGTAATATTCTGCTACATCGAGCCCCGGGAGTCTCTCTCTGTGGCTGGCTGGCTCGTTGCTCAGCAACATGTAACTGCATCCAAAGGGGAAACCCCATCACCTTGTGTAGAGGAAACACGGAAGACCATTGTAATTTCCAGGAGTTAGGCGACATGTCTCTTTCCCTTTTACATCCCTGGTTGAAGGTTTGCTAATTTATGATAGTATAATTTGCTTTTCACACACCTGTGTCAGGAGTTTCCTGGGTCTCCTGTGTTCCAAGTGCTGATTGGCTAGTGGGGAGGATAGCCAGTTGCAGTGAGTGGGAGACTCTCAGCTGCTCCTCATTAGTTGCACCCGGTATCCTGGGCTGACCATGAGTGATGCCTACTAACCAGGTGCACCCAATTACATAAAGGTTGGCTGTAAAAGCTGTAGGCTGGAGAGGCTCAGTGAGCTTCTTCACAGATTGAGGTACCAGATGCTGTGAGACTGTTGGCTGGGGTCCCACTCGCTGCTTTACCTGGGGCTCTGGGCAGCTGAAGGGGAGATTGTGTGTAACTTCTGTCTGGTAAGCAATTATTTGTGTTCTGTATAGAAATGGAGGCAGTGAGAGATTTTACTTTCTTGGGCTCCTTGATCACTGCAGGTGGTGACAGCAGTCACGAAATTAAAAGACGCCTGCTTCTTGGGAGAAAAGCAATGACAAACCTAGACAGCATCTTAAAAAGCAGAGACATCACCTTGCCGACAAAAGTCCGTATAGTTAAAGCTATGGTTTTCCCAGTAGTGATGTATGGAAATGAGAGCTGGACCATAAAGAAGACTGATCGCCGAAAAATTGGTGCTTTTGAATTATGGTGCTGGAGGAGACTCTTGAGAGTCCCATGGACTGCAAGAAGATCAAACCTATCCATTCTGAAGGAAATCAGCCCTGAGTGCTCACTGGAAGGACAGATCCTGAAGCTGAGACTCCAATACTTTGGCCCCCTCATGAGAAGAAAAGACTCCCTGGAAAAGACCCTGATATTGGGAAAGATGGAGGGCACTAGGAGAAGGGGACGACAGAGGACGAGATGGTTGGACAGTGTTCTCGAAGCTACCAACATGAGTTTGACCAAACTGCGGGAGGCAGTGGAAGACAGGAGTGCCTGGCATTCTCTGGTCCATGGGGTCACGAAGAGTTGGATACGATTAAATGACTAAACAACAACAACAAACATACATACACAAATAAACCATTGCTTTTCCTTCACCCACCGGCGTGCTTATTGGCTCCATGTCGAGAAAGAACCTGCCCTTGGCAGAACACCTGCCTGCTTCTGTCTCTTCATGATCCCTCAAGCTTCTTGCTTCGAGTACCTCCCAACTTTTCCCCTCCTCTGAGGTGTGGCCAGTGTTTTGCCACCTGGATCCGGTATCTAACTCATCTTCTCCTGTGCCTTTCCGGGGGGGGGGGCTCTTGGGTAGGCAGCTCCCACCACCATTCCTCATCCAGCCAGTCCCTGATACCATGTGATAAAGTGCACCATACCAGCAATTGTTGAGAACTCGTGTGTAATGACTTTTACAGGGATGGTGTAAAGATTATCCCAAGAGGGGGGGAAAACTCCCCTAAAGAAATTTGTTAGGTGAATCACGCCCTTAGAACTATGTAGACATAGAAAAGGACCCAACCTAATTTCAAATTCTTCTGGTATATTCCTTCTGCTGACAACACCCATTGCTTCTGGAAATTTACAAGATTCCCCTTAAACATTCTGCAACTCTCGGCATATATAATCTCCCCATTTCTAATGCATCTCCAACACTATCTTTGCTCCTATGACTAATTTCAGTATAAATAATTTGCCGCTTCAAAACTGATTTATGAGAATCGTACCATCTTAACAGTGGATTCATCCCCCCCCCCCACTAAAAAAAGAAAAGAAAAGAAATTCAAGTTTAGGATAGGTGCATAACATAAGGAATTTTAATATTTTCAGCGTTTGTTTTCAACTCTATATGACTGTTGATATGCCCCCAAATGATGTGGAATATAAATATGAATCGCTACTCTTTTTGCTTTATAAAGTGAGTTGTAAGGGGCTATATTGAAAAGACTAGCAAATGAAATGTCAAGTCCCCGACAATCTGGGAAAATAAAACACCTCGATTTGATTTTTCCATCAATATATGCCATTAATCTTTTAAACAGGCCTTATGCATTAATTCAGCTAACCGTTTATGAAGGGGGAATTTTTATTAGGTGGAGCTCTCTTCTTGCAAGCCAAATCAGATTTACAGAAGTTCAAATTCCGGTATAACATAAAATGTGAATCATTTATCCTGTATCAGGCTGTACAATAAACATATATCAGAAAGCAGTGAAGATCTATAATGCTCGTTTTTATGGTGACATCCTCCTCTGACATCCTTCCTGACAGAAATGTGCATACTGTCGGCATTTAATCAATGCTCCAGGGGGCAACCTCTAATGGGGAACCATAATATCTCTATAACTTAAGGCTCTCCAAAAGTTACCGAGGAGTAGACATACAGAACTCAGTAGGACTGTCTGCCCAGTAATCACGCATAGGTTATGGGTGTCAGGTAGCAAGGTATTTTAAGGAGAAGAACGACTTGCAGACAGACCATTTGTCTCACCATTTGATCATAGAATTGGAAGAATCCTCCAAGGTTGTTTAGTCCATTTAGCATTTAGTGCGTACTACTGCATCCCTGAGAGACCTCTAGTGAAGAACAGATCACTATCTTCTATGGCAGTTACATGGGCACATTGCTGTGTGGTCTAGTTTGTGCCACCTCCACATGAGGTCCGGAGCATCTCCACCTCCATTGTTCAGCCGGGACATTGAGGTCCAGCGCCGAGGGCCTTCTGGTGGTTCCCTTACTGCAAGAAGTGAGGTTACATGGAACCAGGCAGAGGGCCTTCTCGGTAGTGGCACCCTCCCTTTGGAACACCCTCCCATCAGATGTCAAGGAAATAAACAACTATCTGACTTTTAGAAGACATCTGAAGACAACTCTGTTTGGGGAAGTTTTTAATGTTTGATGTTTTCTTGTGTTTTTAATATGCTGTTGGGAGCCGCCCAGAGTGGCTGGGGAAACCCAGTCAGATGGGTGGGATATAAATATATTATTATTATTATTATTATTATTATTATTATTATTATTATTACATGAGAATGGGCCTTTTTTTTTGCAGCGTCTCCCCATTTGTGGAATGTTCTCTCCGGGAAAGTTCGCCTTGCGCCTTCATTATACACCTTTAGGCGCCAGGCAAAAATGTTCCTCTTTAATCCAGCCTTTGGCTGATTGACATCAAATGCCCCTTTGAAATGTGTTGGGATGGGTGGAGGTTTATTGCGTTGCTTTTGTTTTTATTTGTATTATGTGTTTTGTGATTTTATAGTGTGATTTTATGTCGTGACTGCCCTGAGACCTCCGGGTATAGGGCAGTATACAAAATTAAAATAAATGTATAAGACTGAAGAAACCTCCATTCAGCTCAGCTCTCAGCCATGAATTTCATTACGTGAAATGCCAATCACCACTTCTTAGCTTAAACTATCTCACAGGGGTAACATGAGCATCATAACTCATGTTTCCTTCTTGGTAGAAGTGTGGTGGATCGTAAAAAAAAAAGACAATAATTCTCTAGCAACCTGGAATGTGTCTCAAGAGAGAGAGAGAGAGAGAGAGAGAGAGAGAGAGAGAGAGAGAGAGAGAGGTGGACTTGTAAAAGGGTAAAAGTAGGGTTACCAGATGTCCAGGGGACAGTCCCCAGAATTGGAAATAAGTCCCCGGACAAATTCCATCCCCGGAATGTCCCCGGATTTCATCTAATGTCCCCGGGAAACGCAGCAGCAGCGGCTGTCTCAGCAGCTCGGAGCAGTTGGCTCTGGCTGGCTTCAGGAGCTGCTCGGAAGTCCCCATAGGATGGTGGTGCAGGGGCTCAAAGATGCAGCTTCTGGGCTGCCTCCACCTTCCCTGACCCCAGCAACTAAGTTGCGAAGGGAGGCTTCAGGCTGCCTATCGGAGCAGCCTCCCAACTCCTACTTGCGTGCAAGCAGGAGCGGGGCGGGGATCTCTCAGCTGTGAAGGGAGGCTTCAGGCTGCCTATCAGAGCTTGCGTGCAAGCAGGAGGGGGCAGGGATCTCTCAGTTAGGCAACAGGAAGCCTCCCTTCCCAGCTGAGGGATCCCCGCCCCCTCCTGCTTGCACGCAAGTAGGAATGGGATTGGGGCTGCTCCGATGGGAAGGGAGCCATTGCGCTGCCCAAGCTTCACCACTGCCGCTGCAGCTCTCGGCCCTCCTTCTCTGCCTTCCATGTCTGACCCACCACGCACTGCTTCCCCACCACCACCAAAGAACCAACAACTCAAGGGCTGCCCAGGCTCATGGAGAAAGGAGATAGAAGCCTCAGAGGAAGGGGAAATGTGGTGGTTGAGGTCAAGGCGGCGGCTGGCCCTCTGCCACTGCCATTGCTACAGCATCAATGTCCCAAACGTGTAGTATTTATTTGTTTATTTAGAGTGTCCCTGGATTCATTGGGGGAAAAAACCTGGTAACCTTAGAAAGACTATTGGGAAATGATCCATAATGAATTTTAAAAATGTTTAAAAGTACTTTCCCCAAAAAAGCCAGAGTCCTTTCTGTTGGGGATAATTCTGACTGAAATTCCCAGGTGTCAGAAAAGGTTATATGTGTATGCTACTGCTACTGCAGCCCTTGTTTTATTAGCCCCAAAATGGAAAATGAGAGAGGTCCCAACCAAAGAAGAATGGCAACTTAAACTGATGGAATACACACAACTCGCAGACTTAACATATAGAATAAGAGGACAAGAAGAACATACGTTTCAAGAAGATTGGGAAACGTTTATTGAATATATGGGAAATGATTGTGTACAGCTGAAAACGCTGGCAGCATTAAGATAAATTCAACAGTGTAAAAAAGTTTCAGTGGGTGCAATAATGGAAATACTGAATGGTTTAGTTTTTGTAAAATTTGGAGGGATTTATGATATGTAAAATGAACCATGGAAAGAGAAGAAGGGAAGTCACCGATATTTCAAGGGTGTGAAATGAGAGTTTTAAATTGCAAGACAGAAAATTTAATAAAGATTATATTTTAAAAAAATCAAAAGAGATAGAAAGAAATACAGCAGACATGTTAGATCATAAATAAAGTCACTCTGTGGTTTTAACCCTTCTGAAAAAGACAATGTTCACTGGTCGATTGCAAATACAGGTGAAATAATGCAAGTGTTAACTCGCTGTAAGTATAGGACAGGCTATAAAATCAAAGTTGGTGAACATTCACTGCTTTGTGCCTTTTGGAAGAGCAACAAACACAAGATTTTCTTAAAAACTGACACAACACCGCAAGATTCCAGTCCTTAGTTCTCCCCTTCCTCTAGGAAACAAATCGTAGAAAATTGCAATTGTTCTGTGACTGGAGAAGGCAGGCATAGTACCCAAGAATGCATTATAGGATTATTCCATAGCGAGGCAGGCACAGAAGAAAGTCCTTGAAAACGACTAAAACAAAAACACTTTAATTTAGGAGCTCCTTAAAAGTGAATCACGCTGAGTTTTTGAAATAATGTCGGGGTGCGCGGCGTGAAGAAACGGAAGCAACGGGAATGGGCTCCCAACTAAGCTTGCTCACCCGCGTTAACATTTTTTTATTTTGTTCCGTGTAACACTTGTCTACCTATCTTTCACGGCGCAGCTCATTGCATTTTAAAAAGATGCTTTCTCCGGGAGCTAATTGAGCTTTATCTATGTGAGTGAGCCTGTATCCGTCACTGACAGCCTGCAGAAGGCCATTTCTTCAATTGCTTGAAAAGGACTAAAAGAGTCAGACATGACAAACTGCAGCCCAGAATACCTGGCAGCCAGCCTATTAGTGCTGCAATGCCAAGATGCACAAATAAATTACTTATATAACATACACTCACTTTATTTCTGTCAGGAACCCTCCTACTGCTTATACAGAAGAAGGGACTTTAATTCCGTCGCGGCGCCATTCCAACCCACCTCCTCCTTCGGAACTGTGCTTGCCGGAGCTTTTCAGAAACCCAGTGTATTATTTATTTATTTTTATCAGAAATACAACTGCGAACATTCTGATTCTGTTTTGTAAATGTCATTTCTTCGTGATGAGACTTTAAAAAAAGAATCGGCTCTCCTTCGTTTCAGCAGCAGTTCGGAACACAATGCTCAATCTGCAGATATAGTAAACTGAGTGGCTTATATAGTGTTTCAAGTGGGGGTGTCATTTTTGAATAATCTCCCACATTAAAACAAAAACAACCTAGAAGTTTTTTTAAAAAATACTTTTAAGGAGCTTTTGAGGACTCTAGAGGCCTTTTGAGGAATTCTGACTTTCAGCCACTTTGAAGTTTGAACGATCTGCCTGTACTGTGACAGTTTGATGGTATTTCACTTGTTTAATCTCTGTGGTTTGTTTTTATGCTGAATTTACATTTTAGCATTTGATGGTGTGTTCATCTATTTCTGAGGCAAGCTACCCAAATAACCTCAGTTACGGGGTGGCATTTGTTAAATAACCTAGCAGATGAGGGAGATTTCTACCCCAGCTTGCCCACTGTTAATGCTTGATTTCTGAATACTGTAAACCAGGCACCCTCAAAGAAAAAGAAAGAAAGAAAGAAAGAAAGAAAGAAAGAAAGAAAGAGGAGGAAGGATGGAGCTCCCGTTCGCCCCGCCCCCAGCTCAGGCTGCTCATCCCCCCTCCCACATTCCTGTCGCTGGCTGCAGCCACAGAGGGGGCAAAAACAGCCCGATTTCCATAACCTGCAGCGACTTTTCCCCTTCAGTTTTCGGAGGGGAAAAGTGCGGGTTATGGTCCGTAAAATACGGTGATTTTTTATTCCTTTATTGCTTCTAGGGGGCAGCTGCCCCCCCGCCGCCCCTCGCTGGGTACGCCCATGCTCATATCCCTGAACTTCTCTCCTTCAAGCAGCGGTTAGCTGCAGGCATGCAGTCTAAATTTTCACCTGACTTTGCTAAGAATTTGGAGCCCACCGCAGATTGAAGTCCCAACAGGCTAGAACCAACAGGTGGGCCCAGAGCACCAATTCTCTTCAAAAGGCATCCATCAGTCCCACTGTAAAAACCACACGTCTGCCCTCTTTCCACGCTCATCTTTCAGAAACCTATTCCCTCTCCGCACTGCTTCTGTCTCAAAAGCCGCAGCAGAAAGCAGCAAAGTTTCCATCAATGAGATGACATATTGCATTGTCTGAGCATGTTATGAATTTAATAGATTCCTCAATACTTTGTCGTGATGAAACATGTGTCAGCAGAACCTGAACAAATGTAGTGATATTATGAAACCTCTGGCTTCACATATCAAGATATTTAATGCCTGTGCCAATAATGCCAATGTATTGTTTTCTGGAATTTAATGGTGCTGTTGTCACTGTCCGTCTCCAGCTGTTTCAGCAGTGATTGAAAAATGGTAGGTCAATAAACACATTTGCTTCCTGTGTAGGACACCTCTAAATGGAGAGTCACTTAAGCGAGCATCCTTCCACTTAAAAAGAGACAAAACCAGCTTAAGCAGACTTAAATCATGTTACTTATTACTACCCTGGAAAAAAACTATTAACCCCCCCCTGAAAAAATGGGGGAGACGGGGGGGGGGGACAAAACAAAAACAAAAAAGCAAAACAAAAACCCAGGTTGCCATACGTTTGTGAAATCCCGAACTTCTCTTAACATTCAAAAACTTCAAGAAAGAAGGGGGGTTTATAATTTATTTAGGAGACCACTGTAAGCAGATGGAAACATTCACGGGATTTTAATCTCACTTGTAATGTAACAAATATTATGGACAATGTGGACAGATACAAAATATAGATTATGAAATAATATGCAGTTGAAAATGTTGACAATCAGACCCATGGAAGGGATGTCTCAAGAATCAGAGAAATCTCTATATACAGATGTGCATTTGGTATTGTTATGAATTTATATTTGTAAAACCAAATAAAAACGACCCCCCCCCAAAAAAAAGGTGCTACTGGAAGGATTTCCCCCCCCCCGACTACGGCAGACCAACATGGCTACCTACCTGTAACAAGGATTAGAGTGATCTAGCACTCGGTTGATCACTCTGAGCCTTGATTAAATACTAACACTTTCTGAATCTAGTGTCCACAAATTCATAACAATCTAAAGTAATAAAAAAGCGGATAGTCTCTATTATTGCTATCCAATGAGCTCCTGCTTTAAAAAAAAATAGCAAGGAGGAGACTGGGCACGTTTTGCTTCTTTCAAGAGGGTCTTTGAAATTCATGTCACAGCACACCAAATAGGACCAAAGTTCTGAAATTAAAGAGCTTAAAAACATTTGCAATAAGAATAGAGCAATTAGTGAAGCCACTATAATTATGATCAGGTTATTAGTGGATTGCTTAATTACCAGAGGACTCCATCCCTTCCTCAAGTGTTCTGGGCTAGAGTACATCAAGACTTCTTATCTTATCTTAATGTATTTCCATTTTTAATACATTAATTACATTTCTCTCACATGGCGATAGGAGAGAGAGTGAGATGTTCTTAACTGAAGAGATGGGAGAAGAAGAAAAAGGCTGCCGTGTTGCGCAAACTTTGCAAACTTTATTAATTAATAATATTTATACCCGACCCTTCCCGGGCTCAGGGTGGCTAACAGCAGGTATAAAACATTGATTAAAATGCGACTTAAAAACAGCAAAAACAGCATAAAATGCAGCATCAATATCAACAAAATTCAAAAGTGGGGGGAACCCAGTCAGTAGACATCAAATGATCATCATTTGGCTAACTGGCCAAGTTGGTCCTACTAGGGCCAGCAAGGAGACCAGGGGAGAATTTAAATGTGGGGTCCCAGAAAGGGTTTCTTCGTAGAAGAGGAAAGAGAATAGGGGATCAGGCTACTTCAAATTGAAGGCCAGGAGGAAAAGCTCTGTCTTACAGGCCCTGCAGAAGGAGATCAAGTCCTACAGGGCCCTAGTTTCATGGGACAGAGCATTCCACCAGGTCGGAGCCGTCACTGAAAAGGCCCTGGCCCTGGTGGAGGAGAAACAGAAACAGAAATACCCTGTGACATTTCCAGGAAAGCAGATGTGAATTGGTAGTCAAAGCCTTGGCGCTTGCGTGTTTAGAACTTTAAACCTCACCATATAAATGAATTCAGACAAGACTCAAATTTTGGTTTGGTTTTTGGCAGAATTTAGGCCACAACATTATTGATTACATCAGGTGAGTGGTTGCATAGGCTCTGGTTCGACTAGCTCCCTGCACCCTTGCAGGTAGCTCTGACCCAGGGCACCAACATAGGTCAGCCTAGGGTGAACACCTGGATAGGCAGAAAGCCAAGGACATGCTATGTCCACCACCCAGATGTCTCCCTGGACTCAAGCATGGGCACAACCCCTTGCAGGGTTGACCAAACCATTGAGTCTCTGGATTCCTTTAACGGAATACCCTTCACATAGGAATAGCGAGAGCGTTCCCCCATCCCTATCACCTGAGCCTATCTGCAACCTTACAAGTTGTGACGATTTGCTGCGCGGCAGGCGAAACCCAAATGGCACCAGCCAATCAGCCAAGTGGGGAAAATTCCTGCCGTGCCCCTGTCCCAACGACAGACGACACACGGCGGCATAGCAAGGTCAAGCGTGCAAGCCCTAAAAGTAGGGAGAGGTGGGCGGGAGTTATGATGCACTGACCAAAAGAGGAAGCTCTGGGTCACGTGCATGGGCATATATAGGTCCCTTGATCGGTTTGGCTAGCATCCCATTGGCCTGATTCAACCCCAGCATCAAGGGACCTACCAATCGGGTGTTGTGGCTATCCAATCGTACCCACCCACAACACAGGGTTCAGTTGCCAGGTCACACCGCAACACATGCCCTCTTTGAGGGAGGACACGATTTCCTCTTACAACTGGGTAAAAGCCCACAAGGATTTGGTTCAGGGTGTACTTAAAAGAGGGGCTTAGCATGCCCAACAGTTTGTTACTGGCTGGAGCACTTTTGGGGTACTTCCCCTCCCCAGAGGCACAACCCCTCGTTCCCCCTCTCCTATGCTCTATTGCCAAAAGGTCGGTTCGCAAGCTGAAGCTGCCACCTTTTAACAAATATATGAGAATGTCTAGATAAATGGAAAATGTCACCCTGTGGCACCTTTGATAAGCACCACATTCAATACTTTGAGGCAATGGAGATTAAAGCGCTTTGCCACTATTCAGTTTCACCAACGCGCAGTCAGAACCGAGCTGACTCACTTAACCTTTACAAAGAAAATAATAATCTTATTTCCAGTTTCTTTCTAAATGAGCACGATCCCCGTACGTTTTGCCCAAGCATTTTATCATATGAGTGTTACTTCAGATCGGTATTGTCAACTTTGTTCTTTTCCTCTCTCTTTTTGCTTTGTTCAAAACACATGCTGCAAATATTGGTGGTGAAACTCTTGCTGGCATTCTTCTTTGATATTTATTTTGCTTTTTCTCTACAGAGCCACTGCAGTGTGTCATTCCAATCCAGGATGGGTGACCCATGACTGAAAACAAACACATGTGTGTTGTTGTTGTTGTTGTTGTTGTTGTTGTTGTTGTTTTACTGCTGGATCAGTAACTTATAAGCAGATCAAGAATGGGATATATCAGTATATCGTCAGGGGTCAGCAAACTTTTTCAGCAGGGGGCCGGTCCACTGTCCCTCAGACCTTGTGGGGGACCGGACTATATTTTGAAAAAGAATATGAACAAATTCCTATGCCCCACAAATAACCCAGAGATGCATTTTAAACAAAAGGACATATTCTACTCATGTAAAAACACCAGGCAGGCCCCACAAATAACCCAGAGATGCATTTTAAATAAAAGGACACATTGTACTCACGTAAAAACATGCTGATTCACGGACCGTCCGCGGGCCGGATTTAGAAGGTGATTGGGCCGCATCCGGCCCCCAGGCCTTAGTTTGGGGACCCTGGTTTAACTGGTGATATATCGCAATGTTGAAAACCAGATATCGCCCAGCCCTAGATACAGTCCATTACCTGGGGCAGTGGCAAGCAACTCCTGACACCTGTGAATCCTCATTTGTCAGACTGCAAGTCTTTCATATGTTCTTGCACACAGCCATAGATGGACCAGAGCAATTATGTTTCTGCGGCATTTTGCCCCATGGTAAAGTCATTTTACTCCAGGGTATCTAACGTCTGTCTCGCATGTTGCCCAGAACCTAGCTTACCCTATTTCCCCATCAGATTACTTCCAGCAAATTTCTCCCCAACGCCACTTAAGAGGCAAGGCTTCCTATAACTCAGAGGCAAATGTCGTAGCAGCAATGTCCTGATGCTGTAAGCCCGGTACGTCTACAGACCCAGATTTATTTATTTATTTATTTTACATTAGTTCTCACTCTGCCCATCTGCCTGTTTCCCTCTCCCACTCTTTAGGGTTTGTTTCAAACATATGGCACTAAAATAAACCTGTCCAAAGATGCCTTCCACAAGAGAAATGATTTTCCCATTGAGCCAAGTCTGACACAGTTTGGGAAGATTAAGGGAGGGGACAAACTACCACATAATGTACTCATCACCATTCCCTGATTTAGCCTCACGGCTGCCTTGGATTTTATTATTATTATATATATATATATATATATATATATATATATATATATATATATATGGAGGAGGGAATAGAAGTAAACAAGGGCTGGTGTTTTAAATGGAGTTTTTTGCGGTGTGCGTTTTATAAATTCTGTGAAAATCCTGGTTTTAACTTTTGAAGAACAAAGTGGAAGGATATTTGTGATGTGGGGACAGGAACTAAGGATGCTGAGAGGGGGGGGGGTTAAGTGGACTAATGGCTAGTTTTCAGGTGCTGGGTTCAAATCTGAAGTACAGAAGGCAACCCTCTTGCACAGGTTTTCCGTTCCTGGGTCCTACGCACATCGGTGGAGCACGCATAAGCCCACACCATTATGCACCACTCCTCTTAGGCACCTGTTCTGCCCTCTTCTGGGTCCAAAAGGACCCATGTTTCAGCAGTCACACATCAACTGGATACGCACAAAATGGTCTCCACCTGTACTACGGTGCAGAACACAAAAATCTCAGAGTGAGGAACAGGCTATTTTATGCTTGGGGGGGGGCATAGTCTGAGGGCACACCGTGACAGTCACCTTGATGAAATGGAACAGGTTTGAGTCTGGTCAGCTCATAGATCGGAAGCCACCTGAGAATCCTACATATGCCACCTTGAGTTCTACAAGGGAAGAAATGCAGAATATAAACATACCAAACCAATATCTGAATAAACATTGCTACACCCCAGAATCACCAGGCTTTGTTCTGTATGACGAGATCCAACCAGAATCTTCCCCTAACCCACCAGGTGCCATAACCACCTCCACCGCAATCCACCTCATTGTGTGGCAATGTCCCTCCTTCCCCGTGAAATAAGACACAAGGCACAATGAATAGATCTAAGTGGGCAAAAAGGCCACAACTTTATTGGTTACGGATGTTGAGCGGTATTGGCTTAGGCATTGGAACCTAACCGACTATATCCGACTGCAACCCGTGTGTTGCAGTCTGGGAGAAATTAACCACCAGTAAGGAGCTCAGTGATGTACATCTACCGGAACTCCTCCTGTGGCCACCGTTGGGGCGTGCCTTACGGCCCTGACCTCACCAGGCTCTGGACCAAGCTCCGCCCCCGGAAACCTCTGCCAAGTCCCAAGAAAACTGGCAACCCCGTCAAAGGCCTGGTCCTCCACAAATCATTTTCTTCCCCAAGCACTGAGTTTCAGGACCTGCCCCACTTCTCAAATTCCCATGCATTGCTGTTGTTGGGTTGAATAAGAACTCTCTTGCAGGGTGGCCAAGTCACAGGAAAGTCATTTGGTCAAGGAGATGGACTACCAAGGCATCCTTGTCACAAGGTCCAAAGGGTGTATGCTTATCGTCCTGATAAAGGGTGTATGCTTATCGTCCTGATAAATCCTTGTGGTGTATGCTTATCGTCCTGATAAATGCCTCCTTCATTGGTGAAAATTATTCAAGTTAGTGGGGGAGCCAATGGCCTGAGCCCTTTGCAAAGGCATACATCCAAGAAAAGTTGGGCTTAATCACTTATCGATTCATAACAGGGTTCTATATGTTGCTTCCCAAAGCAGATTCAGGGCTGGTGGGGGCGGGGAGGGAAGGAAGGGAAGGGAAGAAAAATACCAAACCTATGGTCCTAATGGCAAAGTCATTTGCAGTGATCAGCTACCATTCATACCGGCCTGATGAAAAATGGCTTATAAACTGTGATTTCTGCGAGAAGATAGAGTACCAGTAGTTACATTTTGACATGCAGGAAAAAATGGAATGCAATTATGATTTCCTAAATGGAACTTCTTGGTAACGTCTAAAAAGAAGCTATTTAACCCTTTGGCACTGTTTCTGCTTTTCTGTATGTCTTTTGCTGTTGTTGGCACGCACGTATGGCTTTTTATATTGGATCAAGTCTCACTTAAACCGATGATCGAGCTGCTCGGAATCTGGAGCTTAATTTACCCAAGGTCCAGTTTGTAAACTTGGACTCACAATGGAAAGCTCAATTCAGCTCACCGTTCACCATTTTTGAATACAAATGAAAAATAAAATGTGTTTTGATTTTTAATCCAGCTTTTGGCTGCAAAACTAGCCCCTAAGGTGACTCACAAACATTATGAGTGGTGCTGGATCTACACATTTTGTCACAGAGAGCAAAGGTCTGCAATCCTGGCCCCTCTCCTGCAAGCTTGTGTCCCCTCTGCCAAGTATTTCCAAGTGTGTCCTTCCCCCCCCCCCCCCATGTGTGTCCTTTATGCATGGGTTATTTTAACAAGCCCCAGTGGCACAATGGGTCAGTGTGCCTGGCTGTTAACCAAAAGGTTGGTGGTTCGAGTCCACCCAGAGACAGCTGTGGGCAGAATTCCTGCATTACAGGTGTTGGACTTGAGGACTTTCAAGGGTCCCTTCCAACTCTAGAATTCTATGATTCTATTACAGTCATACCTTGTTTCTGGAACGCCTTACAACTCCAACGTTTTGGCTCCCAAATGCCGCTTCCACGACTTCCGATTGAGTGCAGGAAGCTCCTGCAGCCAATCAGAAGCCGCACCTTGGTTTTTTAATGTTTTCAGAAGTCGAAGGGACTCTGGATTCTGTTTGAGAACCAAGGTACGACTGTATTCCTACAGCTACAGAGGCGATAATATTTTGAGGCTGATGGGGAACCAAAGATCACGTAGAACTGAACCACTTCTCTTAAGATGTATCACTGTAGGGGTGTAAAGTGTTAGGATTATCCTACTCACGTGTAGGACCCTAGCAGAGACACATGCCCAACTGGCATGTTCTCTCCCTCCTGGTCGATCGCTCGGGAGCTTCAAAAGCTTTCTCCAGCCTGAACATCACAGTGAATGATGCCAAAAGGCATTAGCACGCTTAAGCATCTAGACTCTAGAGAGTGTTCGCAGTTTGCGTAACAAACTCAGTAGCACAGCATTTTGGCTAATCTACTTTATTTACATACAATATACTCAGAGCATTCTGCCTTAGCTCCTTCTTCTTTCTCATCAGACAGCAAAGAGAGAAAGAACAAAGGACAGTAGTCCCACTTCATGGAACACAGTAACATAAACATCCTGTCTCCATCACTTCCCACACTGTGGAGTGAAAACATACACCATCATGTGATAGACAACAATCCCATGACTGCAAACACGGAGCAAGAATCCTAACATACGCATGCTGCAATCAGCACGTGCACCTTCTATGTACCAGTGTACAGTATAGTTGGCATGCGCAACTGCTTCACACAAACAGTTGTACATGCATGGAGACAGTTTGTACCTGACGCCAGCGTAATGTGTGAGCAACCTTCCTTTCATAGCTACAGCAACCATATTTGTCCCAAGCCAGCAAAGGATTCGCTCATGGAAGCGGGCTTCCACTTGTGAGCTGGATGCACATGCAATATCTGAGTAGCAGCTCTCATTCAAACCCAACCGAACCAGCTGGATGCATTTTACACCAGTATAAACTGTTGGAAGACACCCCAGGAAACTGTCCCAGAAAGTTTCAAAGAAGGGAAACCTAACATCCTGGAGGCAGCGTACGTTTTGCCAAATTCGCCTCAGCCGAATGATAGCTGGCTTTCATTTCTTTATTCTTCTTTCTTAATTGGTATGTTTGGGCATCTAGCTCCTGGGGCAATAGGCCTTCCCTGTGTTCCTTTTCAATTGGCCACTTTTAACCCCTATTCTGCTGATCCCTCCGTTCAGCATTATTACTGCTTCTATCCTAACCGGACTTTGAATAGGTGGATGCCGTCAAGGCCTTCGGCAACCTGTCACCTGCAACAAGGACCCGGAGAGTTCCATAAGAAATAGATTTCGATGGCACTATTAAACGGGAGCTGTCAGGTTCTGCAAGCTGTCGCTTTTGCCACCAAATAGAAACAAACAAAAAAACACAAATCAACGTGGCGTGGCACCCGAACGGTGCCTCAATCTCCCGAAACCTCTTTTGCTGCTCCCTTCCGAAAGCAAAGGATAAATTCATAAGCATGCTTTGCGTTTGACAGCAATTTAGTTGAAAACCATCTGGCGCGTGTGTCACAAACCAGTCTTGGAGAGACAATGTTGTAATTCTTGAAGCATCAGTGTTCCTTGGGGACCCATTATGGCTGTGTCACAAAATTGGGGGTGGGTATTAGAAAACAATAGCTTGAGAAAAAACCAGTTCAGATGGCGTTGCCCATTATGCTGAGCCGGGAGTGTGTGTGTGTGTGCTGAGGGTGGAGGAAACTGTGTTTACTTATTTGCTGATTAGCAATCATTATGTCTGATTGCACAGGAAGGTGACAAGGGAAGCTGCCCATTTGCAAATGACAATGCATAGGGTTCCTTCCACCACGAGGTCATAAAATTCACCACAAAGCAAATATGCAGCATGTTTGGGCTGGCAAATGTAGAGGAGGTTAAAAAGTTACAAGCCACCTTGTGGGTTAGATTTACACCACCTCACAGAAGAGGAAGGACAGTCAGCAGGAGATATTTAAAGTCCGTTTGAAGCCACATAAACAGTGATTTATAATAAAGTTTACCAGCCTGTTGTGCAGTGCATGCCCTTTCAATTATAGCAACAATGCTCAGAAAGATTGTTATGCCCAAAGATCTTGACCTGCCCACCTTGCACGGCGAGAAAATTCTACTGCTGGTCTTTGGTCTAATACCATAATTTATAGAGAGAATAGCTGCAAATTAACCTTTACTGCTGCTTTTCCTTCCCCCCCTCCAAGCACCCTACAGAGAGTGTTTCTGCACTGATGGATCTATTTTGAAGTTTTTCGTTTCTGGAGTTGAGACCTCAGGGCCACTGCTTCATGAGGGAGGGCTGCGAGAGAGAGAGAGAGAGAGAGAGAGAGAGAGAGAGAGAGAGAGAGAGAGAGAGAGAGAGAGAACAGAAAGGAGCAGGGCTGTTTTCTACGACAGCTGTAAGATTTTTATCCTTATCAGCAGGCACACTTGTTAGAGATCCTGACACCCTGTCCATATCAGCTGATCTCCCTCAGAACTTCTAAATCAATGCAAATTTGCACTGGGCTTCAATACAGAGCTCTCTGAAACAGGACAGCACAAGTTGCGACTCCTGTACACAGTAGTGATGTATGGAAGTGAATCTTCCCAGGAGCAGGAGGACAGTATAGATTTGGAACAGTGGTTTGCAGAAGGGCATAGTTCAGAAGGCAGAAGCTGGGAAATACTGGATGGGGAACAGCTATGAGAAGAAACACTGGAAGAGAGAGGGTTAACAGATTCACAGTCTCTGGACAGCATTCCTCCACTCAGTCCAAGGTTGAGAAGAGCTCAGAAAGTCTCAGAACAGAAAGTGCAGAGGGTAGAAGCGCAGGTTACAAGACGTAGGAGTGACGTAGATTAATAGGGAAGGAGGGGGTGTAAGCCTTAATTGGGAGTGCCACCATTCTGGGTTGACGCTTTCTTTTGTCCTTCAATGTGTTTATTAAAGAAACAAACTGGTAAGAATTCCTTTTGTTTGATCTGCTCCTTTATAGCCATGGGGGAGGAAGCCGATACCCCGAATCCTGACACTCTGGCAACCAATGAATACAGAGTTTTAGGTGATATGCCATATGCAGCTTAATTCATTTGGCTTATCAGTCTTGGTGTCAAAGAACTCATCCAAGCAAGCTTGGAAAGGAAATAGCTCACAGAGAGAGATCAACTATTATTGGAGCTTCAAGAAGACTGGATGTCTGTCCCCTGTCCTCCCATAAAAGTCTTTTTGAAAATCTGTAAAACAACCATCTAGCCTGGTCTGCCAACTTGATATATTTCACCAGTTCTAATACACAATGTATATGGACTAAATGGAAAATTCCCAAATATTTGGAGAAATGTGCTATTTACCTCAGTGGCACATAATGAATGCAAGTCAAATAACTGGAAATTTCAGATAACCCAAGTGGTTCTGATATATTTGTTCATATCCGAAGGGAGATAAACAGCTGCTCAGGTGTCACCTTGGAATGTTTAAGGCTGGCTGTTTTGCTATTTAGATCCCCAGAAATGCAGGAGAAAATTCCTGAAAGAATATCCTACTAAAATCTTTATGTAAAAGTTATTTTATATAGAATAGAATAGAATAGAATAGAATAGAATAGAATAGAATAGAGATACTGTGATCACCTTCACTGGGAGCAGGTCCTACTAAACTCAAGGACAAACTGTGTTCACTTTTGCCTATTTCCATTTCAGTAGCAACAAAGGGGGTTCTGGATTGGGACCAGAGCAGAAGGAGGGGTTATTTTCCTCGTGCTCTGAATTAACACTCAACCACTCCGTGAACTTTCTCTTAACCCACAGAAACAAAACTGCACAGGATACGGATATGCAGATGCATTCACATATCTCCACTAGAAGATATAGGATGCCTGGACTTCCACACAGTTTACTTCTCATTCAACATTCTTAGGTCCATTGATACTGGTCCATAGAGTAGCATCTACCCAGAGCTGATGCAGTTGTACTAAGAGACAAAATAACTGATCAGAGCAGTTGCATGGTGCCATTTTTGTTGGACTGTATTATTGCAAGTGAGGAGGTCACATATTTCAAACGTGCCTTTAAGAACAACAACCACCACCACCACCACCACCCAAATCCATGCAGATATAAAAATAGCAGCAAGTCACTGTGACAATACAAATATGGACTCTCCTCTGCAATCTAGGTGGTATGCTTGCCATGCGTTGAAAACTTTGTCCAGGCAGAATCATTCAGATGTCTGGGGAAAACCGGGCATATGGCAACCCATGTTGGAAGTGTAGATTTTGGTGAATCTCCTTCTTTTTTCTAAGATCTTGCAAAAAATAAAAAATGCTGAACAACTTTGCCCAAAGGAAAGCTCACTTTTTGAAATATGGCAACCCTGGAGTGTCTCCCAGACACTGTTACTTCCAGGAAGGTTGGGCCACCAAGTTATTCCCCAGGAGAAGCTGAGATCTGTTTCTTGAACTGTGATCAAATTGTTTCCATTCAATGAGGTGAGTATAAGAAACCTTGAAACCTTAAGCATTTGGTACTGGGCTTTGCTCATTTCCATCTTCCTTGCCCACCCCCTTTTCTTATTGGGTGTCACGGTCCGGTCGGCGGGCGTCAGGACCAGAGGCAAGATGGTGGTGAAGAAGCAGGGTCGAGGAGCAAGGCAGAGGTGAAGGATCCAGGAACAAGAAGCAAGGCGGCAGCAAGGCAAGGGTCCAAGGAGCAGGAGGCCAAATGCAACCAGGCAGGGATAGCGTTGCTGTGGCAAAGAGCTGAAGGAAAATGCTGGGCTTTTATCCCTCCCAGCTCCTGCCACCAGGTGCAGTGAGATCTCAAGTGGCCTCACCTGGGTGACTACTCCTTGCCTCTCCAGCACAAGCTGAGGACTTCACCTGTGTGGCCACGCCTTGCTTCCCCAGCACAAGCTGAGACAGGCCCCAGTCCTGCAAGGCACTACAGGCCCCAGAGCCTGACTCCTGCCCATACTCCTGACAGTGGGTCATGTGTTTTTAGATTACCGTATACAGTGGTGCCTCGCTTTACGAATGCCTTGCACAATGAAAAACTCGCTAGACGAAAGAGTTTTGCATTGCGTGAGGCATTTGTAAGACGACAAAATTTTTCTATGACCGCCGCTTCGTCTTACGAAAACGGCAAAGGAAGATCAGCTGTCAGTGAGGGAAGCTGACAGCTAATCTTCCTTTGCCAGGGGGGACGGAGCCGAAACGCAACGGTGCGGCGGCTGCCCCTGCCTGTCTTCCCCTTGGCTCGGGGAAGACAGGCGGGGGCAAGCAGCGCCCGCTGCGATTCGGCTCCGTCCCCCGCCGCCGCCTCTCGCCTGCCTCCCCCAACACGGAGCGCAACTTCGGGAGGCAGGCAAGGCAGTGGCTGGGAGAAGAGAGCTTCTCTCCCCGCCGCCTTGCACACAGCCGACATCGGGCGGGGCTTCGGAGACCTTCTCCAAAGCCCCGTCGCATGCCACTGCCAGTCCCCCAGAGCCTATAGGAACGCATTGATTAAGTTTCAATGCATTCCTATGGGAAACGGGGACTCGCTAGACGAAAAATTCGTTACACGAATTGACCCGTGGAATGAATTAATTTCGTCTAGCGAGGCACCACTGTAAGCCTGAGAGCAAAGACTGGGCATCCTGGGAACTTTTCCACCTGAGGGGTGGGATAGAAACTCTTTGAAGAAAATGATTGTTACAAACTTACATGAGGTTGTTGATTGCGTAGCTTGGCTCTCATTCACAGCATGGTGGAAGTAGGTTCCCTATGAGAGTTGAGCTACCCAAAGCAATGCCAGTGTGGAGTGAGAAGGCCGAGCAATAGCCCCTGCCCTGTTAGTGAGTTCATCTACATCTTATTGAACGTTTTGTGGTGGGTGGGGCTGCATTCTTGCATAATTTTGGCCTGGTGTTAAAGTACCGAACTTGGAGCATTTAAACATTTCCCAAGGGAGCATGCATATTTATGGGTCACCTATAGGAGTGAAGCAGAAGAGGCAAATAAAGAAAGACCACAAGACGATCTGCAGCAAAATAAGGCTTTGAAATTGCTTTCACTCTGGTGTTATTTACACTCTATTATCAGGATATAATTTTTCAGGGTTATAAAGATGAAAGAAATTGCCTCGCCATGAAGGATGGGAGCATGCTGCTAATTTTGTTAAAATGACATCAATGCCAATAAAGATAAACACTTGGGTGGAAGCGCAAATCAGATTTCTAAAAACAAATCTGAACGTGTAAATTGCTCCAAATTTTCCTCAACGTCCCCTACCTCATATGCCTGAGAATGAATTGTTCTGGTTTGAAATATGACATTTACAAGCCACCCCCCCCCCACATCTGCTGCCACAGAAACAGAGACCAATTCATTATCAAATTTATTTGGAGAACAACATGAAGATGGTGTCTCATCTATAGAGTTGGTGGGGTATCTTTTCAGCCCAAGCTTTGAGCTTCCTTCCTTCCCCAGGCAACCTGTGCTGGTGTGCTGGGACCAGACGCAACGTTGGGTGGGGACAGAGGCAAAAGCAAGCATCATAATAAAGCTGATGTTGTGCTTTGCACAGTAGACTGAATTTCAGCCGTGCAAAGAATGAGGTCCACACACAGAATCATAGAATCGTAGAGTGGGAAGAGACCACAAGGGTCATCCAGTCCAACCCCCTGCCAAGCAGGAAACACCGTCAAAGCATTCTTGACATATAGAATCATAGAATCATAGAATCATAGAGTTGGAAGAGACCACAAGGGCCATCCAGTCCAACCCCCTGCCAAGCAGGAAACACCATCAAAGCATTCCTGACAGATGCCTGTCAAGCCTCTGCTTAAAGACCTCCAAAGAAGGAGACTCCACCACACTCCTTGGTAGCAAATTCCACTGCCGAACAGCTCTTACTGTCAGGAAGTTCTTCCTAATGTTTAGGTGGAATCTTCTTTCTTGTAGTTTGAATCCATTGCTCCGTGTCTGCTTCTCTGGAGCAGCAGAAAACAATCTTTCTCCCTCCTCCATATGACATCCTTTCATATATTTGAACATGGCTATCATATCACCCCTTAACCTTCTCTTCTCCAGGCTAAACATACCCAGCTCCCTAAGCCGTTCCTCATAAGGCATCGTTTCCAGGCCTTTGACCATTTTGGTTGCCCTCCTCTGGACACGTTCTAGCTTGTCAGTATCCTTCTTGAACTGTGGTGCCCAGAACTGGACACAGTACTCCAGGTGAGGTCTGACCAGAGCAGAATGCAGTGGTACTATTACTTCCCTTGATCTAGATGCTATACTCCTATTGATGCAGCCCAGAATTGCATTGGCTTTTTTAGCTGCTGCATCACATCCTGTGAGCTGCTTTCATCCTGCCATCCAGCAAGGAAACAACATTGTCACAGTTCAGTGGCACGTTCCAGGCAGGCGAGGGTGCAGAGCAAGTCCCATGACGGGTGCGGTCTGGGGGGAGGGTCCTGCACGTCATGCTGGGGGGGGGCAGTCCAAATTTTAAAGGTCTTCCAATTCCCTGGGATCTGGAGCAGCTCCAGGTCTCACACAAAGCTCTAGAGAACAGGCCCAGAGTTATCTGAAGGCTTGCTGTAACCTTTCTGGTGAGCTTTTCTCGTGCCTAATGTTTGTTTGGGTTCTTTTCAAAATAAAGTGTCCTGGTCCCATCCTTCGTCCTAACGGCACAAGTTGCACTCAGGACCATGTCTTCAACTCTCAGACTTGAGGCTCCTCCCCTCTCAACTGAAGCATCAGAATTCTGCAGACGAGGTTGACCTCTGCCTATCCTTAATTTTTTTAAAAAAAAGATGAATCAAGAAAGTTGAGGAAGGAGTGGTTTCAAACACAGCATTGGGCAAGTAAGCTGTGTAAGAGATCCATATATTCCGTTGTAGCTGGAAGAACTAACACTTTTCTCTCTTCTTTTTTTTTAAAAAAATAATTTTTATTGGTTTTTACACATATTTTCCAGCATATCAGCCTTTCAAACATCATTTCGAAATCTTTGGCTATCACAGCCTAAGACTTCCGTCAACCTCAACTGATGGTTTTCTAAAATCCTTTCTAATTATGCATTTTGCCACTACAGTTATCACTATATTATCACATCTTCATACCTATTCTTAATTTTTTTCACAATAATTTATATGTTACTCCTTACAAAACTTCTTTTAACCCTACAAGCGATGTCAATTGGTTACAGTTGCTTTCCAAATACGTTGAAAGAACTAACACTTTTCTCATGGCAGAAGCTTTTGTGGAAGAGAACTTAATATCATCAAACACATGAAGTGGCATCATGAGCAGGCAAATACAGAACCACATTTTTCACTCTAACCCCTCTCTTCACCCTCGAGTGCTTTAAAAAAAAACCAGATAAAAATCACTACATATTCCATCCCTTCTATTGTGCACACAATTGACTTCCTTGCATTGAGCAGGATGTGTACAGAAGCTGGTTTGCAAAGGGCAAAAGCCAAACCTTGTCCCTATGCAGGGATGGGGCTCAGATAAGAAGGCCTGGGTGTTCAGATTAGCAGAGGAATCTCAGACTACAAAGATCTTTGGAATACTGGAACAGCCTTCAAACCTACCTGATGCCAACTCTAAGGTAGTAATGTGAACTCACCCAAGGATGGACCTCTTGAGAGCTCTCAAACTTTTTGGGGAGGCCCCAGAAAGTGAGCAATGAAGAAGCTCAGTCACTGAGGAAAAGGTGCTTGTGAACCACCTATTCGAGACCAGACATGGACACCTATGTGTACTGGGATGTCGGTAAGGGAGTAAATGGTCCGCCCTTACCTAGCCGTGTTCCTCTCATCAATCTACACTTCCACAGAAATAGCAGGGCCAGCACACAACACACAGGGCAACGGGGCATCTCAAATTTAGGGACTGCCAGAAGACCGCCAATTTTGCACAGGGAAAGCTTCGTTCTGCATCTTCCTCAGCATCCCGCTTATCCAGCCTTGCCACTGGGGAGGCAATCATGATGTTCCCTCAGAAAGTACACCATCCCCTTGTTGAAAGCACTGTACCTGTGCTTATTAAGCTGCCAATTTATCTACCTGCCACAGGTAAATAAATGTTTCATAAGCTGAGGCTCGCTGAGCACTGGTGAAGACGAAAGTACACGGTATAAATAAATAAAGTGACAATCTGTTGTCTTCTTATGGATAAATAACATTTGTTTATACCCTGCTTCTGACTTTAATTCAGGCAGACATTCAAACAGCATCTTTTGGCAGTTCACGTTTGATTTTCTCTTCTTCCTTCACATCACATATCACACTTGATTCCTGTGAAATACGAACAACCCTCAGACACAGCATTTACACTCCAGAAGTTGCTGCAGAAAGAGAAGTGCAGGGAATGAAACAGAGACAAAGAGGGGGGAGAGAGTTTTATTAGAAGAAAAAAAGATTTTTGAAAAACAAAGCAGATGGGAAATGAGAAGGTCAACGCTGGCAAGTTTACTGCTGAAATATAATCCGCAAGAAAGTTGCCGGCCAAATTTAACAGCCTGGTCAAATGACAGCACATTGGGCAAAATGCTACAATAGTTTTTATAGTGGTTTAAATGCCCTAGATCCTTTCCCCCACTTTTACAATATTCTGGTTTCGTGCCAACAGGCCGGCATTGGCAATCTACTTTTTAACAGCCTCAATGACATAGAAAGCTCTGATTTCCTTCCTAGAATTGTCATTTCAAGCTAATGAATTCCCTAGAGCTGCAAAAGGAAAACTTTCTTCCCTTTGTGAAACTTGGAGGCACCTGCTGTTTGCTGGTATTGTTATCGAGGAGTGCAAGAAAGGAATGAGTGCTACAAGGCCAAGAAAAGGAGATTAACATTAAAAAGGGAGAACCCGGAGGCCAAGAATGCAAACTGGAAGGCCACCAAACTCAGTCCTGTGCAATGAAGCAAAGCACTACCATGAGTAACAAATTAACACATGGTCAGCTGGGCGGAGTGGATAGACTGTTGGATTTAGACTGCAGAGAAGTCCTCTCGCCCTCTATGGTGGGCACCATCGCAGACTGACATCCCCCCATGTGTTGGGATCCAACATGGGAAGTTTCTATGGACTGTTTCTCCTGGATGGTTTACCTTCCCAGGTGGATGAGCCCCATCTGCTCCTCACTTCCTTCTATGCACATGCAGAAACCACCTTCTTGACCGTTGGATCCACTATTGGATCTCGTCTGCTCAATCTGCCGGAGCCTGTCTTCCCATGAAGTCCATAACTCATGGAGGGTTTGAGACCCATCAGTTACCCTCACCTGGTTTAGCCGGTCAGTCAAGGCCATTCCTGGAGGGATCACCACTAAAGTTCAACTATATTGTGCTGAAGTCCTACTTCGTATAGAACTGAGTGATAAACCCACCCAGATGAAGGGTGCCGAAACAGAGATTTTCCCTGGATGTCTCACTGTCTGAGTCCTCCTTGTACACAGTTTTTCAACTACAAGATTTAACACAGAGTTGAACTTTTGGATGTGGATACATTGAATAGTAATTTGTAGGTTTGTATATATCACTTCAAGATTGACCGGAAGAGAGAGAGAGAGAGAGAGAGAGAGAGAGAGAGAGAGAGAGAGAGTTTAAGCTCAGCTCATGTACAATATATTTCATATGTACTCTTATTTTCCATATACAGCTTTATGGGGCTTTTCTCTGTGTATTCCTTAAGATGGGATGTGGGGTTTGAAGCCACCCAACTCCTTAAGGTGAGGCTATGTATACACTATATCCTTAAAGAACAGTTGAAGCACATTCTTTCCCTCAGAGAATCTCGGCCACTGTGGTTTGTTGAGAGTTGCTGGGAATTATACCTCTGTGAGGGACTACAGAGCCCAGAATGGACGCGGGTGGTGCTGTGATCTAAACCACTGAGCCTCTTGGGCCTGCTGATCAGAATGTCAGCAGTTCAAATCTGCATGACAGGGTGAGTTCCCGTTGCTCTGTCTCATCTCCTGCCAACCTAGCAGTTTGAAAGCACGCCAGTGCGAGTAGATAAATAGGTACCTCTGTGGTGGGAAGGTAAACGGCATTTCCGTGTGCTCTGGTTTCCGTCATGGTGTCTCGTTGCGCCAGAAGGGGTTTAGTCCTGCTGGCCACAGGACCCGGAAAGCTGTCTATGGATAAACGCAGGCTCCTTCGGCCTAAAGCGAGATGAGCGATGCACCCCATAATCGAATTCGACTGGACTTAACTGCCATTGTGTCATATACCTTTACCTTACAGAGCCCAGAATTATGAGGGAAATGTCGATCTTCAAATTTCCTTTAATGGTATAGGGCAGGCATGTCCAAAGTCCGTTTCGGGGGCTTAATCCGGCCCACCGGTCGGTTTAATCCGGCCCCTGTGGCAGTTTATTTCCTGGGGTTAAATCCTAAAAATATCTCAACAACATCAATCCTAAAAATACCTCAACAACTTTAACCCTAAGAAAATCTCAACAACTTCAATCCTAAAAAAGGTTAACAACTTTGGTTGGCCCTTCGCTTGGCCCTCATGGCCCTTCACTTCAACAAAGCCGGGCCTCTTTGAAAAAAGTTTGGAGACCACTGGTATGTATAGGGTTTTCTCAAGTATTACAAGTAAGTGTAGCGCGGGGGGCGGGACTGGAGAGGTTGGAAGAAAATAAGAAAACAGACAGGAATAGGGTCAGCCGTGCTATCAATGAGAATATTGGAGCCCTGACTGATTAATTTGTTGGACAATGTTTCAAGGGGAATGCCGCGTGATGGATGCAATGGTGGTGACAGGCAAATCAATCATGCCTACGTGGCCACAGAAAACGAAATAACAATAGCATTTATTTTAGAGGGTTTTAGCTGGGAATCTTATGCATGCTTCCCTGGGAGCAAGCCCCAATGAATTCAGTGGGGCTCACTCATTTATTTCATCTGTTACTTATTTATTGTATTTCTTCCTCACCCTTCCTCCCCTAAGAGCTACTAGGGTTGGGTTGCCTTGTTAGTAAAGCAAGACCAAAGCTTGTGAGAAGCACACTCTTGGGGATCTGCAGCACTTTTTTATAGCTATACTTTTGGGTTAGGATTGGCTGAATGGTGCAGAGGTCTGACTGGTCCATCAGCCCAGACAGAATAAGTGGACCAAAAGGGAGCAGGCTTCGCTCCACCCCCTGCCTATGAAGGCTGGCTGTGACTGACCCCAGGACCACAGTCAGCAGGAGAGCAAACTCTCCCATCCCACCCTCATATTCTTAGGCTGTCGAGTTTTGTTCCTAATTTTTCTTCCTCCAGGGCATTGGCTGCTGTGCTGTGGTTCATGAATGGTTGCCATTTTTGAAGCCGGGGAGGAATTTTCCTGCAAGCAAATTGGCTCTGTTTGCAGGTTTTGCCTTCCCCACAGCAACAGTCACAACTTTGGCAGGTTAAGGCATTCGGTGGAGTCTAAAATCTGTCTGGGGGTCAAGGGGTGATTCACCCCTACCTCTGAACAGTGTGATACACAGGAGTACCCCACTGGAGGGGTCTAGGCACTGCCCCAAAGCCAAGGCATGCGACAGATGGGCCATAGAGCTTCCTTCAGTGGTTTGGGGGGGGGTTGTATGTTTAGACCTGCAGTTTGTGGATGGCCCATTCATTCTGGGCTTGACCTTGTCATGAGGCAGCCCTCCATCGGGGGGGGGGGGCTGTAAGGGATATACACCCATTGCCTAAGTCAACATCTGGAATCAATAAAGTGGCTTTTGAGGGTTTGAGCCAGGGAATCTTTCCTATCCATACCTGGAGATGCCAGGGACTGGATCTCTACCATTGAGCTATGGCCATTCAAGCCATAAAGCCATTCCGGCACTGGACCATTAAGATCAACTGGATTAGGAGGCATTTGAGGAGAGGGCCTCCTTGGTGGTTGCCCCCTTGTTTGTGTAACTCACCACCACCACCAGAGAGATACATTTCATTGTATCAGTTTGTGCTTCTAAACAAGCCTCGAAATCACATTTGTCCTAAGATTGGTTGGAAGCTTGGCCTGAATTGTTAAATTATTTAAACATTTTTGTAGATATTCTTGTTGGGTCGTTGTTGTTGTTCTTGTTGTTTAAAAAAATGACTTCTTTCAAATTGCTTTCTTTGGTGGGAGTGTGGTGCTGGGCTATAAAATGTATTTCGGCTGCTGTTTCAACGGTTTTAGATTTATTGGAATAAGATATTTTTCGCCTTATGTTTTATTTATCCGTGCAAATTGTCTCAGGACTGCTATCCCCTGAAAGGCAAGATAGATTTTTAAAAAGTAAATACTAAATAAATAAATTATTCCTCTATGCCCAACGCAGGAAGAATTCCGTACAAGTAGAAGGCTGAAAAATGTTTAGCTTCAAACACAGGAAGGGCAGGTGTGAACCCACCTGAATGAGATGGAAGCTTTGGACAAGAGGCAAAATGACTTCACCTCGTAAGGTGCTGCACCTCATTCCTTTCCATCCCCTGAAAGCATATGCCTATATTAGCCAAAGAGCTTCCATTATCAGCAGTGTTCAATGCCTATACAGAGATGAGCATCTATATCTGGGAACATGTGAGAAAGAGATGGGCCTGCTGGCATCCGCCTGTCTCAGGAGACAATGAAGGAGTGCACCTCTGCGGATGAGGTCAAGCTGTTGGAAGGTTGCAGCAGCGCCTGCTGTGGCTGTGGAGACTGATACAGGAGAGACATGTTTTCTTGCAGCTGGGACAGATGAAGGTGTCCAGTTGTGCTGCAGCAGATGAACCAGGGCATTTCTCTTCTCTGCGCTCCTCCCAGCGGTCATTTCTCCTCTGGTCACTGCTGTGGATGCTGCTGCTTCTGCTTCTTTGGCAATGACTCATAGCCGAGTAAGATTGTCTTCCATGAACACGGTTTTAACAATGGGTCCGTAAGTGACAGTGGAGGCCAATTCTGGATCCACACGTCCTTCCACAGCGGGGACATTGGTTTCCAGGCGGGAGTTGATCACGGTGTGGATTTGCCAAGCGTGTCTTCCTCTTAGCACGTTTCTCCCTTGTGTCCTGAGATCGAGTTTCTTCAAAGCCCATGACACCTTTGGTAAAGGCTGTTCTCCAACTGGAGCGCTCGCAGGCCAGTGTTTCCCAGTTGTCAGTGTTTATACTACATTTTTTAAGATTTGACTTGAGACAGTCTTTAAACCTCTTTTGTTGACCACCAGCATCACGCTTTCCATTTTTAAGTTCGGAATAGAGTAGTTGCTTTCGGAGACGATCATCAGGCATCCGCACAACATGACCAGTCCAACGAAATTGATGTTGAAGAATCATTGTTTCAGCACTGGTGATCTTTGCTTCTTCCAGTACACTGGCATTAGTTCGCCTGTCTTCCCAAGTGATGTGTACAAATTTTCAGAGACACCGTTGATGGAATCTTTCGAGGAGTTGGAGATGGCGTTTATAAGTGGTCCATGTTTCACAAGCACAACCTGCCTGCCTGCAGGCACTGTGGTCATCTGAAAGGGATTCCCACACAGCGAGGTTAATGTTGCCAGCCTTCATGTCATCTTTGTAATGCAGAGTTGGTTTGCCAATGGGCCCACTGCCTGAAGCCAACTCCCCGTAGAGCAGTGTTTCTCAACCAGTGTGCCTCCAGATGTTTTGGGACTACAACTCCCATCATTCCTGACCACTGGTCTTGCTAGCTAGGGATCATGGGAGTTGTAGTCCCAAAACATCTGGAGGCACACTGGTTGAGAAACACTGCCGTAGAGCACATCCCTGGGGATCCTGCCATCTTCCATTCTGAGGACATGACCAAGCCAGCGTAGATGTCACTGAGACAGGAGTGTGAACATGCTGGGAATGTGGGCTTAGGAGAGCACCTCTTTTTTGGAATTCTGTCCTGCCATTTGATACCCAAAATTCTCCTGATACGGTGCACATGGAAGGCATTGAGGCGTTGCGCCTGACGGTTGTAAATTGCCCACGACTCACTTCCATAAAGCGGTATGCTCAACACACAAGCCTGGTAGACCTTCATCCTGTATTTCCCCACCCCTGGCCTCCCCCATCCCTGCACCAGAGCCAGCATGGTGTAGTGGTTAAGAGCAATGGACTTGTAATCTGGTGAACCGGGTTCGCTTCCCCGCTCCTCCACATGCAGCTGCTGGGTGACCCTGGGCTAGTCACACTTCTCTGAAGTCTCTCAGCCTCACTCACCTCACAGAGTGTTTGTTGTGGGGGAGGAAGGGAAAGGAGATTGTTAGCCGCTTTGAGACTCCTTAAGGGGAGTGGAAGGCGGGATATGAAGTCCAAACTACTACTACCGTACTACTACTGCTGCTGCTGCTGCTCTTCTTCTCTTTCCTAGCCCCTCATACAATGCAGTTAGCTAACATGGGCAATGCAGCAAATGTGGGAATGGACAGAGGAAGGGTTACAGACTGGAGGAACAAATGAACTGCTAGTGGGCATTTTCCTTTAACCATCCCCTGTCACACTGCTAAGCACTGTGCTCCTTCAAGAAAGGAGGCAGTTCAAAGTTGTACTAGAGAGACAGAACGACGCAAATGGGAGCATGGCAAAGTGCCAACCTCTCGCCTATCTTGATATTCTCTTTCTAAAACAATTCAAGACCCATCCAGTCATAGGCAAACGATGATAAGAAAGTGCCTACAATTTGACAGTGGGTGTCAGGTGACAAGAATTAAGTTCTAATGACATTTCTTGAGGGAGTCTTAATGGTCTGGGGTGTGGACCCAAAGACGGATCCTTGAGGAAAATCTCAGTAATTAGGCGTGTTTGTGTGTGAGAAGTGGCTCTTCACATTTTTAATTTGAAAATGTTTAAGAGCTTAACATTCCCTCCTTCACCTTTCTCTTCAGCTGTTGTGGCTGACCTTTTATCTTTGGCATTATTTCTTGCTTTGACCCCCCCCCCAAAAAAAAATTACTTGTAAGTAACTTTACAAAGGAACCTGGCTCCCCCCCCCCCGATTCCAACTTTAAAGACAAGGGGTTGTATAACACGCTTTAATCTCAGTGAGAGTAGGTCTATTGAAATTAATGGACATGATTAACATAGGCTCGCTGATTTTAATGGCTCTGCTCCGAATAAAAAACAACTGAGTTGAAAATAACCTAGTACATTGTATTTGCCCCATAGTTTTAAGGCAAACATTACGGGGTTTAGAGGCAGTTTTGTCACATTGCATATATACACAAGACATGTTCTAGAAACTAGACAAGGTTCATACTCTACCTCAGAGCATATTCGTTCACATGCTTATATAATTCTTGATTGCTCACCAGTTTGGTAACTCCCCACCAAGTGTGTAAAAAATAAAATAAAATTTTAAAGTATTATGTTTGGGTTGACAGCAAGACCACAAAATTGAGGGAGGTAGATGGTCAAGTCCACTATGATATATTGGGCAAGAGATATAGGACATAACATAGAATTGAGCACGTGGGGGAAATTGTGGGAAGCCAGTCTTCCTTTCAAATAAGGCTGTTGCTGACACAATCACATTTTCCAGCAATCACACTTCAGCTTAAACCAATAGAACACAATGACTGCATAATGGATGCATAGACCGTTGGGCTCCAGGTGTAATTGTATTATCTAATAAGTCTTATCTGATGCACATATCTGCATGCCTGACATTTAGTAATTCTTGCATAGTGTGGGTTGGGTGTTTTATTGCATGTCCCTAGAGCACTGGCAAAGATTTTGTTATTGTTGTTGTTTAGTCGTTTAGTTGCGTCCGACTCTTCATGACCCCATGGACCAGAGCATGCCAGGCACTCCTGTCTTCCACTGCCTCTCGCAGTTTGGTCAGACTCATGTTGGTAGCTTCGAGAACACTGTCCAACCATCTCGTCCTCTGTCGTCCCCTTCTCCTTGTGCCCTCCATCTTTCCCAACATCAGGGTCTTTTCCAGGGAGACTTCTCTTCTCATGAGGTGGCCAAAGTATTGGAGCCTCAGCTTCAGGATCTGTCCTTCCAGTGAGCACTCAGGGCTGATTTCCTTCAGAATGGATAAGTTTGATCTTCTTGCAGTCCATGGGACTCTCAAGAGTCTTCTCCAGCACCATAATTCAAAAGCATCAATTCTTCAGCAATCAGCCTTCTTTATGGTCCAGCTCTCACTTCCATACATCACTACTGGGAAAACCATAGCTTTAACTATACGGACCTTTGTCGGCAAGGTGATGTCTCTGCTTTTTAAGATGCTGTCTAGGTTTATCACTGCTTTTCTCCCAAGAAGCAGGTGTCTTTTAATTTTATGACTGCTGTCACCATCTGCAGTGATCATGGAACCCAAGAAAGTAAAATCTCTCACTGCCTCCATTTCTTCCCCTTCTATTTGCCAGGAGGTGATGGGACCAGTGGCCATGATCTTAGTTTTTTTGATGTTGAGCTTCAGACCATATTTTGCGATCTTCTCTTTCACCCTCATTAAAAGGTTCTTTAATTCCTCCTCACTTTCTTCCATCAAAGTTGTGTCATCTGCATATCTGAGGTTGTTGATATGTCTTCCGGAAATCTTAATTCCAGCTTGGGATTCATCCAGTCCAACCTTTCGGAAAGATAGGGTAATGTAATAACTCTCTCACACACATATATATCTCAAGCACAATTTTCTGCCCTTTGTGATTATTTTCCTCCTTCCCTTATATCCATTAAATGTCCCTGTTTAATTTTATGGCATTGATTTAGAGTTGGTAATTATTTTGGTTTAATGGTTTTAAGGTGTCTCTTGTTTTATTGTTTGCCATCAGCAGGGTCTCTTTCTACAACTTGCCTTTGGGCTCCAAAGCTGTTTATTACCACCATAAAAATGTCCTTGGTTAAATAATAAATAAGTTCAACCCATCCCACCATCACCCATCTTTTTTATGTTGTCATTTTGTTGTATTTGGGGTGAAT
This sequence comes from Zootoca vivipara, assembly GCF_963506605.1. NCBI lineage: Eukaryota > Metazoa > Chordata > Lepidosauria > Squamata > Lacertidae > Zootoca > Zootoca vivipara. The sequence goes on from NC_083291.1 coordinate 5,773,917, forward strand.
ATTATGCTTTTAAAAGATGGAAGAATTGCAGTCATAAAAGGTGCTGCGGTGAAGTTTAGGTACAAGACAAACAATTCTAATGCATGCTTAACCCAAATGATCCCAATATGGTACAACGAAAAGCACCTGTTGAGGTTGCTGAAAGAGGGAAAGGCTTTGCCTACAGCTTTTCAATTCTGGTTTTCACAGCTAAGCTAAAATAGGGGAAACAAGTCCATCACCAAAGCCAATGACTTTGATGCAACAGAATCTAGGGGACTGTAGACCTAGCTGCTACAAAAATCAGTGCCTTATCATTCCCCACTACTAGGAATGCGGGGTGAGGAATGATCTTCAGTTCACATTTAAAGGCAAATCTATCAAATTTGCACATCCCAAAACAATATGAGAACTGGGAAGACGGCAATTATTCAAAATTCACACTTATCTGAATTATGCAATACAGTTTTCCAACCAAACAATGCTTACAATATGCATATATTAGGGGGAAGTGTGCATAAAAATGAATATATTCATGAAAATAGCATACAATGGTGCATTTTATTAAGGAAAGTGCCTGCAAATCTGTGCAAATCTGTCAAAACTACATAAAAACGTGTTTCTTAGGGAATTTCACACTAAAACACCGGTGAATCTTCACAGGGTTTTTTTAAAAAAGAATCATCACAGATAGTCGCAGAAATGTTTAGCACTAAATCTAAGATTGGGAAAATGAGAAACTGAGAGAACCAAAATGGACAGAGCCTTCCAACCCTATTGATAGCTATACAGAATTAAATTTAGTCAAGTTATACAAAGAAACCCCCCAGAAGAACAAACCCTAATTCTGGTTTTGCCAATCTGTAAATTGGTTTATTTCTATCTGGATAAAATCTGGTCACAGCTCTGCCTTATTACCGGTAGGATAATAGGACAGAGCCCATGGGGAATGTCTCCTGCAAGAGCTATTTGAGATGCACTGCAACAACTTCTCCCTGCCACTTTGCCTCTGTAAATTTCCCTCTTCCTGCGCTACTTCGGAAATGTGACCAATATGTAGTTATGGAGTTCTAGCCTCATCAATTTGAGCAAGCGGATTGAACAACAATTTTTTTAAAAAAACCCTTAGGCTCTTCATGTTCATTAATTTAACTTAGCAATTATTTTAAAAGAGAGCAGTCTGGAGAGTTCTGCCCATTTCCAAATGCAAATTATCAAATAATTCACGTATAAATGAAACCAGCAAAAAACCTTAAATGCCATTTCTGTATCCTCTTTTGAACAAATGAGTGAGTTTGAGGAACAAAACACCTCCTCTTTAAAACAGTGGATTGGTGCAGAACCAATACCACGAAAATATTTTAGCATACCCGTCAAGCACCCTGTTTTAAAGGGATGCCTCCCATTTTTATTTTTATTTTGAAGGTGTCCTGACCAATTCTTTCGTCCTGGGGTGCCCTGATTTCGCATGGCAGGTGGGCAAGTAGTGTGGGTTTTAGTGATATTTCACTTGGATCAGAGCTGGTCCAATTAGGCCATCCTTGTACTGGCTGTACCATCCATTTTCACAAATTAAGAATTAAGTCAGGAATGTTCCTAGGCTCAAATTCATAGGTTTACATAGGCCAAGACTGCAAAGATTCTCTCCAAACTGGGAAAATAGGGAGCAAAATATTTTATGAGATTCACATTGTACATACTGGATGCTGGCATTTGTTCACAGATGCCAACTGTCTCTGCAAATGTGGAAGCATATGTATGAAGGAGTGTACCCTTATTTATTGGTACTGCTCAGGGGTGCCGTGGTCTCAACCACTGAGTCTCTTGGCTTGGCGATCAGAAGATCGGCGGTTCAAATCTGCGTGGCGAGGTGAGCTCCCATTGCTCTGTCCCAATGTCTACCAACCTAGCAGTTTGAAAGCACGCCAGCGCAAGTAGATAAATAGGTATGGCTGCAGCGGGAAGGTAAATGGTGTTTCCATGTGCTCTGGCACTCGTCATGGTCCTCCATTTAGTCCTGCTGGCCACATGACCCAGAAAGCTGTCTGCGGACAAACGCCGGCTCCCTCGGCCTGAAAAGTGAGATGACCCAGAAAGCTGTCTGCGGACAAACACCGGCTCCCTCAGCCTGAAAAGTGAGATGAGTGCCAAACCCATAGTTGCCTTTGACTGGACTCAACCATCTAGGGGTCCTTTACCTTTACCTTACACACAGGTACACAGAATCTACACTCACTGAACGTTAGATGTGAATACTGTATATTCCTGTGTATAAGACTACTTTTTAACCCAGGAAAATCTTCTCAAAAGTCGGGGTCGTCTTAAACGCCAGGACGTATTTCTTATACAGTGAGTATATCCCAGACTCTATATTTTAACTGGAAAAGTCGGGGGTCGTCTTATACGCCCAGTCGTCTTATACGCCGGAATATACGGTAATTGTACAAGTGTACTGTTCAGCTACCTATACAACTGCACATTCTTTGAATGTAATATTTAAACACTGTGGCTCTCCAGGACAGAGATCTTGTGGTTATGGAGGGTAGTTCAAATCTGGGGCATCACAACCAAACAATGTCAACTTAAGGACCATCTATCTAATGTTAATTGAATGAAAGCAATTAATGTGCTTTTTGTGTGTTTGTTATGTAAATAGCAGCCATGAGGCAACCTGAACAGCCTCAAGACTCCGGGGAGTAGATCGGTGAAGTGTAACACAATCTCTCTCCCTGACACTTCAAACCTGTTGTTTGCATTTCAAGGAAAACCTCCATTGCTGTCAAATGGAATTTCCCAATAAATGCAAATACCGGGTTTGGAAACATTTTTTTTCTTCCAGAAATGTAGCAGGACTAAAAAAGAGTTAACCTTTTGGGTTCTTCTAGAAACTGGGTATCTGGAAAACCCTAAGGTACGTGGGGATCTGTGAGGGACAGGGGATATCGCGAAGTCCCTCCCCTCCTGAGTTCAAGCCCATCCCCAAGCACAGGGGAAAGCAGAGAGAGTTCCGATTCCAGTGGGGAAGCAGGAAGTCGTGTCCGAGGCTCAGGCAAGGTAGAGGAGCCAGGGTCCCAGGTGGGACAGGAAGGGGCGAATAAGGGGGGGAGACCCATCCCCCCAACTCCGGAATTACGCAGAAAGAGGAGGGGAAAGAGGATGGGTCTGCCAAAGCTTTTGTGTTGGAGAAAGACGCGCCAAAAGCCATTCGGAGGTTCTGAAACCGAATGACCACATCGTTCCTTGTAAATAGCAATGACTTCAGCACTGTAAATATGCAGCACCAATAAAAGAATAAAATGCAGAGCTGCGTAGCGTCGTCACTCTGAAGTAGCCTGATCCGGCCTCTGTGACAGCAACCTCCGAATCTTTTTTTTGGGCTACTTTGGAGTTGGCGGGATGAGTGTGTCAGAGGCGGAGAAATGGCGGCAGATCGCAGAGAAAGCCCAGCAAGACCTGCAGCAGCTGGCGCAGCAGGCGCAGGGGGAATTAAAGGCAGCTAAAGAAGAAACCAAGAAGGTCCAGGACGACAGGATACAACTTGCGGAACAGGTGAGAGCACTTCAGGAAAGAGAGCAGCAATTAAGGGCGGCGGCGGTAGACCTCCAAAACAAGCTAGATGCAGAGAAAAACAAGGCGGGAGGGGCACCCCAAGTCCAAGTGCTGCCAGGAAGGAGAGCCGGGACCCTAGTAAGCAAGTTCAATGGAGACCCGAGGGAATATCATGGCTTTGAGACTGAGATTGTGTATGCTCTTGAGCTGCACCATGATGAGTTCCCTGATGATGAGCACAGGGTAGCGTTTATTGTGGAGCACCTTACTGGGGCAGCCAGGGAGTGGCTAAGACCGTTAATCGCAACAAAGAATCCTTGCATGAAGAATGTCAAACTATTTCTAGAAGGTCTGAAAACGATGTATTCGTCCGATAGTCATATGGACCAGACTAAGGAGGAACTTCATAATTTACGCCAAGGAAATATGACAGTTCGCGCATATTGGGTGAAATTCACCATGCTGGTGCACAGACTGGGGTGGGAACTAGAGTCAGCCCCAATGCAAGCGGCGTTCTACTTGGGTTTGCATGAGGAGGTGAAGGATGAGCTCTCGAGAGGTCCAAAGCCCAGTACTATGGATCAGCTGAGCAAAGCGGCTCTGGCGGTGGGGGTGAGACAGGAATCCCGGTGGAGCGACAAGCAAGCAACGCGCGCAACGCGGGCTTGGTTCCCACGGTCGCAGGAGAAGCCACTCCCCCAACAACCCTTTCAAGCCACGCCTGGGGCCAGCCAGGACCAGGAACCCATGCAAATTGATAGCGCGCGCGCGCGGGCTTTTCAAACCCCAGCGGCGACAAGACGCAGGGAGGGAAGAGGCGGGAATTGCTTTCTCTGCAACTCCCCCCAGCATCTCGTCAGAGACTGCCCACATCGCAGGGAGTGGCAAGGAAGGGCGGGAACGGTTATGCCCTCCCCCACTGATGCAGCACCACAGCAGGGAAACGGGAAAGCCTGGCTGCAGGAGACAAGGGGCAGCAGCCAGGCACAGTCAGCAGACAACAGCCCCAGCCCGCCCACCCGCACAGAGAGGAGCAGAGCCAGCCCACCCCTCCCAGAGCAGGAGTGGTTCTAGAAGTGACGCTAACGCTCCCAAATGGCTATCCCCTGACGGTCCTCGCCCTAATTGACAGTGGGGCGTCAGCGAACTTCTTCTCGAGGAACTTTGCAGAACAGCACCAGATCCAGCTTCTGCAGCTGGATTTTCCTCTGCACGTCGCAACCATTGACGGCAGAGAGTTGCTGGGAGGGGCCATCACTCATCGAACCCCCCCCCCATGAGAATGACGGTGGGAAGGCACTCAGTGACACTGGCATTCAACGTCACCACCATCTCAGACCCCCCCATCGTCTTGGGCATGAGCTGGCTGGCGCGCCACGACCCCTCCATCAGTTGGCACCAGAGATGCATCACGTTTGGGTCGGACTTTTGTCTGGAACATTGCATGGAGCACCAACCAGGGGAGGGGCCTCCAATAGCCACGGTGGCCACCATGCACGTCAAAGGGGGTGAGGCGATACCCAAGCCGTACTGGGACCTGCAGGAGGTCTTCAGCGAAGCGGAGTCCGACCACCTACCCCCACACAGGCCTTTTGACTGCCAGATCAACCTGGTGCCAGGGGCAACTATACCCCCAGCCAAGCTGTACGCCATGTCAGACCAGGAACTGGAGGATCTGCGCGCTTTCATCGACAAGAACCTCAAGCGGGGGTTCATCAGAGAAAGCAAGGCAGCAGGGGGCAGCCCGGTCTTCTGGGTTGACAAGAAAGACATGCAACAGCGCCGTCTGGTGGTGGATTTTAGGCGGCTGAATTCAGTGACAGAGCCAGTGGCTTTCCCCATGCCCAGAGTGGATGATCTCCTGACAGCGGCACGCAGGGGCAAGATCTTCACCAAGCTCGACCTGAGGGGGGCGTACAACTTGATCAGGATCAGGGAAGGCGATGAATGGAAAACCACGATGTTCACGCCTCTGGGCTCTTTTGAATATCTGGTGATGCCCTTCGGGTTGCAAGGGGGCTCAGCATGCTTCCAGGCCTTCATGCACCACGTCCTGGGGTCCCTCCTCTTCAAGAACTGCTTGGTCTTCCTAGATGACATCCTTATTTACTCCAATGACCCAGTGCAGCATGTGAAAGACGTCAGGGAGGTGTTGCAGCGCCTGAAGGAGAACCACCTGTATGTGAAGCTGGAGAAGTGCAAGTTTCACACCAAAGAGGTGGACTTCCTGGGCTACAAGCTGTCAGACAAGGGGTTAGCGATGGACAAGGACAAGGTGCAGGCCATCCTGGACTGGCACAGCCCCAGAACGCGCAAAGATGCCCAACGACTACTAGGCTTCGCCAACTTCTACAGGAAGTTCATCAAGAACTTCTCTCGCGTTACGGCTCCCATCACTGACTGCCTGAGAGGCAAGCAGAAGTTCAGGTGGACACCAGAGGCGCAAGCAGCGTTCGAAAGCCTCAAGAGGGTGTTCCCCTCAGACCAGAACCTGTTCCACGTGGTTCAGGACGCGCCCCTTCGCGTGGAGACAGATGCTTCTGATAGAGCTCTGGGCGCCATTTTGTTGCAACTGGACGCCAACAGGGAGTGGAGACCTTGTGCCTTCTTCTCCAGGAAGCTGACCCAGCCAGAGCGCAACTACACGGTGTTTGATAGGGAACTTCTTGCGATCCACGCTGCGTTCCAGCATTGGAGACACTTCCTGGTGGGCGCCAAGCACCCCATCCAGGTGTGCACAGACCACAAGAACCTGGAGTTCTGGAGAACGGCCAGGGTGCTCAACCAGCGACAGATACGGTGGGCAGAGTTCTTCTCGAACTTCAACTTCTCCATCCACTACATCCCGGGGGAGCAGAATGTCAGGGCGGATGCCCTCTCCCGCAAACCGGAGTACATGGAGGAGGAGGCGCCACCGGCACCCAGGCACATTTTCCCCCCGTCAGCATGGTCCTGCGGAGCAGCAGTGGTGAGTGAGGCAGAACTCACAGCACTGACGGCAGCGGATGAATTTGCCACCCGCATCTTCAGAGAACTGAGAGGGGGGAGGGAGCAGGCGAAAGACTTTGCAGAACGCAGTGGGCTGCTTTTCTACAAGGGTGCACTGTACCTGCCCACCACCCAGCTTAGACGTAAGGTCCTCAAGCAGATGCACGACAACCCAACGGCGGGTCATTTTGGGAGGGACAAGACCGCTCACCTGGTCATGAGACACTTCTGGTGGCCAGGGGTGCGGGAAGATGTTCGAGACTATGTATGGGGCTGTGACACCTGCCAGCGGGCAAAAGTGGTCAGAGCACCGCCAGCAGGATTGCTGGAGCCCTTAGCCACACCACACAGGCCGTGGGAAGTGGTGTCCATGGACTTCATCACAGACCTGCCTTCTTCCAGAGGCAAGACCGCAGTGTTGGTGGTGGTGGACCTTATGTCCAAAATGTGCCATTTTATACCGTGTGCCAGGGCGGTCTCCGCAGAAGAAACAGCCAAACTGTTTGTTGACCACGTCTTCAGACTGCATGGATTGCCTTTAAGAGTTATTTCGGATCGTGGCCGCCAATTTGTTTCCAGGTTCTGGCGGCGACTCATGAACCTCCTGCAGGTGGAGGTCAGCTTGTTGACGGCTAGACACCCGCAGACTAATGGACAGGCGGAGAGGGTCAACGCCATCCTGCAGCAGTACCTCAGATGCTACGTCAGCCAGAGGCAAACAGACTGGGTGGATCGCCTGCCACTGGCAGAATTTGCCTACAATAATGCAGTGCACGTCTCCACAGGGGTGTCGCCCTTTAAGGCCAATTATGGGCGCGACCTCAGATCTTTCCCAGAGAGGGAGGGGGAGGAGGAGGAGGAGGGCCCGCAGGCTGAGGATTGGGCAGAGGAACTGGAGACGGTGCACCAGCAGCTCAGAGAACACTTGGAGAGAGCCAAGGAAGCGTACAAGAAGGGGGCAGATCGCCACAGGCGACAAGGGGAGGTCATTAGGGTGGGGGACAAAGTTTGGTTGTCCTCGGAGGGCCTTCCCATCAGAGGGAGGTGCAAAAAGCTGGCGCCCAGAAGGTTGGGCCCCTTCACGGTCACGCAACAGGTCAACCCGGTGGCCTTCAGACTGGCACTGCCAGAGGACATGAGGGTGCACCCAGTGTTTCATAGATCGCTGCTGTCGCCGTACAGGGAAAGCAGCAGGCTCCGAGGCAGCGAACAAACCCCCGAGGGAGGGGGGGAGAGGGAAGGCAGGGAGCAACTCAATGAGGCCACGGCCATCCTGGATTCAAGGAGGGGGGTGGGGGGCCTGGAGTACCTCATGGCATGGGAGGATGCTCCACCGTCCCAGAATGAATGGGTCCCAGCCACTCAGATACAGGAGGAATTCCTGGTAGAAGAATTTCACGCCCTCTTTCCCCACAGACCCAAGCCCTGGCACATGGAAAGGGAGGGGGAGGGGGAGGAAGCACGGGAGAGCAGTTCACCATGGCGCTGGGAAGCGGAGTTTGAGGAACCAGAGGATGAGGTATGGGCGTCACCGAGATCCACCCAGTCAGAGGAAGGAGCAGATTGGCAGAACATTTTTACCCCCACCAGCTCTGACGCCACGGACTTTTTGGGATTCCCGTCCTCCCAGGCGGAAGGGGGGGGCTCGCAGGACTGGGGGGAGGTGTTCACACCAACGGGCTCGGAAAGCACTGAGTTCTTAGGCTTCCAGTCGTCACCGACACCTGGGGGGGACCTGGGGAGGGGTGAAGGAGAGCTTGGGAGGGGGGTGGATGTGAGGGACAGGGGATATCGCGAAGTCCCTCCCCTCCTGAGTTCAAGCCCATCCCCGAGCACAGGGGAAAGCAGAGAGAGTTCCGATTCCAGTGGGGAAGCAGGAAGTCGTGTCCGAGGCTCAGGCAAGGTAGAGGAGCCAGGGTCCCAGGTGGGACAGGAAGGGGCGAATAAGGGGGGGAGACCCATCCCCCCAACTCCGGAATTACGCAGAAAGAGGAGGGGAAAGAGGATGGGTCTGCCAAAGCTTTTGTGTTGGAGAAAGACGCGCCAAAAGCCATTCGGAGGTTCTGAAACCGAATGACCACATCGTTCCTTGTAAATAGCAATGACTTCAGCACTGTAAATACGCAGCACCAATAAAAGAATAAAATGCAGAGCTGCGTAGCGTCGTCACTCTGAAGTAGCCTGATCCGGCCTCTGTGACAGGATCTTTCCCCCCATCATATTCAGGCCCAGTGATCACCTTCGGAATGAAATTGCACCCTGTCCTTCAACCAGCATCAAATTACTCCTAGACACATCCCACAGAATGGCAATTCATCACAGTGCTATTTCCAGTTTTCAGAAGACAGACCACACTACCATCGCACAATGACACCACCACGAATTTAGTGATGATAGATCATGCATTTAATGCCCCCATCGCATCAGAAGTATTTAATGTCATCAGCTAACAATGCAACGCCTGCTTCTTGGGAGAAAAGCAATGACAAACCTAGACAGCATCTTAAAAAGCAGAGACATCACCTTGCCTACAAAGGTCTCTATAGTTAAAGCTATGGTTTTCCCAGTAGTGATGTATGGAAGTGAGAGCTGGACCATAAAGAAGGCTGATTGCAGAAGAATTGATGCTTTTGAATTATGGTGCTGGAGGAGACTCTTGAGAGTCCCATGGACTGCAAGAAGATCAAACCTATCCATTCTGAAGGAAATCAGCCCTGAGTGCTCACTGGAAGGACAGATCGTGAAGCTGAGGCTCCAAGACTTTGGCCACCTCATGTGAAGAGAAGACTCCCTGGAAAAGACCCTGATGTTGGGAAAGATGGAGGGCACTAGGAGAAGGGGACGACAGAGGACAAGATGGTTGGACAGTGTTCTCGAAGCTACGAACATGAGTTTGACCAAACTGCGGGAGGCAGTGGAAGACAGGAGTGCCTGGCGTGCTATGATCCATGGGGTCACGAAGAGTCGGACACGACTAAACGACTAAACAACAACAACAATGCAAGTGGTATAGAAGCAGTGGAACTAGCCATAGCAACTTAATCTTACCAGAATGCCAGTGATAAGATCTGCTGGAAACAGGGCACGACGAGAAGCCCTGCCTTTGTGATGGGCAATGAAATGTGGGGTGCTGGAACAAGGGTGTCGGGGAGAGAAGGTGCCAACCAGTTCCAACAAAGGCGACAGATATTTGAGAAACTGGACCCTAGGTTTGCTGAATACTTCATTTTTCTCCCCAAACTCCGAAATTAAATAAAAACATATACAGCCGCCCACTCTTTTTGCCACTGCAGTAAATGCCTTCAATATTCTGCACAAGGACTAGAAGCAAAATTCAGAAACAGTTCTGAAGCAAGAGCCAGAAAACACTAATGGGGTTCATGGCCAAAGCAGAACTGTCCAAGATGGTTGTTTATATGGGGGCTTAATTCTGGCCTGAACAGCATACTCAGCTGAACATAAATCCAAGAAGAAGAAGAAAAAGCTACCTTCACCTGAAAGAAATATGAACAGGAATTCATTGGCACAGCATAAAAAAGTTCTGATCTCATCCATCTATGTACAAAAAATTACTCCGCTAATGCTAGCTTTGATTCACTGTGTCTAGCTCAAAATGATAGCGAGCGCATTCTGCAAAGGTTGTGCCTTTTTGCAGAGAGAGAGAGGTTGAATAGTTAGTACTGAAAACTGGAAGGCAGGCTGGCTGTTTCCAGCCCCCAGCGTCTGAGGGATGGCCGTGCCATTTCTGCACTTTTAACCCTCCAAAGAGGTACTTGGTTACTTGGAAGGAATGTTCTTTCCTTCCCCACCCCGAATAATTGGGATATAAAAGGGCAGGTGGTAACAGGGAGGTATTTCACACTACGGATGCAGCAAAAATTTGTTCAGTCCACGTTTTAAATTGAATTGACCTGATTTACCTTCCCCAGAACAATATCCCAATTGAAATGTTGCTGTCAACTGAATTACGCACTTCTCTGAATTTCACCATGCACTTTACTGGGAAAGGCATACAGAAATGAGTATTATATGGGGAAGCGCTTGGCGTAATAAATCTGCCATCCACCTAGGTACCATAAATGTGTATTTAAGGGGAAGGATTTGTTCAGATTATCTGCAATTTGAATTGCAATTTTTGTGCTTTTTAAAAAAACAACCCACACACAAGAAAGGATGGAATGGACTTTTGGTTGAGCACATGTAAAACGGGGATGCAATGGAAAATAAAAAAATTCCTTCAGTAGCACCTTAAAGACCAACTAAGTTTTTATTTTGGTATGAGCTTTCGTGTGCATGCACACTTCTTCAGATGAAGAATGGGATGCAATGGGAAAGTCTGATCTGTTCGTCCTTATTTTTTGCCCTTCAAGTGTTCCATAGTAATTTCGTACGCTAGCATGTTGTACATGGAGCAAAGGAAAATAAAATTGTACGGAGGGAGGCCCAGTTTAAAATGTTCATTGCTATGATGGGTTATTGTTTGACATTAAAGCAGATAAAGGGGCTCATATATGGATGATGAGGATTAGAAATGCTAAAAGAGTGGTCCCGTTCTCTAAAAATGGAGCTGTTTCAGCAGTCTGGCTAATGGCTCAGATGGTCCTTCTCCTGACACAGAGTGACTTACTGATACATTAGAGCAGGCATGTCCAACAGGTAGCTCGTGATCACTGGACGAATGCGGTAGATCACTGGTAGATCATTGGCTCCCCCAAAGAAGCTGAACAACTGTGGCTCCCCTAAAAAAAGCTCAACATTTTATTTCCTCCCTGGAAAAACTCAACAACTTTGATCCAACCCCCCCCCCCAAAAATGGGCCTTCCTCCTTCCTAAAGAAAGCTAAACAACTTTGACCTGAACCCCAACAAAGGGGGTAGATCACTACCAGTTTTTAACTCTGTGAGTAGATCGCAGTCTCTTGGGAGTTGGCCACCCCTGATTCTACATGAACTCCTCTAAGGGAATTAGTCCCAAGTGACTGCAAATGAGCAATTAATTCTCCTAACACACAGGAACGCAAAATGATGGAGGAGAAGAACAGAACAACATGGAGGAACGTCCAGAAGAAGCCACACCCTCTTTAAGTCACATGCAGTGGAAGTCTGTCCCAGCTCAGGAGGAAACAGGAAGTGGTACAAAACATCCCCTAACATGTCCACTGTAGGAGTGTTGTACTTGACAGCTACAAGTTTCACACCCCGGAGAACATTCCCACAACTGGCACTCTAAAGTTGTGTTTCTATAGAAAGAGCCTTTTTGTGCCAACCTTGAACCTCTGTATGTCTAAGGTCTGAGGCCCACAGGCTCAGCAGTGAGTCTCCCAAATGTGCCAAGCAGATGAGAAATCATAGCAGGCTGCTCTAGAACAGCCTGTGGGTTGCAAGACTTGGCAGTCCTGACCAAATTCTCTCGGGATCCGCCTCCTCCAGATAAATGTTTTAACTGTAGAAGTTCCCTAAAGTCATAGAATCATAGAATCGTAGAGTTGGAAGGGACCACAAGGGCCATCCAGTCCAACCCCCTGCCAAGCAGGAAACAACATCAAAGCATTCTTGACATATGCCTGTCAAGCCTCTGCTTAAAGACCTCCAAAGAAGGAGACTCCACCACACTCCTTGGTAGCAAATTCCACAGCTCTTACTGTCAGGAAGTTCTTCCTAATGTTTAGGTGGAATCTTCTTTCTTGTAGTTTGAATCCATTGCTCCGTGTCCGCTTCTCTGGAGCAGCAGAAAACAACCTTTCACCCTCCTCTATATGACATCCTTTTATATATTTGAACATGGCTATCATATCACCCCTTCACCTTCTCTTCTCCAGGCTAAACATACCCAGCTCCCTAAGCCGTTCCTCATAAGGCATCGTTTCCAGGCCTTTGACCATTTTGGTTGCCCTCTTCTGGACACGTTCCAGCTTGTCAGTATCCTTCCTGAACTGTGGTGCCCAGAACTGGACACAGTACTCCAGGTGAGGTGTGCTTGTATTCCAAAGTGGCATGTAACCTGAGGTGCTTATTGTATAAGAGTCTCAGGTTCCAGGCTCAAGCATCTCTCAAGATTTGAAAGTGACCTGGCCACATACGCCTGGAAAGGGGGCTGATCTTAGCTGGGCTAGGCTTTTCTCCCAAGTGATATTTTTGGCACTTCAATGCACAGAATCGGCGGCACCCAGACTTGCAAACCACGTAGTTGCTGGGGCAGGCCTGAAACAACAGACCACGGGATATGTGAGACCTGTTTAGGTAGCACCAAAGAGTAGGGATGTGGGGAGAAATTCATCCAGTTCACATTTTAATGCGAACCGACCCAATTTGCATGTCCAGAATTGATATGCGACCCAAAACACAGCTATCGTTCAAAATAAGCACTTCTCTAAAATTTTGCAATTCAGTCCTTCAACTTAAAAAAAAAATCATCCAAAAATGTGTGTGTTAGGGGGAAATGTGAATAAAAACACATGTAATTGTGAAAATAACATACAACTGTGCACTGTATGAGGGGAAACTGTGTGCAAAAAGGTGTATATTTGAAGAAATGCACACAAAATTGCAAATGAATATTCTATCTATACTGTATATACACACACATACATACACACACAAAATGCAAATAAATTTTCATGAGGGGATATAGAGATAGAAATAGGTGATGCAGATTGATGCTGAACTTAAGACTGAAAAAATGAGAAACTTGGGGAAACTAAAATTAAGTTATTTGTCCAATCCGTAAAGGAGACTTATGGAAAAGCTGCATGCAACTTGACGTCTCTTTGCATTTTTGGATGTAGCGCTTCCTACGTTGACAAATAAAGTAGCAACCATGCAGAAATCTGTACGCCTCAAAGAGCTGAGGAAATTGTCCTTTAGCAGGAGGTACCAAAGCAAGCATATTAAGATATTTGACTTCATAGCTGAGTGGCAGAGCACATGTTTTGCATATAGAAAGCTCCAGATTTAATCCCTGGTACATACAGTTACAGGATCTAAGGCACCAAGGCTAGGGAATAGCTCTTTGTTACAGCACTGAGCTAAACTGAATGTTGACTTACTATCCAGGATAGCTGTTAATTCCCTTAAAATGGAGACATGCAGCACTGGGAAATGGCTTCTTGGACAGAGACGTAGAATGCCAGAAAGGGGGTTGAAATATACTCGGAGTCAAGAGTGAATTTCATGCTCTTTATTCAGCTCATAGTCATCAAGGAGAAGAAAAGAAGAATGGCTCTTTCCCCAAAACCATCTGCTTATATACATTATTTACACAATGGGCCTTGCGTGATTGGCTACTTCAGGGCTACACCTGTGGGCCAATCAGATTGTGGATTGACTTCTGCCTGCAGCCTGATTGGCTGCTCCTACAGGCCAATCAGGTTGCAGATTCACTTCTGCCAGCCGCCTGATTGGCTGCTCCTGCAGGCCAATCAGGTTGCGGATTCACTTCCACCTGGAGTTGGATTGGATAGCTCCTGCTGATTCTGAATCCTATTGTTCTAGGATTCAGCTCAGTACATAACAGGGGTGTTTGCTGCATATACACAAGTGACAGTGTTTCTTCGTGAAGCAACATTGCCAACATAGGCTGGATCTAGACACATCAAAAAAGCGTTTCAGGAAAACAAGTTGTAAACTTCAAAATGGGAAATCACGTTACCGAAAGGCGGGACTCCACAGCGCCATCTGGTGTCACAGTGTTGTAATGCCTATAAAATGCCTTTTCTTGAGTAATGTAGCTGAGTCCATACAGCGATATGCAATAATATTTAAAGAGCTGTACATGTTTAACGAAATATGTTGTTCTTGCATATCTGTCATTCACAATATTTGTGTTTGTGATGCAACACTTCAATGTATATTAGCCAAAGAGCTTCCATTATCAGCAGTGTTCAATGCCTATACAGCGATGAGCATCTATATCTGGGAACATGTGAGAAAGAGATGGGTCATCAGCCCGCTGGCATCCGCCTGTCTCAGGAGACAATGGAGGAGTGCACCTTTGTGGATGAGGTCAAGCTGTTGGAAGGTTGCAGCAGCGCCTGCTGTGGCTGTGGAGACCGATACAGGAGAGACATGTTTTCTTGCAGCTGGGACAGATGAAGGTGTCCAGTTGTGCTGCTGCATATGAACCAGGGCATTTCTCTTCTCTGTGCTCCTCCCAGCAGTCATTTCTCCTCTGGCCACTGCTGCGGATGCTGCTGTTGCTGCTTCTTTGGCGATCACTTGTAGCCGAGTAAGATTGTCTTCCATAAACACGGTTTTAACAATGGGTCCGTAAGTGACTGTGGAGGCCAATTCTGGATCCACACGTCCTTCCACAGTGGGGACATTGGTTTCCAGGCGGGAGTTGATCATGGTGTGGATTTGCCAAATGTGCCTTCCTCTTAGCATGTTTCTCCCTTGCGTCCTGAGTTTGAGTGTCTTCAAAGCCCATGACACCTTTGGTAAAGGCTGTTCTCCAACTGGAGCGCTCGCAGTTGTCTGCGTTTATACTGCACTTTTTTAGATTTGCCTTGAGAGAGTCTTTAAACCTATTTTGTTGACCACCAGCATTACGCTTTCCATTTTTAAGTTCGGAATAGAGTAGTTGCTTTGGAAGACGATCATCAGGCATCCGCAAAACATGACCAGTCCAACGAAGTTGATGTTGAAGAATCATTGCTTTGACACTGGTGATCTTTGCTTCTTCCAGAACACTGGCATTAGTTCGCCTGTCTTCCCGAGTGATGTGTAACATTTTTCAGAGACACCATTGATGGAATCTTTCGAGGAGTTGGAGTGGCGTTTATAAGTGGTCCGTGTTTTACAAGCATACAGTTTAGCTACAGAACAAGTTTGCACTCCAGGTCAAGTAAAGTGACATAGTCCCAATAGGACTGGTACCTGCCCTGTATGAACTGAGTATGTACGTCCAGAAGCCTCTACAATCTGCAACAAGCACAAAGTTTTTTCATTGGTAATCATTCGCAGAAGTTTAAAACCCATTCTCTTAAACAGGCCAGAAGTCACTCGGGGAGCTTTCTGAATTAACAAGAAGAAAGGATCTAATAAAGTAAACTTTTTGTCCTTGCTTGACATCCGTTTTGTCTGTATAAAAAGCTAATCCTTAGTCTAGAGGTAACTGTAGTGTTGCAAATTATGAGGTGCATTTTTAAAGGGGAGAGAATCTATAATGAGATTCAGCACAGTAAAGGAGTCGAGATATATCAAAGGTGAGTTCACACCACACGGCCGTAGCATTGAGTGCAGCTGTAGTAAATTAATGGGGTCCTATCAAAAATGATAAATTTTATTGAGTGGCATCATAGATCCTGAGGCCAGATTGGTGGCGTATTCATGTGATAACAGAAGATTAATGTTTTCTGCATAGATCATCTTGAATTTTGTTCTTTGTAAGTTATTGAACAATTTACCCCTTTTCTTTTGAGTTTTATCAAAGCCAAAGGACATAATCCATTCTTTACTGGAAGAAACAGGGTTTGGATCATTATTCACAGAATATGCTTCTTTTACAAATTTCTACAATTCTATCTTTTTTAACACTGTTTATGCCTAGGACAGAGCACAATTAATCACAAAGTGTTTAGCCAACAGACGCAGGCCAAAGACAGGGCTACACCTTCAAAGTATTAAAATACCAATTTTCTGATAATATGCTAGAGCTAAGGGGGCAAAAACTTGCGTGTTTTCTTTCAAACAAAATTGTTCGTCCCTTCTGCCATTTTTAATAACATTATTTTGAGAATTCTTCATGCTAGCTACGAGTTATTTCCTTTTTTCCTCTCTATTAGTTTAGTAAACGCACATCTGGAACCCCAAGGAAGAGAAAGAAGTGTAGAGAGTTGGTTTTGAGGAAGACCACTGCCAAGGAGGAAGTTTTGATCAATTGTCCCTAGCTTCTCTACTGTAAAATCTCTCACACGTACACGCAAAGCACATGTGTGTTCGAGGGGGGCAGTTTCCTCGCCCCATGTGAATCATAACCTTCTGACTCCCAGCTTTGCTTTTTTTAAAAGTTAGTTTCTATAATTTGTAGAATCCGAGATATGAGGCACAAAGTACAGGCACCATTCTCAGTTTTTTTCCCCTTTGTGAGGCACTAGCATCCTCCTATGGAAGTGAGAGCTGGACCATAAAGAAGGCTGATCGCCAAAGAATTGATGCTTTTGAATTACGGTGCTGGAGGAGACTCTTGAGAGTCCCATGGACTGCAAGAAGATCAAACCTATTCATTCTGAATGAAATCAGCCCCGAGTGCTCACTGGAAGGCCAGATCCTGAAGCTGAGGCTCCAATACTTTGGCCACCTCATGAGAAGAGAAGACTCCCTGGAAAAGACCCTGATGGTGGGAAAGATGGAGGGCACAAGGAGAAGGGGACGACAGAGGACGAGATGGTTGGACAGTGTTCTCGAAGCTACGAACATGAGTCTGACCAAACTGTGGGAGGCAGTGGAAGACAGGAGTGCCTGGCGTGCTCTGGTCCATGGGGTCATGAAGAGTCGGACACGAC
Organism: Zootoca vivipara; assembly: GCF_963506605.1. Lineage (NCBI taxonomy): Eukaryota > Metazoa > Chordata > Lepidosauria > Squamata > Lacertidae > Zootoca > Zootoca vivipara. The sequence goes on from NC_083291.1 coordinate 5,790,934, forward strand.
TAAACGACTAAACAGCAGCAAAAGCATCCTCCTGCCTCTCACCGTTTACTTTTCCATCACATGTTTCCTGGAAACATGTAATATGTGGATTTTGAAAAATGTGGATTAACATGGGAAGAGGGTGGAACACACTTCTGAGTGAACACATGGGGGGGGGGGTGACACAGGCTAGAAACAGACCAATCCATGCCTTCCTAATCCACTGAATGGCCCCAAACACTCCTCAGCGTTTCTCTAGCAGTTGAGCAGGAATGCTTTAAAAAACCCAAATGTCTTTCAGAGTAAGCCAGAGCAGAGGTGGTGATTATTTGCAGATGGCTTTACCTGTGTGCTCCCGCCTCAGAGCCTTTTGAGCAAGCCCAAAAGGGAACAGAGTTAGTGTAACATTTTTACGTCTAAATCGTGAGGTATGCGTGGTGGTTTTTTATAAGACTTTTAAAATATTAATGCTGTAATTTTAATCTTGTTTTCTGAACTCCTCGGGGCCCTCACTGGGTCCCTCTTAAGGCAGGATATGCATTTAATAGCAAATGATCATCATAAATATTGGGAGCTTGGCTTTTGGTACTTATCTGGTCTATAGAGCAATGCATTCGGCCTATTGCACTTGAGGCTATTTTCAGCTCTTAGGATGGATCTACACTAACCTGTTTCATGTTATTTCCCCCATTAGAACAGTATTAGGGCATGCTTGCTAATTAAAACACTTTTTACCTTGGTTTTTTTTCCATCAAATGTTAGTAATATCCGGCCACTCTATTTTCCAAAATGCTGGGGTCTGTCCCGCCCTTGCTGCTAGTTCCTGGTTGCTCTCTTCCGCACTCTGGTGTCACATTTTAATTCTCCCTCCCTCCCTCTGTGTCCTTTGTTGTTTGCTTGAATGGAAGAAGCAAAAGGCAGGAGGAGAAATTGAACACCACCTCTCAAACACCATTGAAGGGGGGTTGGAGTTTGAATGCAGTAAAAGGGGGGGGGTGTCAAATGCTACATAGTGTAATGGTGCTGACTGCTTCCTCACGAGTAATCCGCTCCAAACTCTGTGGCTGGTTTTTGCAGAGTTTTATTATATACATATGTACAAGACAGAGCAATAAAAAGCATGACCATTCTATCCTGAATCAGAATCCGGAAGCACTGCCCTTCGTGACTTTCACCAACAGAACTCGTTGGGCATTCGGAATCTCCTCCTCTCTGTACATCTCTTTTCACCCCTCCATTGTTGGGGTGATGGAGCTGGTGGAGAACCCTCCCCACTGGAACTGCCCAACTGGGGGGCTGGTGCTGTCTCCTCTGCAACTTCCGGTGTCGCTTTGCCCATCTATGGGCACCAAAAATGGCCGCAGCCGACACCAGAAGTCACGTCTATGCACTTCCAGACATGTGTAGACACAACTTTCGAAGCCGGCACCAGCCATTTTCGGTGCCCATAGATGGGCAAATCAGAAGGGGGTAAATGGCCGGAGAATATAAGGGAGAATAACGGGAGACGAAGTGATACGGGGGACCGCTGGGAAAAGGTAAGAAAAAACGGGGGTTTCCCGGGGAAAACGGGGTACTTGGCACTTCCCCTTCCTGAGCGCTCTGGTCTGACCCTTCCCTCTGAGGACCTTTCTTCCCCCCCCCCAGCATCCTCAATGCTCTGCACTGCTTCCTGAGGGTCAGCACCACTTCCTGCGGACAGCTCCGAAGCACTGCATTGGAGAGCCCTTGTCCCCACTTCCTGGACTCTCTGCTGACCCCTGGTGGTCCCCTGACACATAGGCACATATGAGCAGTGTTTCACCGATATAGCAGCACAAAACAATTAAAAATGAATGATAAAAAAAGACAAGGTAATAATGCATTATGAATGTAAGAAGCAGGACTGTGTCCGTCTTTGTTATCAAAAGCATTCCTTAACCCTTCCTTAACCTTAGAAACCCATCCAGTCCTGCATTAAGAACACTTCCCCCTGATTCAGATACGGCTGAACTCTAGTATCAATGCCCACATCTAAGCATGTGACAGAAATGTCACGACTTGAACTGCAAGACGCAGCTAAACACACCCGGCGTAGAAGCAAACAAGCAATAAATAAATATCTGCTTTTGTACCACATTCAACAAGAGAACACAGAACTATACACAAGAGCAGCTGCTTAAAAGGGCAGGAGGCAGTGGTTATAGCAATAGTACTTTGCCCCCCCCCCAAAAAAAATATTCTGCTGCGTTCTTTGAACTTTCTCCAGCAATTCATGAGAAAAGAGATTACAGTCAAAAAAAATATGAAAGGGAAGATTAAAAATTCAGATAGATTCTCATGGACTTTTCTTGCAGTTCCCTTACTTTCAAAAGACCCAAGAGGTGTTTGCGAGTGTTTGTTTTTCTACAAATCATCTCCACGGTGTTCTGCGCTCTGCAGCCTTCCTGCGTGTTTCCCGGAAAACCCTGTGATATCCTCATCTGGGCTTTTTTGTAAATATGGGAAGCTGAGGAGGTTGCTAACAGTGTGCCTGGCAACTGAAGTTTTTGTTAGTTTTAAATAAATGAGTTGGGAAGGGGTTTTTTACGGTCAGAGGAAGCACTTCCCATAACAACAAAATGGGTGTGTCCTGATCTCACTTTCTTGGTGGGCTCCCTGAGTTCCTGTACTCAGGGGAAGGCATCACAAGGCTGGGGCTGTAGTTTAAACCACTGAGCCTCTTGGGTTTGCTCATGGGAAGGTCGCCGGTTCAAATCCCCGCAATGGGGTGAGCTCCCATTGCTCTGTCCCAGCTCCTGCCAACCTAGCAGTTCAAAAGCATGCCAGTACAAATAGATAAATAGGTACCTCTGTAGTGGGAAGGTAAACGGCATTTCCGTGCACTCTGGCTTCCGTCACGGTGTCCCATTGCGCCAGAAGTGGTTTAGTCCTGCTGGCCACGTGACTCAGAAAGCTGTCTGTGGACAAATGCTGGCTCCCTCAGCCTGAAAGCGAGATGAGCACAGCAACCCCAGAGTCGCCTTTGACTGGACTCAACTGTCCAGGTGTCCTTTACCTTTACCCATAAGATCTGGAGGTGCAGGTATGCAGGGAAACTGCAGAGAGCTGGGTAGGAAAGCTCAGCCTCACACCCATCACAATTTCAAAGAAGTACTAAAGTGGCCTGAGAAATAGGTAGAAAAACTGAAGCCTGTTTTGCAGGAGGAGAAACGTTTTTACAAACTGGCTATCTGGTTTCAGCTTAGACCTTGTTAGCACTTTTAAACTCAAGGATTAAAGCATAAGGGGAGGGGAGGGGAGAGATGTTTTAATTTTAATGCCCTCAAAATTGACTTTGCCAGTAACATTTATTCAATATTGAAAGAAGAGAGACGAAATGGTGTGGATGTCAAGCCTGGAAGCAGATTTTTAGTTGCCCTTGAAAAGCAGCTGCCATAAATCTTGGATGAAGCCAAAGAGAAGGCTGGCGATTTTGATCTACAATTCAGTTGTTTCCATCTTTCTAAAAGTAAATGATCCTGCTGGAATTAGAGCTAAGCAGCCCAGCTTTCCTTCGCTGTTCTGCCTATTCAATGAACCTCACATCTATTTTATGCAATACTGAGGCTTCCATCTGACGCACTCTACCTTGGGAGTGTGCTCCACTAAACTCGGTAGGACTTACTTTTGAGTAAACGTGCACAGAATGACAGCCATTTGCTCAATTGATTTGAGTGTGCGCTTATATTTAAGATTCAGTCTAGAAAAATCGAACAAAATTGGAGCAGCCCGCCCCCACATTTGACTTAGGGTCAGTGTGCCAATCAAATCTGGAGTTATTTCAAGTTATCCCCTCCCCACCACCCACCCACATCTGCAGCATTCCTGCTTGGGCAAAATAACTGCGGAATTATGGGGGAAAGCTGCATGAGTTTTGATAGAACTAATGTTCAGATGTGTGCAGTTCGGGAGAATCACCTGCATCTGCTCCTCCTTCCTCTCTGGTATTTAAATGGGAGCTGCTTGTGTAGAGGCTTGAGCCCTGTAGATCATCAGGAATTGAGCAATTTCCCTCTTCTAATAACCCAAATAATCCTTCTATTGGCATACAGAATGGAAACATCTCCAACTGCCTTTTCAAAAGTCCCGACTCTCAACATCTGGTGCAATATGTCAGATTTTTATAGTTTCATATAGAACAATGCCCTGATTCTGAACCTCATAGGCAGGTTAAAAAGTAAAGGCAAAGGACTCCCGGATGGTTAAATACAGTCAAATTCAACAATGGGCTGCAGTGCTCATCTCCACTTCCAGGCCGAGGAAGCCAACGTTTGACCGCAGACAGCTTTTCCAGGTCATGTGGCCAGCATGACTAAACCACTTCTGGTGCAACGAGACACTGTGACAAGTGTAAGAGTGCACAAAAATGCCATTTACCTTCCCACCGCAGCAGTACCTATTTATCTACTTTGCACTGGTATGCTTTCGAACTGGTAGGTTGGCAGGAGCTGGGACAGAGCAACGGGAGCTTACCCTGTCACGGGGATTCGAACCGACAACCTTCTGATCAGCAAGCCCAAGAGGCTCAGTGGTTTAGAACACAGCACCACCATGTCCTGAACCTGATATGCATACTGATGCACACATAAAGCTGAAGCATACAGAAGAGTGCAATATTCTACCAGAATGAGCAAAATCAAGGCAACCATAATGTTAAGTTACAGGGCATAAAGGACAGCAGGGAAGTCAATAGTGGGCTGCAGGGAGGGTCTCAATGTAGGTCTCTTCCTTGGTCATCCCCCAGACCCCCCACCCAGGAACAGTCCATCCTTGCATTCCAGTATGGCTGGCTGGCAGGCAGTGCAGAAGCTGCTGCCACATAGAATGGGGCTCCCTCCTTTCCCCACCCACAGGGCCCTCTTTAGCATATGCGCCCAGCGCCCCCAAATTTTGACACGACTGATCTCGTGGCTAACTACTTCCCGTGTTCCCACCCAGGGAAAGGCAAGCTCCAGGCAACCTCCACGCGCACCTTGGGAGAAAACCACGTGGAGTGCATCTCTGCAGGCCGGGCTCCACAGCCCGGAGCAGACCAGCCCGGAACCATGTGGCAGGGCTCCTTACGTTTCTCCTCCCTCTTTGGCTGCCTGTTCGGAGCAGCGGGTCGAGGTTGGCCATGCTGGGGGCGGCGTGGGGCCTTTCTCCTCCGGCGCGCCCGGTGCACATGGACAGTGGTGGTGGCGTCCCAGGCGAGTGGGGCATTGCAAAGGTGGAGCGAGGCGAATCGCCGCCAGGCCCTGCAGCTGAGCAGCCCAGGGAAGGCGTAGAGGGAGGGAGCGGCCCTGCACCGCCTTCTCCGCCAGATCAGGCCAAGGCAAATTCAGAGTGACGCACATCCCTTGCACCCCTGGGCAAAAACGGCCCTGCCCACCCATATGGAGGCACAAATTGGGGTCACCTGGTGAGTCAGGGAGCCAGCTTTTAATACCTGCCACTATGATCCATAGGGAAGTTGCACCTGCCAACATCACCCCCCCTTTCTGTGCAACTGTTTAAAGCCTGGAATTCCTGCTATTTGTGCTAGATCAGCCTAAAAGCAAGGAATGGTGCTAAGCAAAACCACAATGATTATGCACACAAACAGTGACTTCATTCCCCCCATATCTGTCATAAAATTCAGTTACAATTCCTGCATTTTAAAAAAAAATGGTCTTATTAGGTGTTCACGATTTTAGGTGTCCTTTCCTGAATCCCAAGGCAACTGCTATCAAGATGCATACTACAAATAACACTTTCAGTCATCGGGAGACAGCAATAAAATTAGCTATCTGCCTCATGATGGAAACCTGATTTCACTATCACAAAGAGAATAATCTATCTTTGTAGATTCAGCTGCATGGTATAAAAATCACCCTGTTTACTGTTTCTTTTCTTCTTTTTTAAAAGAGTCCGCATCATAATGCCAATAATTGGTCTTGGTTAGACTTCTCTAGAATTTTGTAGGCGGCTATTTGCCTTAAACTTGCCATCCCACATTCCTGGCAACTCTCTGCTCATTAACACAGTGCAGTAAATAAAGACATCCTTGGGGACGGGGGGGGGGGGGGAAGCATCCTATCAGATAAGTGGCACCGCAAGAAGGTTTCTCAGATGTGAGAACTGCAGAGCTGAAATATTCTGGCAGCTAAAATGTGAGCGAGACAATCGTCTTATCTGACAAGATGTCCTACAAACCCACATATGACAACATTCTCCACTGCAAGTGAAGGAGGATGGGAGAAGTAAACAGAGGGATAAGGCAGGTTGAGACATATTGCGGGGAGGGGGGGCAGTGTGCTATTTATTATTATTATTATTATTATTATTATTATTATTATTATTATTATTATTTGAGAGTTGTCACATTCTTTCTACCACCCCGACTCCTTCAAAGAAAAACTTTCAAAAGCAAACTGCCCGTGAAAGGCCTATTTGAGTTGTTTGTTTGTTTGTTTTCCCTTTACTTGGAGACCAGGAAAATATTTAGCAGCAAATGCGTCAAGCTGAATGGGTGAGATGACAAGTTCAAAGTCTGGACAAATCAACTTTCCAGCGCAGCTGCCTGGAACTCCCGTTCACATAAATTGCCCGTTGCTGCTGTAGCAGACGGTAGCCTTGAGCCATTCAAGTTCCCCTTCTGCTCTGTTGGCTTTTCATGTGGCCCATTAAACAAACAAACAAATATGGCAGCAGGGTGGGAAACTCCAGGCTGAGAATTCTTTGTAATAAACCCCAAAACTGCAGTGTGCGCTTCACCTCCCCTTGGCTCGGGTGGAGGGGATGGTCTGGTGGTTTATAAGAGCTGGACTGCTCAAAGCTAAGTGGGTCTGCCCCCTCCCCAAAACAGTGACTTCCTGGATAGGAGATTGCTGGGATCCAAACATACAAACTGGATCCCATTACCATTAAAAGGACTAGATGGTCAAAGAAACTCAATTCTAACAGGTACTAAATTCAGGGATTGCAAATCTGGTGACTTCCCAATGTTGCTGGTGGGATCTGAAGTCCAACAATGTCCAGAGATCTAGTTACAGGTAGGTAGCCGTGTTGGTCTGAGTCGAAGTAAAATAAAAAAATTCCTTCAGTAGCACCTTAAAGACCAACTAAGTTTTTATTTTGGTATGAGCTTTCGTGTGCATGCACACTTCGTCAGATACACTGAAACAGAATCCACCAAACCCTTATGTATATTCAGAGGGTGGGGGTGGGGTGATGGGAATGGGTGATGGGCTGATGGGAGTGGTAAACCTGTAGATGGCTGTTAACGACTGCTGATAACTGTCAACGACGGCTGTTAACGACGGCTGTTAACGACTGCTGATGAATGTCCAGAGAGCGCCATGTTGCCTACTCCTGACCTGACAGAACTTGGCTAAATAGGAAACAGTGTATGCAACCTAAGAGGCCACAGCAAGCAAATACGTGCATACTGGGACTCACAGTAACACAGATTAACAGCTCAGATTTGCCAAGCTTACAATTTAGGCACTTTTGAGCAAAATGCCATTCCAGAAAAAGAATTCACAAGAAGAAGAAGGGGGAGGGGAAGGGGGAGTTTGGATTTGATATCCCGCTTTATCACTACCCGAAGGAGTCTCAAAGCGGCTAACATTCTCCTTTCCCTTCCTCCCCCACAACAAACACTCTATGAGGTGAGTGGGGCTGAGAGACTTCAGAGAAGTGTGACTAGCCCAAGGTCACCCAGCAGCTGCATGTGGAGGAGCTGAGACGCGAACCCAGTTCCCCAGATTACGAGTCTACTGCTCTAAACCACTACACCACACTGGCTCTCAGTAATCTCCTTGGACTCTTGTAACACGGGTCATTATAAATGTGGGTGATCAGCCCTTTCCTTTATTAGCTTATCCCGTAGTCTAACAGCATACCTCAACATCCCCTGCTAGGCCAAATCTAGATGTGACAACACTTTCTTCGTTCCTTAATTTTTCACCCAATAGAAGCACTGGAAGGCTGCTAGTCTGAGAGGAGAAAGGACCCTCAGGAGGGGCGGTGTGCCTGACCCTTTACCCACCAAACATTTACCATTCAATCTCCAACCCCACCCCCACCCCAAGCTGTTTTTCCTGCCTGTAGGGGTCTTGACATGTTACTTCCCCCCTGAAGGTATAACACAAGCAGCTGAGGGAGCGGGTGAGTTTTGGGTGGGGAAATAGCCAGAGAGAACAGGTGCCTCCTTATGTTTTCAATAAAATTTACAGCCTCCTGAAGCCACCATGGCGACATTTGAACGTACTGGTTCCCATATAAGATGAGATAAAATGTATTACTTTTCTCATTGCCGTTTCTGCCACACCAGGCCACACGTTCGATACTCTCAATCCCCATAGATGTAGAGCCCTCGAAACATCAGCATAACATCTATTTTCTAGGCTTGTTTACCATTAAATGTGCATTTAACTTTTCATAAGACTCAGCAACAAATGATTGATTTGATTCCAGGTACTTAATTTCAGCCTGGTGCTAGCCATCATTCCACCAGTTCCCTCCCCCTTTTAGAAGGAAAATTATATAAGTCTTTCTGGGGATGAAAGGCAAGCGCTGCTTTTAATCCCTCACTGATCTTTAAATAAAATGTTCCAAGATCTCGGGCAAACAATAAGTCATAAAACATAAATAGTAATCTATGGGCGTATATATCATCTTGCAATGGTACATTAATCACTGCACTTAAAGACAGCACAAGAGTGATGAAGTTTTTTTCAATTGTGTCTGTTGCAACTCAGATACATTCAAGTGTTTTTAATCTGTGCCATTACATCAAAAAGGTAATAACTGTATTTTAATCTTGGAAATCTTTTCTAACCCCACCTCCCCATCAGGAGACGCAGAATGGTGGTGGGATGGCGGGGGGGGGGAGAGAGAGTAGAGGTGATTTTCAATTTCAAGAAAGTGTAAAATACACATAAGAAGTTAGCCGTGAAATGAAGGTGAACGATGCTGCTGAGAACGGCAATAGGGAAGGATCATGGAGCATCAAGACATGAGAAGAGCCTGCTGGATCAACCAAAGGTCCATCTAGTTCAGAGTTTCCCCAAATTTGAGTCTCCAGCAGTTTCTGGACTGCAACTCCCATCATCCCTAGCTAGCAAGACCAGCGGTCGGGGATGATGGGGGACGTAGTCCGAAAACAGCTGGAGAACCAAGCTTGATCTGGTCCAACATCCTGTTCCCACAGTGGCCAACCAGATGCATGTGAGAAGCCCACAAGCAACAGCACTCTCCCCACTTGTGACCCCCAGCTGCTGATACTCAATGTTTTCTCTGAAAGTGCAGAGCTGAGCCCTGCTATGTTACCTTAGTACAGGGTCCCCAAACTAAGGGCCGGGGGCCGGATGCGGCCCAATCGCCTTCTAAATCCAGCCCACGGACGGTCCGGGAATCGGCATGTTTTTACATGAGTAGAATGTGTCCTTTTATTTAAAATGCATCTCTGGATTATTTGTGGGGCATAGGAATTTGTTCATATTTTTTTTCCAAAATGTAGTCCGGCCCCCCACAAGGTCTGAGGGACAGTGGATCGGCCCCCTGCTGAAAAAGTTTGCTGACCCCTGCCTTAGTATATCATCAAGGAAAATATGCTAGTGTAAGGAAAACTCAATTAAAGGGAATTACTGTGATGTTTAAAGGATCTTGCCCAGATCTCTCATCTATCTATCTATCTATCTACAGGTGAAACTTGGAAAATTAGAATACTGTATTGTCGAAAAGTGCATTTATTTCAGTAATTCAACTTATTTATTATTATTATTATTATTATTATTACAAATGCTTTCTTTTAGAAATTCCACAGTAATAAAATAAATAGTTACAATAATACAAAAATAAACATCACTATTACATTTCATTAATTACATTCCATTTATAATTGACCCACCTAATGACAAATAATGACAATTACAACAAATAAAGGCTTGGCATATCTTGCTTTGCATGTCATGCATCTATCTCATATATTGGTTTCACCTTTTAAGTTGCGTTACTGAAATAAATGCACTTTTCGGTGATATTCTAATTTTCCGAGTTTCACTTGTATATCCAAATAGTGATCTGAGTAATAAGGGTAAGGAACAGAAAGCTCAGGTTGACGTCTCCTTTGAAGGGCAGCATCCTTAATAGGTAAGAACACTGAGCAGCTTGCTGCAATGCAGCACAGTCTCAGGGCAGAAGCTGAAATTGGTGACCTTCGGGTTCAGATGGAGGAAACACAACACAAGCAGCATATGGTGTGGGATAAAGACATAGGAGAGAAGAGATTTCATTTCACTTCTAATTTGTATACCGCCTTTCTATTTTACTATACCCAAGGCAGTTTACAAGCTGAAGAAACAACAAAGAATGCATACCTTATAACAATCTAATCCAATTTTTAAAAATGTGATAATAAAAACATAACTTTAAAATAAGCAACTTATATCAAATCAAGTAATATTCAGTAATCCATTAGAATACCACAGAATAATATTAAATGTCAGCAAACAGAAATTAAACAGAAATCCACTCTTAACAATTACAAGAAATAATTTCTAAACAGTAATAAATAAGAACAACGGCAAGTCACAGTTCATAAAATAACACAATACAAATTGAGAAGCAGTGACACACAACTTACAGAATTATGTTTTAAAAGTATTCCTGAACTCCTCTCCTCCCAGCTGCTTCTGGTGTTGTTCTTAAAGTCATAGTCTGGGAAAGGCAGGTGGGAAAAGGCCTTGCCTGATGGACAGCTGGAAATCTCTCCCCTCCAGATTCTCAGGGATCACCCAGATGGGAGATTTATCTACCCACCCACCCCTCCAAAGTCAGTGTTGCAGCTTATTCTAGGAATGTAGGTGTATCTGTTCCCTGAGAGAAAGGGCAACATTCCTCTTCTCCCAGACCTTTGAATAATTTAAAAAAATGTGTGGCCTGCTTATTTATTTAATTTTTATGCTGTCTTATATTTTTAAGAAAAATATCCCAAAGTGGTTTACAACTTATTTTAAAACTTCAAATAAAACAATCCAGGGGGGGGGAACATTACAGAAGAAAGTCAAATATAAAGTATACAGTACATTCAAAGTCGTATGATTAACAGGAAAGTCAAATGTTATCTTAAAGATTTCAATGTAAAACGTTACAAAGGAGGTCGACTATGGAATGCACATTCAACACAGCAAAGTTAACAACAACAAAAATTATCCCCGACATTTCAAAAGAAAACATTGCTAAAGGAAGGCAAATATAAAAAGTGCACATTTAAAACATCATAATCAGGAAGAAAATAAAATATTGTCATAAGCACAGAACGTTTCTGCTGCTGTTGCAGTTATGACAGGTGAAACCTAGGAATAGGGGGAGAAATTCAATTTGGTTTGGATTCAAAGGTGAACTTACCTGATTTGCAGTGTCCAAAACAAGATGCAAATTGAAACACCGGCATCATTAAAATTTCGCAGTTCTCTGAATTTTTCAGGGCAGCTCCCCAGCTAAGTAGTTGTATAAAAATGCATATAGTGAGGCAGAACATGCACATGTGAGTGAAAATGGTATGAGGAGAAATGGCTTTGAATTATTATTATTATTATTATTATTATTATTATTATTATTATTATTATTAATACCCTGCCCATCTGGCTGGGTTTCCCCAGCTACTCTGGGCAGCTTACAGCATATTAAAAACATAGTAAAACATCAAACATAAAAAACTTCCCCATACGGGGTTGCCTTCAGATGTCTTCTAAAAGTTGTGTAGTTCTTTATCTCCTTGACATCTGAAGGGAGGGCCACTGCGTCCATACAAACGTTTATATTAGGAAAAATTCACACTAAAATGTTGGTGAATTTTCATGAGGACATTAAAAAAAAATCACAAACTGATGTGGAAATGTGAAGAACTGAGCTTTAAGACTGGAAGAAAGAGAAAGAGAGTGAAACCAAAATGGGCACATTTGCCATCACGTAGTGAAACGCAGGTGGCGCAAATCACAGAGCCTAGGGCGTGCAGATCAGAAGGTCGGCAGTTCGAATCCCCGTGACGGGGTGAGCTCCCGTTGTTCGGTCCCTGCTCCTGCCCACCTAGCAGCTCAACAGTACCCTCTTCAGATCTGAATTGCTGCTAACCACTACTGTTCTTCCTTTTTTCAGCGAATGTGAAAGAAAAAGCTAGAATCATCATCTCAATAATCCTATGGGGAAGAATATTAATATTGCTATTTTAAATATGGAATCCAAAGTGAGACAATGACTTGCCCGGTATCCCCCAGTGGTTGGACAGCATGGAAAGATTTTGAGTCTTTCCTAGGTCTACAGATCATGTAAAACATGAACAAAGTTGATGAGAAGCTTGTATACTATATGAAACAGAAGAGCTCTACAACAATAAACTGCAGTATGGAATGCTACACAGTGTATCGGAAGAAGTGTGCCTGCACACGAAAGCTCATACCAATGACAAACTTAGTTGGTCTCTAAGGTACTACTGGAAGGATTTTTTTATTTTGTTAATGCCAGTGTACTGGAAGAAGCAAAGATCACCAGTGTCGAAGCAATGAATTTTCAACATCAACCTCATTGGACTGGCCATGTTGTGCGGATGCCTGATTATCGTCTTACAAAGCAACTACTCTGTTCCAGACTATAAAATGGAAAGCGTAATGCTGGTGATCAACAAAAGAGGTTTAAAGACTGTCTCAAGGCAAATCTTTAAAAATGTGGTATAAAACACTCACAACTGGGAAACACTGGCCTGCGAGCGCTCCAGTTGGAGAACAGCCTTTACCAAAGGTGTCATGGGCTTTGAAGAACTCGATCTCAGGATGCAAGGGAGAAATGTGCTAAGAGGAAGGCATGCTTGACAAATCCACAGTGATCAACTCCCGCCTGGAAACCAATGTCTCCACTGTGGAAGGACATGTGGATCCAGAATTGACCTCCACAGTCACTTACGGACCCATTGTTAAAACTGTATTTATGGAAGACAATCTTACTCGGATATGAGAAGAAGAAGAAGAAGAAGAAGAAGAAGAAGAAGAAGAAGAAGAAGAAGAAGAAGAAGAAGAAGAAGAAGAAGAAGAAGAGGAAGGAAGGCTGGGTGGCGCAGGGTGCCAGGGTGCGGGGCTGCCAGGGGGCGCCGCGCGGTGCGCCCGCCCACCAACCGCGGCAAGAAACGGGGAGGGGAGGGGGCGCCGGAGCAATCTCCGCACCACGGCGCCCGACATGCTTAAGACAGCCCTGCTCTGGAAGACCCATTTGAAGTGGTGTAGTGTCTTGGCCAGCCCTGGTTCCCGCAATCCTGCTAATACCTCTGTATTTCCAGAGACGCCTTCCCCAGTCTTTGTGCCAGTGAAGATGCTGCAGTGAGGATGCCTTTTGCTAATGGCATGGAGAACATACAGTGGATAAAAATTAGCAGCATGCACTCATTTGACTAGGGGGCTAGGCTAGTCCCCTAATTGTTCCCTTGGCACCTCCTTCCCAAAGGCCAGGAAGCTTCTGCACAGCTGAGGGAGGGAGATGAGATGTTCACGATGTCAGGAAGTCGTGACACCTCTCCCCAATCGCCCTTGCAAACTGTCCTCTCTGTCCCTAACTGTTCCCCTACGAAAAATTTCACCGCACACCACTGGTAACAATTATTGATTTATTACTGTTGCTTCAGTAGAGATTCCACTGTCTTGACTAGCCAAGTCACTGGCTGAAATAAAGTGCAGATATGCAACTGTCTACATCAATATTCTAACTTTAGACTCTAGACTCTTATTTGTGCATGCATTAGATGCAAAACTTATTCCTCCTGCCTCTCCCACCCCACAATAGTTTTCACTGCACAGTTTTTATATTTCTGGAGTGCATACATACAGCAAAACAGAAGAGGGAAATGCAGCAAGACAGATCTCCTGCTGTGCAACTTTTATATCCTGCTGTTACCAGCCTTCACCACCTTGGAGATTGATATACATTCTTTGCCTTCTGTTTTATGCATGTCTCTCCTATCAGAAAGGTTTCTCCCCCACCCCACCCCAACCCCGGTAGAAAGCTGTGCTGACTTCACCACCCTTGACATGTGCTCCTTGGACCAGATTATCTACAGAGGCCCATCTATTCATTTGCGATTATTATTTTTGTCATGGTGACCTGGGGCAAGTGGAGGCAGTTCCCACAAGTTCCTGCGCCCATGTTCAATGAGAATGAAGGACAGGATACCCCGCGCATAAGAAAACAGGCATCTATCAACAGCCAGAGGTGACTCCAAGCAAGGAACCCACAGAACTCGGACTCCTAAGCAGACGTCCCCCAATTCAATCCAGCTGGATCATGACATTGAGTGCATCACGAGTCTCTTTAGCTTCCTTTAGAATCTGCAGTTCTATGGGTCCCATTCTCCACTGCTGCCTGCCTCTGTCCATTCAAAAATAATAATAATCCAGCTACTGGGTGGTGTTTGGGTGGTTGCGGCTGCTGCTCGGCTTCGCCATTGTGCTCCTCGACTTACAAGTGGCGGCTCAGCTTGTCGGCCAGCTCGTCGTTGGCCATCATGGACGAGAAGTGAGCAGGAGATGAGCTGATCCAGCCAAAGCGCGTCTCCCCCCGCTCACTTGCTGCCGGCTCTGCCCCGGACCCGCTGACTGAGCGCGCGGCGGCACAGATGGGTGGCCACCGGACAATGCCTGTGCAGGAGACGCCCAGACAAGCGGGCAGGGCAGCAGGAGGAGGAGGGAGTTTCTGCTAATGCTTACTCCAGAGTAAGCCTGTAGGGGATCGCAGTGCAGGGAGGGAGGGGTGGGAAGCACAGCTAGTGCTCCAAGAAAAGCGGGGACCCAGAGGAAGGCCGCGCAACAGAGGAGACCAAGGAAGAGAATATACATAATTTTTTTAATTACTTTTTTTCTTTCTTTCTATGTCGCCTCGCCCTCCTATCCTTGCAGAGAGGCGCTCTGGGCAACGCACGTGGTTCCAGCAGTGCTTTCCTGCCTTCCTCTTCCTCCCTCCCTCCTCAGTGGGCAGTGACAGCACCCTTGCCCTCCTTCCCTCTTGGCTGGCACACAGGGGCACCCCTCCACCGGCCGGGAAAAAGCAGCACTGCCCCAGCGGTTTGCCTCTGTGCAGCTCCATTCTCAATGAGGGAGCCTGTTGTGGGCGCACCCCCTCAGAAACATGCGCCCAGAGCCACACACCCCTCCCACCTCCCCTCGCTACACCACTGGATGAGACTATGACATTCTCCTGCTCTCAGCAAATTGTAGGGTGGGGTGGGAAACATGGCTACCCCGTTACAAATGGGAGCAGCTGTTTCCACCCCACACACAAATGGGTGGGAGCACTTGCCATACCCTCTGTTGACAGGGCCATCTTTACCCGGGGGTGCAAGGGGTGTGGTGTACCCATGCACTGAATTCTGGGGCGTGCCAAATGTATACCTACTGTATAGCAGTCCCTCTCGATCGGCGGCAGTGAAAAGCAATGGAGCGGAAGTCCCCGCCCCCCTCCTCTATTGCTCTGTTAGAGAGCCAGTGTGGTGTAGTGGTTAAGAGCGGTAGACTCATAATCTGGGGGACCGGGTTCGCGTCTCCGCTCCTCCGCAGCTGCTGGGTGATCTTGGGCTAGCCACACTTCTCTGAAGTCTCTGAGCCGCACTCACCTCACAGAGTGTTTGCTGTGGGAGAGGAAGGGAAAGGAGACTCCTTAGGGTAGTGATAAAGCGGGATATCAAATCCAAACTCCTCTTCTTCTTCTCTGTTACTCCAACGAGTCAGGAAACAAAAGGCATTTTTGATGGCCTACAGGTGAGCAATTTCCCTTCCTAAAAAAAGCTCAACAAATTTGAGTTTGCCCGCCCCCCAAACAGCTAAACTAAATTTGGGGGTGCTGGGCGGATCTTTGCACCCTGGCGGCGCATATGCTAAAGGCGGCCCTGTCTGTTGAGCATGTGTGGAATGCAAGAAGGAAATTGTTTTCTGTTCTGCCCCCTCTTTGTCAAAAGCAGCACTCGGCTCCAGCCAGAATGGCCCGTGATCAGGGATAATGGGAGTCGCAGTCAAAGGCCATCAACATCTGTCCATGTTTCTCCACCCCCATCCTAAAGAGTTGTCATAAACTGTCATGAAATATGGGGAAAGCTTACCACTTAGTGCCTTCACTGCTTGAGTCACCACTCTCGAGCTGGTGGCCTCAATCCACCCACCATCTCCATAGAATAATTAATTTAGATGTATCCATTGACTCCCATATTCTGGGAATGGTTAGATAAAAGTTGTCACTTTCTTTTCCGTGAGCATTTGTTCTTAGAAATTAAAGATAAAAGATCATAATTAAGATAACCTTGAATCTTTTATGTCAAATCCAAGCCTTAGGCCTCTAACCCTTCCCCCCCCTCCCACTCTACAGAGTAGAAAAAAATTGAAATCTACTATTTTTTCTTTTCCTTAGTTGGGTAGAAAAGTTTAGGCATGTGCTGTAACACTGATTTCCCAACCTACTCTGTGTAATTGTGCTTTGTGTCCTTTATGTGCCTGAGACACACTGATTCTTCAAGCACATCTTTCCTCACACACAAGACAGTGGAAGGAGTGGGGCAGGATGCGGCTGGATGTAGACTCATTGAAGAAGTGATTTAGTTAAACACGTTGTAAACTTCATGCAGGGAAATCCCACTGGTGAAAAACGGGACTCCACAGCGCCCTCTGGTGTCACAGTGTTATAACACATAAAAAGCGCTTTATCGTTAAGAAAGCAGAGGAGTCCTGCATCATTTTTCCCCCCAAGCAGACGACAGTTAATTAGCTAGACCTGCAGGATTGCTACATACCCTGTTTCTCATATTTTAAGACATACCCATAAAATAAGCCATAGCAGGATTTTTAAGCGTTCAATGAATATAAGCCATACCCAGAAAATAAGACATGATAGGCGCAGCAGCAATGCCAGCCGTGGCAGGAGGAGGAGGAGGGGAAAAAATAAGACACCCCCTAAAAATAAGCCATAGTGTGTTTTTTTGAGGAAAAATAAATATAAGACTGTGTCTTATTTTTGGAGAAACACGGTAAGTTAGTAAGGTTAGCTGAAGGAGAAGGGTGAGGCACTTTTGATAAGCAAATAAGCACATTTTTAAATAACAACAACAACAACAACAACAACAACAACAACAAGTGTAGCCTGTGTATTGTAATCAGATGGCTTTGGTATCTGACGCCAGCAAAATGCCCTAAATAAATTATTTGTATCCCGCCCATCTGGCTGGGTTTCCCCAGCCGCTCAGGGCGGCTCCCAACAAATATTGGAAACATGATAAAACATCAAATATTAAAAGCTTCCCTAAACAGGACTGTCTTCAGATGTCTTCTAAAAGTCAGATAGTTGTTTATTTCCTTGACATCTGATGGGAGGGCGTCGCACCACCAAGAAGGCACCATCCATTTCTATTTGGCGGGGCGGGGGGGCAGAATGCGACAACTTGACCCCCAGTGACCGGGCTGAACCTTTACAGGAGAGCAAAGTATGAACTGTACTTCCTCAGCCAGCCAAGGCCTACCAAAAGAAAACGTTATATGCACTTCCATTGGGCAGTCCAACCAACATCAGAACCACAGATATAAAGAAAAACAGATGGCAGAAGGCTTGTGGCAATTTCTCCCCACCCCAGACACGGATATTCTATTTACTGGATCTGCATGTTTGCATTTCATAAATTAGATGCATGTGGCAAAACCACAACTTTCAGCGATCAATCATCCCATGGAGGTTGGGAGAGGGATGCTTGCCCTTGCGCTTAGACTTTTTATGTCTTCCTGTCTCTTGTGAATTATTAGCTGACAAGCTTTTAAGTATTCTACATTGCGCTGCTTAAATAAAGAATTTTATTTACATGGGAATATAAAATGTATATTACCAATTATATAGTCCTCTGGATGCTTAATCATGCAGCCAAGCAGAACTTTTCCCCCACTCTCTCCTTCCACGAGATATGTCCACAACCATTTAGCCATAATGGAGGGTTACTTGGGAAATGAGCATTTAATCTCAACAACCTCATTCTGCAGGCCTAATCTTGCTCCGCAGTGCACTCGGCTACTTCCTGTCATCTAAAGAAAATTCAGGTAAGGCAGCCCGAGAAGCGTAAGCTGCATCCTTTAAATATTTACTCGCTGGCCTGCACTTGGCAGTACATGTTGTCGTGCTAAACTCAATTTCATCCTCCAGTGCCCGGCAGACAATTTGGACGGGATTATTGAGAGCTGCAGGATCTTTCCACTTCTTTCAGAAGGAGCTTCTCCCTTATCTTAAGCGCATTAAGCGGGAGAGCCTTTCACTCTCGTCTGGCATATCTGCAAATCACACGGGGTTGATACATTGACAGCTTACTTAATAAGCCATGGGGTTACTAGCAGATGAAGTCAACAGTTGCGGGAGAGGAAGACATTGCTGTGAGCCATGCTACTCCACAGATGGAAAAGGCAGACCCTCCAAGTGTGCCAGGGACAGACTCTCAGGTTTACAGAAGCCGTCCTGGTTCCTGATTTCATCCTGGAATGTCCTGCTTTTCCTTTTGTTGTGTTGTTTAGTCGTTTAGTCGTGTCCGACTCTTCATGACCCCATGGACCATAGCACGCCAGGCACTCCTGTCTTCCACTGCCTCCCGCAGTTTGGTCAATGGATCCCTTCATGGATCAATGCCTTGTCATGGCGAAGGGGTTTGAATAACTCAGAGAAGCTATGAGCTATGCCGTGCAGGGCCACCCAAGATGGACAGGTCATAGTGGAGAGTTTTGGCTAAACGTGATCCACCTGGAGAAGGAACTGGCAAGCCACTCCAGTATCCCTGCCATGAAAACTCCATGGACAAAGACAACAGGCTTTTCCTTTGGACGTCCCTATTTCCATAGGAGAAATGTTGGAGGATATGGAGTTATGCAACGCCCCCCGAGCCAAGGAGATAAGTAACTATGCAACGTTTAGAAGACATCTGAAGGCAGCTCTGTATAGGGAAGATTTTCAACGTTTAATGTTTAATATTATGTTTTTATATATGTTGGAAGCTCTGCAGAGTGGCTGGGGCAACCCAGTCAGATGAACAGGGTATAAATTAGTATTATTATTGAATAGGACGTCTTTATTTTCATCAGAGAAATGTTGGAGAGTATGAAAGTGGCAAGTCCCTTTTAGGCATTTGGTGTAAACTGGTTCCTGATCGATGAAGGGCGATTAGCACAAATGAGCCATCAGCTGCAATAACTCTTTTGTTCCAAGCTGTTATAAGAAAAAACTGCTCCCTTTCCCTTATGGGGTAGCCAAGAGCCCATATAGAGTCCTTATGTAGGGATGCGGGTGGTGCTGTGGGTTAAACCACAGAACCTTGCCGATCAGAAGGTCGACAGTTCGAATCCCCGCGACGGGGTGAGCTCCCGTTGCTCGGTCCCTGCTCCTGCCCACCTAGCAGTTCAAAAGCACGAAGTGCAAGTAGATAAATAGGTACCGCTCCGGCGGGAAGATAAACAGTGTTTCCCTGTGCTGCTCTAGTTTGCCAGAAGCAGCTTAGTCATGCTGGCCACATAACCTGGAAGCTGTATGCCGGCTCCCTCGGCCAATAAAGCAAGATGAGCACCGCAACCCCAGAGTCGGACATGACTGGACCTAATGGTTAGGGGTCTCTTTACCCTTTACCTTTATGTAGGTTCCCTATCGGTAGGAGTAAATAACAGATGCCAA
The DNA here is from genome assembly GCF_963506605.1 of Zootoca vivipara. Classification (NCBI taxonomy): domain Eukaryota; kingdom Metazoa; phylum Chordata; class Lepidosauria; order Squamata; family Lacertidae; genus Zootoca; species Zootoca vivipara. The sequence continues at coordinate 5,810,614 of NC_083291.1, forward strand.
CCAGACAATATTGAGAAGCAAAGCAGCCAGTAAGCTTTAAACGGTTGCAACAGGGTCCCCCGCTCACCCCACACAGGGAGGGAGGAGGAATCCAGAACAATGGTGTGCAAGCTCTTATATAGACTTTTGAAATTGCCTACCCTGTAGCTCAAGGCCACCCCCCAAAACATCATACATACATCACAGAAAGAGGTGGTCCCCAGAAGAAATTGGAGTGTGTTGCTTCTCTCCTGTCTGCCAGGATACCTAATAATGCCTTACTCTCTGATTGGCTTTTCTGGGTAGCCTGGCCATTCCTTGGAGATGGTAAATACTTAGTTCCTGAATCTCTTATTGAGAGTGTGCTCAGCTTAACAGATCCTTGCCAGACTGTATTTACAAGGAGGTGTAAGCCCCTACAGTCCAAAGACCATTGGAAAGCTTTCCCCATTTCCTTCCTCCTTGCAGAGAAATATTTGAGGTCAATTTGGGAGCATCACAATGTCTTCAAGATTGTTCTCCTGTACTATTTCAGACACGTGGTTTATATACTTATGTATGTGTTTGCCTTGTACATTTATGAACATTTATTTTTTACATATATATAAGACCTTCAAATTCCTATAACAAAGGCTTTGTGTTCCTTATGATACATGCACAGAAGAAGAGGCTTTATTAGAGCACAGGGATCCCAACACAGATCTGTTCTTCTCCAAGACAAGGCAGATTAAGAACACAAGACACAGAACCTTAGCTAAGACCATGGAGCAACACAACCTGTTGATTAGAAGTGTGGCTTGTATTTGGGTAGCAGTCAACTAAATTCCATTAAGACCAGACCTCTTGAAATTAAATGGGCCTAACTAAGTCATGGACCTTAATTTTGGTGGATCTATTCACTAAGGAAAGAGATGATTATCATAGTACTTTAACACCGCAAGCCTACATGTGTCTACTCATAAGTAAGTACAGTACCAGGTAAGCCCCCCCCCCCACAGCCCCTACCTCAATGATCACATAAAAGCAAATACAACAGGGAAATACAATGAAATAGGAAAGTTTGCAAACATTTTATCGGCAGTTTGTATGAGCCAGGCAATTCTCTTAGCTTCTTACATCCTTTTGTAGTATAGGTGTGGAACCGAAAGGAATTTTAACTTTTTCTAGTTTTTGGAAATTTGAGTTTTGAGTTTTCCATTTCACAAATTTTAACCTGCTCCTGTGAAATAGGGCAAGGTAAAGATGCAAACATAGATGTCTTCTTTTCAAAGAAAGATTTGCAGTGCTACACAGCTAGTGATGCCAATGGTATTTTCTATTGATGAGTTACCTCTCCACTCATTTACTTCTCGACCAGTGGCTACACTTAAGGCATATAACCTGTGCTAATTAGCAATCTGAAAGGCTCTAAAAGGATATATCACTGAATCAATTTTTTGCAGTTAAAATGTTCTGCCTTCAATAAGGCACCTCAAGAAATAGACTAATGATTTGGAAGAATCGTTTTCTCAACCTCGGTTATCTGCGGCAATCATTAATGAGATCTCTAACCAGAACATAGACAATGGATACAATAAGAAAACAGTTCCCACTTAAACAAAACAGTGTCTTGAAATCCCAGTCTCTGGGTAATGTGGTGTTCTTGTTTGTTTGTTTGTTTGTTTGTTTGCCTGTCATGTGAAAAGTCAGGGTAATTTTACAGTAAAAAAATAAATAAATGATATGTTGAGCTTATTTACTTCAAAAAGCATAGTATTTCAATGCAGTTGGGAAAGGCTTCACTAACTCTGGCAGAAAAAAACATTTGCCACAGAAACACCTCACACGACTGTTATTTCAAGTTTTGTAACAGCACATATTAACAAATGATTACCTAGGAATGGCTAGCAGGTTACTCTACCTAGGATCCAACAGAGCGTACCCTCAAGATCATTTTTATTTGTCCTCTAGAGATTGTAACAAACTTGAATCAAGGTGTCATAAAATGTCCATCATTTCAACTCATTCAGAAATGAACAAGAGCATTCAAGTCATAAGAAACAGATCTAGTCCAAAAAAATTAATAGGTTTTAATTGGTTTTTGAATGGAACATGCATTTAAGATTCAAACTGTGCCATATATTGCCTGACCTGTCCTTCATTTTGCCCAACCAAAGGTTGGCAATCCTATCCCTGTCTGTCCCACCTCCGTCCAAAATAAGGTGGAGGGCTTCCAGGTAAGGAATGACCCAGGGTCTCTCTGTAGTTCTTCATGCTGCCACGAAGGACCATATTCTTAATCAAAAGAAATCAAAACAGGTTTCATATTAAAAGAAGGAGAGGATTAGTATAAAGGTCTGGTGCCGGCATTTTAAAATACTGCTTCCACTTGTTATAGAAAAGTTATGGCTATCTCTTCCGACCCCTGATTTTTCAGCTTTCGGAAATATACTTAGCATATATGTAAAAATCTTACAGCCACTCAAGAGGTATTTATAAAACTTAATTACTTTCTAGTCAGCAGTACTGCAAGCCCAGCCTTTCGCTTCCGGGCTGTAAAAGCGCTGAGCCTTGCACATATATAAGTGCAAAATAAAATTACAAAGATACACATCATTTGCAGATCTCGGTCCAAACGGACTGAGCCCATCTTTGAATTTTACTATTTATAAAACATTCCAATCTCGGAATTTTACTACTGGGACTTCTTCCGTGCATCAGCATAAGTGATATCTCCTCAAGCGTGGCCCGCAGTTTTCTTGTTACAAGACATGCTAAATATCGTCTCCTATTCTTGCACTTGCCTACTAAGGCTAATGTCTCTTCTTCTCGGTGAGCCTGGGGGCCAAGCTGTGTACAAAAAGCATACAAAACGATGGAATCCATATCAGAAGCCGTCTGATTTTTTAAAATAAAAAGTTTGCCTGTGTTTTATTAATTTAACCAATTCCCTTCTGTATTCTTCATTCCCTGTCATTTTTTTTCCATTGCTAGGATACAAGATTGGCTGCTTAGCCTCCACCTGCACACATAATCTGCTGTTTATGACACAACAATTAGTTTCTGTGGAAATTATGCTGCTGCTTTAGAGCTTCAAGTGAGAGAGATATACAACCAAAGCATAAAAAACAGTGAAGAAACAAAGGACATGGTTTCCATGGAAATGATCCTAGAATACTACACAAACAGAAGCGTGGAAATGAATGGAGACCTGAACGCAAAAAGAATTGTTATCTAATTGAAGGAGGATTCAGGTTCCCCTACCATCAACCACCACCACCAGAAGTTACTTCTTGTTAATTAATTAAGTTATTTTCTAATAATAATAATAATAATAATAATAATAATAATAATAATACCTCGCCCATCTGACTGGTTTGCCCCAGTCACTCTGGGCAGCTTCCAACATATATAAAAATATATTAAAAACATTAATTGTTACCTTCAGATGTCTTCTAAAGGTTATATAGTCCTTGACATCTGGTGGGAGGGTGTTCCACAGGGCGGGTGCCACCACCGAAAAGGCCCTCTGCCTGATTCCCTGTAACCTCACTTCCCGCAGGGAGGGGACTGCCAGAAGGCTCTCAGAGCTGGACCTCAGTGTCCAGGCAGAACGATGGGGGTGGAGATGTTTCTTCAGGGTCGAGGCCGTTTAAGGCTTTAAAGGTCAGTGCCAGCACTCTGAATTGTGCTCGGAAACGTACTGGGAGCCAGTGAAGACCCTTTAGGACAAGCGCTAGCCCCACGTGGATTGCACCCCACCTCTGGCATTCTCGGAGGTGATGCTATAACCTATAAATATTCAGTATATCAACTACAGGGATACCTCCAGTTATGAACTTAATCCGTTCCAGAGGTCTGTTTGTAACCCAAAACCACTTGCAACATGAGGCACGCTTTCGGTAATGGCGCCTCCCCCTGCTGCCGGCGCATGACTTCCGCTCGCATCCCAGGGCAAGAATGGGATGTCCCAGTTTTTCCGGGACACTTGCAGGGGAATAACTCAGCAAACAATAACAAGTATGCAGGTAAAAATCCTGTAGGTTGGGGATATCCAACTGCACTGTACAGAACATCACATTGTGACCGAAGTCATGTGGGTGGGCTCAGGACAAAGAGATCCTGACTCTCAGGGAATAGGTATGTTTCTTTGATGCCTAGGCAGCTGTCCTGGAGAAGCTGGAAGAGGCAATTAAAACACAAAATCCTTCTTTTTACACAGAGATATAAATTAAGCTCTCTGTGTAAAAACAATGAATATATATACAGTGGTACCTCGGTTTAAGTACACAATTGGTTCCGGAAGTCTGTACTTAACCTGAAGCGTACTTAACCTGAAGCGAACTTTCCCATTGAAAGTAATGGAAAGTGGATTAATCCATTTCAGACTGGTCCACGGAGTACTCAACCTGAAGTGTACTTAACCCGAAGTATGAGTGTAATTGGTTCTGGAAGTCCGTACTTAACCTGAAGCGTACTTAACCTGAAGCGAACTTTCCCATTGAAAGTAATGGAAAGTGGATTAATCCGTTCCAGACGGGTCCGCAGAGTACTCAACCTGAAGCGTACTTAACCCGAAGTATGAGTGTAATTGGTTCTAGAAGTCCGTACTTAACCTGAAGCGAACTTTCCCATTGAAAGTAATGGAAAGTGGATTAATCCGTTCCAGACGGGTCCGCGGAGTACTTAAACTGGAAGTACTCAAACCGAAGCATACTTAAACTGAGGTATGACTGTGTGTGTGTGTGTGTGTGTGTGTGTGTGTGTGTGTGTGTGTATGAACTCGAGACGCAGGTGGCGCTGGGATCTAAACCACCGAGCCTCTTGGGCTTGCCAATTTGAAGGTCAGCAGTTCGAATCTGCACAACGGGGTAAGCTCCTGTTGTTCTGTCCCAGCTTCTGCCAGCCTAGCAGTTCAAAAGCACACCAGTGCAAGTAGTTAAATAGGTAGGTTAATGGCAGCGGGTAGGTAAATGGTGTTTCTGTGCACACTGGCACTCGTCACGGTCCTCCGTGCGCCAGTGGCGGTTTCGTCATGCTGGCTACATGACCCGTAAAAGCCGTCTGCAGATAAACACCAGCTCCCTCAGCCTGAAAAGCAAGATGAGCGCCTCACCTCATAGTCAAATTTGACTGGATTTAAACGTCCTTTGTTACCTTAAACTATCCGAGCTGAGGAGAAGCAATGGTGTATTGTTTTCCCCGCATCCTTTTCTACTAAGAAAACATCCATCACCCATCTAAGAAAACTCCCCGACAGGAATTTTCACAAAGACAGGTACACACAGCCCTGGCTGCATACTTTGCAAAGTGTGCATTGCACATCTCTTGCTGGAAGTTAAGTCTTGGTTCTTAGAATGTAGCCCCTGTTCCACAGGTGAGATGAAAGAGTTGCACAGCCTTTCTCCACAGCCACAGCAGCTGATGTCTTTGTATGCCATATGCCAGGGCAAGGGCTAGCCAGAGAGGATGGGTGTGGCCAGGGTACCAAGATGGAGAAACAAGGAGAATAATTAAAAAAAAAAAAGCAAATGCCCTCTCTGGCAGTTTACTTTTCAAAGGCAACGCAAGGGCAAAATGCCTTGTGTAAAGGGAAAATTACTTTGCAGAGTGTATGCATTTACAAAGAGTCGAGTTAATTATTCAAAGCAGAGGCCCATGAATTCCCACAATTTAGTCATTCTAATCTGACATATTTGGGCCCACTGAGCTGCTTCTTATCACGACGACTTTGATAATTGGCTTAGACATATCAAATAAACTTTCTGGAGAATTCAGCAGTAAGCAGGTATGACATCCTAATAGGGGTTTTATTAGGCATTTCTCTGTGCAGTAATGTATTAGCAATCACTGTGACATTTTCTGCTCCGAGGGGTTCTGGCCTTGCTCTTTTTTCCAACACTCGCTGGGAAATAAATTTATTCAGAGCCAAGATCTAATCCAACACACCGCTCTGTTTACTCTGGTTTCTAAAGGAGCAGGCCTCTCAGAATTAATGAAAAGTGACACATACACCATAGGAGAAAACGCAGTGTCTTCAGTCGGGCATAACTGATAGCAATGATCCCTTCTGATTCTATAGATAGAGGGGGGATTTAGACCCATTCATACCATTCCCCACACTAGGACTGAAACAAAGAGGCCAGAATAAATCAAAGTCTTCCCTCCCCAAGCAGTGCCACCCAGCAGCATATTTAGATGAGACTCTCCGAGCTCAAATGCTTTACAGAAGCAAATCGAGTAGAGATCAGCAACTGTCAGCCACAGGGCCAAATCCACCCCTTATGGCAGAGGTGGGGACCCCAGGGCTCTCCAGATATTATTGGGATACAACTCACATTACCCATCATCATTGGCTATTCTGGTTGGGGGCTGATAGAAGACAGGGTGTCCCATGCAGGCATTGGCAAAAACGGACGAAGCAAAGTTATCTGTATAAGTGCAAATTGAGAAATAATAATTTGCTGTGATTTAAATGGAAATGCAATACATCTCATCATAGCAGAGGAGACTATGGTTGCATTCATATTGTGTTTTCCCTGGTCTCTTCTGTTCCGATTTCTAATGCACCTTTTACCTGTTGCATTATCATAGAGCCATTGAATTGTCAAGTCAGAAGGGACCTCAAGGGTCATCTAGTCCAAACCCCCCCTGCAAGGCAAGGGATCTCAGCTCAAGCATCCAGGACAGATGGCCATCCAACTTCTCCTTAAAAACCTCCAAGGAAGGACTGGAAGCCCGTTCCACTGTCAAACAGCTCTTACTTGTCAGAAAGTTCTTCCTGTTGTTGGGTCGGAATCTCCTTTCTTGTAAACTTGAAGCCACTGGTTCGAGTCCTACCCTCCGTCAAAAACCCAAGGCTTTTTGAAAGGTATACCACCACACCGTGCTAAATTTTAAAGGGTGGGAAAGAACTTTATGTTGGGATACCGCGCCCAAATTTTGTCACATGGTATTACGACACAAAACTCCCACGATCTTCCTGGATACTGGGGTTGCCAACCGATCTAAGTCTTCAAATAATTGACACAGAAATGTGCACTAAATTTCTGCTGGATACCATTAGAGTTCCAGAAGCAGCATTTAATCACATAAAACAGAGAAATTAACAGGTAAGGAAACACCAGGGGGATGTAATAAAGAGAAGGCAGCCTGTAACCAGGTGAGCCTGTAACCAGGTGAGCCTGCTCAGTCTGTTGCTGGTGAGCAACTTCAGTGGCCTTATAGTCCCTGGTTATTATCTTTAAGCCAGACTTGGACTGGACAGCCCTTCAAATAAAGAGAGGGCTGTACCACCTTAGCCCAGGACCATGGGAGAACCACAGGTTGCCTGCCCTATCTTATGGGATGTACCTGCTTCTTCCTTACTGCCAACGCAGAGAGGGTTTTGCAAACAGTCCAAGGACTAAACAGCAGAGGGTTAAGGTCCTTCTTTCCACCTTGGATTGTTGCCCTTCCCAAAGGGCAAGGAAACAGAACATGACCTGCACTGTATGAGAGCCTATCTATCATCAGAACTTCAAAAATGCACATTTATCCTCCGCTTTGTTGTTGTTTAGTCGTGTCCGACTCTTCGTGACCCCATGGACCAGAGCACGCCAGGCACTCCTGTCTTCCACTGTCTCCTGCAGTTTGGTTAGACTCATGTTGGTAGCTTCAACAACACTGTCCAACCATCTCGTCCTCTGTCATCCCCTTCTCCTTGGGCCCTCCATCTTTCCCAACATCAGGGTCTTTTCCAGGGAGTCTTCTCTTCTCATGAGGTGGCCAAAGTATTGGAGCCTCAGCTTCATGATCTGTCCTTCCAGTGAGCACTCAGGGCTGATTTCCTTCAGAATGGATAGGTTTGATCTTCTTGCAGTCCATAGGACTCTCAAGAGTCTCCTCCACTACAAAGCTCTATTTCAACTCTTAGCCCCTAGCAAATTGTATTAGCCAGTTCATATTTATTTTACCCAAAACAAAGCAAAAACCTGAGGCAACTAAAAAAGCACACGCTAGCCATTGTAGCGAATCTTACGGGACAGCTCAAAGAACAGCAATGATCACATTCAAATTTACAGTACAGATGCAGTTCCAAACTAGCCAACTTTTCGACTGCAATACAGAAGACCCATAGCCAATGGTGTACATTTCTCCTCCCCATGGCTGCGCAAAAAGGGACTGCTGCCTCAGTGGGTCAGATTGGAACTGGATGGGAGTAGGAAGAGAATGACGGAGAAAGGGCAATGCTCCTTTACTTGCCGGTCTGTCATCCACCCTTGCCAGCTTTTATACCAGTTGCTGTAACTGTGCCTAAAAGTAAAGGTAAAGGTACCCCTGACCTTTAGGTCCAGTCGCAGACGACTCTGGGGTTGTGTGCTCATCTCGCTCTATAGGCCAAGGGAGCCAGCATTTGTCCACAGACAGCTTCCGGGTCATGTGGCCAGCAGGACTAAGGCCCTTCTGGTGAACCAGAGCAGCGCAAGGAAATGCCATTTACCTTCCCGCCGGAGTGGTACCTATTTATCTACTTGCACTTTGACATGCTTTCGAACTGCTAGGTTGGCAGGAGCAGGGACCGAGCAACGGGAGTTCACCCTGTCACGGGGATTTGAACCACCGACCTTCTGACTGGCAAGCCCTAGGCTCTGTGGTTTAGACCACAGCGCCACCCATGTCCCATGTAACTGTGCCTAGGATACTACTAAGAAATAAAAGCTATATATATCCATCAGATTTGTTAGTGAGTAAACAGGAATAGGGTCCGGTTGTAAAGTGCATTGCTATATTCGCCAAGGCCTCCTCTCCTTGCAAGCTGCCCTCCCCAGTCCAAGTCAGTGGGTTGCTAACTAATAATTTAAAGAGGCGAGCATGAACAATGAGTAATTCTGTGCTCCCAATTGTTAATTTGCTTTGATGTCAAAGCACATGATTACCACCGTGTTTGTGTTTTAGAGCTGAAGTTTTAAGAAGACAGATATTGAACCTCAGCGGCTGCACACCCAGCTGTTTTGCCCATAGAGATAAAAGATAATCCATGGCTAAATCATGTGGCTCTTCAGATAAAAATCAACTTTCAAGTGTGCTGCAGGGAATAGAGCATTTAGCCCTGTCCTTCAAAGTTAAGTTTCCGGTTTTTAAGACTGCTTTTTCAAACAGCAACAACCAAAAACAAACTCACTTTGCAGAGTTGAAATGGGCAAGGTGAGTTTTCTAACCCAGAAAGCTCTTAAACAGTTTCTGCGTACTCAAGGTTTAATGTTATATCATTTTGTCAGCCTGCCTTTTGCTTGAGACCCAAACTGGTTTAACAATCAATCCCTCTTTCTGGGAGGAACTCTGTGAATTGTAGTTCTGTGAGGTGGATAGTACTCTCCTAATAATTCCCTTAATGAACTACAGTCCCCATGATTCCTTGGGGGAAATCATATCTTTTTAAAGTGGCATAAAAATCTATTGAAATATACAGTGTATATAACTTTTTATTAAGTTTCCAAAATTTCTCAAATTAGCTTCAAATTAGATAATTACATGACAATCATAGATTGACTTCCCATCCACACCTCCCAAGTGTTTGTATTCCAACCCTTTTCTACTGCGTTATATTACACTTATCTATTGCAAAAACCCTCTAATACCATTTTAAATCGTTTTTCTTCCACCGCACATATCTCGAATCCTGCCCACAATTTCATTTGGCTATAATGCTTTTTTTCCCCCAAAGCATTGCAGTGTGAATAAGGTTTAAACCGGGTCTAGACATGCAGGTGGCAGTGAGCTGGAAATCAGGTGTAGAGTTGGAGGGTGGAAATTTACCCCTTTAGATGGAGCGCAGAGAGAATAAACGCCCTGGTGCATTTGCAGTCACACAACCGGGTGCCTTCATCTGCCCCAGCTGCAACAAAACATGTCTCTCTCATATCAGACTCTACAGCCACAGCGGGTGCTGCAATCTTCTAACACGTTGACTTCACCCCCAAAGGTGCACTCCTCTGTTGTCTCCCAAGACTGTGATTACATCTTTGAGTTGACAAAACAAAACAAAACAAAACTATCATAACTGGGAGATTGCTAAATTGGTACCTCGTGCCTTGATGTGCTAGGGTCTGAGTGTTGTTCTCTTTTTTTGTATATAATTTTTGTTAAATTTTCTAATTTACATTTCAAAATATTCATTTAAACAACCTTTAATCAATGACTTCCTTTCTTCTCTTTCCGTGGTTCATTTTGCATGCCATACATCCCTGCATATTTTACATGAACTAAACCATTCAGTCAGTCTTTAGGGATACTCTCATTTTGACTCAAGATAATCACCATTTTATAGTTCCAATTGGGAAAAATAAATATAGTAAATAGACAGAAGTACAAACATTCACAAAATGTTTAGGGGTATGCATACCCACAGAAAAAAGCACTGCATTCTGTAATCCATTGTTACATCCATCAAAACTTATTTACACTGTTGAATTTATCTGAATGCTACCGGCAGTTTTAAATGAACACAATTTTCACCCATATATTCAGTAAACATTTTCCAGTCTTCTTTAAACGTACATTATTCTTGTTCTCTTATTCTATATGTTAAATCTTCAAGCTACACATATTCCATCAGTTTAAGTTGTCATTCTTCTTTGGTTGGGACCTCGCTCGTTTTCCATTTTGGGGGCTAACAAAACACGGGCCACAGTAGTAGCATACATAAATAGTATTTTTTGACACCTGGGAATTTCCGTCTGAATTGTCCCCAACAAAAGGGACTCTAGTTTTTTTTTGGAAAGGTACTTTTAAACTTCTTCTTTTTTCAATTTATTATATATCATTTCCCAATACTCTTTTACACTTTTACAAGTCCACCTCATATGATAAAACATGTTCATTTTTATTGCTGCATAGAGTGTTGTTGCTGTAACGGAGAACATGCACTCTGAAGTGGTAACTGTCCATAATTCTACAAGAATTCTTATTCTCCTCCATGTGTTAGGCCAAACTAGAGAGATGCTTCTTGGAAGGTACCAGCTACATGCAAATAGAGATTACAGCTACAAGTTTTAACGTTAATGGCATGGCTCAAAAATCAATCTGAAGTTCCTCAAACTCAATTCAGATGAGAAAGGTGAATTCAGTGTGATATATTTTATTCAGCCCCTTAATAAGCTAACAGAAGGTAACCCGTTACTACGAGCGATATTGAACAACATAAATCACTCCACACAGCTATCAGATCATAATGACTTTGGGTCGCTACCGACAAGGGATTGATTCAGATCAATGGCTTAGAAGTGAGAGGTGGCTCGTCCCATTACCAGCCCCCTGAGCCATCCAGTATCCACAAAGGTATTTAGGAAAAGTAAATTATCTGTGGATATTGCTGTACAATAAAAAACGCTTCTCATCTTTCCCTACAAAATGACATAGTAAAATCTATGTACTGTAACTTAGCATGGCGGTGCCGATTGGCTCTAGTATATTCATATATATATTTCTGTTCAGAAATATAGGGTAGCTGTCTGCCCGTTGTGTTCCTCCCTCTGTGACTCTGTGTTGCCCCTGAAGAAAATCAGGAAGGGGCTGTGGTGCGCAGGGAAAGCTCATGCCTTCCATGCACACAGACCATGCTCAATTCCTGGCATCTCAGCATAGCTAAGAAAGACCTCTGCTTAAGAGAGCAGAGTCGAGCCCTTGCAAAGTTACAGTTCCCATCAACCCTTAAAATACAGGGCTCAGAATTTTCTGAGTGAAATAATGCAATTTAAAGGTATTGTGTGTGCACAGTCTAAAGCAGGCATAAGCAAACTCGTCCCTCCAGATGTTTTGGGACTACAATTCCCATCATCCCTGACTACTGGTCCTGTTAGCTAGGGATCATGGGAGTTGTAGGCCAAAAACATCTGGAGGGCCAAGTTCGCCAATGCCTGGTCTAAAGGCTCGCCGACTCTTTCCTTTATTTTTATTTTTTGTATAGTCTTTTTTATTGAGTTTTAGATTGCACATTTAAATCCGAACATTAAACATCATCATCAGCATTTAGGATTTCCTGAATCCTTAAACTCTCCTCCACCCTTCCATGGTTACCATTTTCAATCTTGTTCAACTGCCTCACATATTTTCTCTATTTTTCTTAAATAGTCAATTTTTACCTTTGTTTTTAGTACATTACAAGTGTTACTCAAATCCTGCCAAAGTTTTTGGTTGTTTACAGTGCTCTCTTAAGTACATTGTAAATCTTTCCCATTCCTTATTCAAGTGCCTTTCTTCCTGGTTTCTGATTTTCCCGGTCATTTTCGCTATTTCAGCATAGTCCATCATCTACATCTACATTGTCTCTGGTCAGGACTTTACCTTCTTTCCGTCTCTGGGCCAGTAGTATCCACGCTGCTGTCATTGCATTCATAAATAATCCTTTCTGCTCTTTTGGTATCTCTGCACCTAAAATTCCTAATAAAAAAGCCTCTGTTTTTTTCACAAACGTTATTTTAAACACCAGTTTGTATATCATTTCCCAGAATGCTTTTGTTATTTTGCACGTCCACCACATGTGGTAGGAAGTGCCTTCTTTCTCTTTACATTTCCAACATATATTTGTAGCAGTTCCATACATTTTTGCTCAGCTCGTAGGAGTTTTCGTATAATTTTCTTTCAACGTACAGCATGCTGTGAATTTAAAATCTTCCTAAATGTGTTTTTTCTTCAAGGACTATAAAAAAAACTTTTTAAAAAGAAGAATTGATTTCCTCTACTTAAAAAAATGTATTTCTCAATAATGTACAACTTTCTGTGCACACTTCCCTCTGATATACGCAATTTTTGGTAGTAGAACTGCATTTCAACATTCAGACAGGTGACTTTCAAAGAACGGCAGCATTGTGGTTCATGTATTGGTTAAAGAAGTGCGAATTATTTGAGTTCTGCTTAGAATGTGAATCTAATACAGTTCTCTTCCCCCCCCCCATCCCTAGTTCTGACTTAGCTCTTCCCACATTTTATATAAAAGTTCAGAAATAAGAAACCTTGTTCAAAAGACTAAGGCAAAAAAATAAAAAATAAATATGAATCTCTATTTCAGATAACACATTCTGGCACCTGAAAGAGGGTCACATATGAACGAGCTGATACATTTGCATCATGTTCAGGCCTACTTAAGTACATCAGTACATGGGAATCTTTGATCTCCAAGAAATTTTCCTTACATTTCCAACGTTCAATTGAGGCAGTTCTATACATCTTTGCTAATCTTATAGCCGTTAAATAGTACCAGCCCACCCTTTCCTTTAATCCATGTGGTTATTACTGGAAAGACCCTTTCCAGGTGTTGGTGGGACTCACAAGAGGGTTTCCGCAGAAAATAGTAAAACACAGGAAGGCTTCTGTGGCGCAAGGAGATAGTACTTGACTGTCCCAAAGCTGTATTGGGCTTTCAAGGTTACCATACCCTCCAACATTTCTCAGATGAAAATAGGGACAACCCAGTCTTCTTCTTTTGGTACAAGAAAAAGAAATGTCTCTTTGTGTGTGGAAACACCATTCAGTCTGTGTACCTAAAGGAGCGTCTCCACCCCCATTGCTCAGCCCGGACACTGAGATCCAGCGCCGAGGACCTTCTGGCGGTTCCCTCACTGCGAGAAGCAAAGCTACAGGGAACCAGGCAGAGGGCCTTCTTGGTAGTAGCGCCCGCCCTGTGGAACGCCCTCCCACCAGATGTCAAAGAGAAAAACAACTACCTGACATTTAGGTAAAGGTAAAGGGACCCCTGACCAATAGGTCCAGTCGTGACCAACTCTGGGGTTGCGCGCTCATCTCGCATTATTGGCTGAGGGAGCCGGCGTATAGCTTCCAGGTCATGTGGCCAGCATGACAAAGCCACTTCTGGCGAACCAGAGCAGCACACGGAAACGCCGTTTACCTTCCCGCTGTAGCGGTTCCTATTTATCTACTTGCATTTTGACGTGCTTTCGAACTGCTAGGTTGGCAGGAGCTGGGACCAAACAACGGGAGCTCACCCCGTCACAGGGATTCGAACCGCTGACCCACAGCACCACCTGGGTCCCTACCTGACATTTAGAAAACACCTAAAGGCAGCCCTGTTTAGGGAAGTTTTTAATCTGTGATATTTTAATGTATTTTGGTATTTGTTGGAAGCCGCCCAGAGCGGCAGGGGAGACCCAGCCAGATGGGCGGGGTATAATAAATAATAATAATAATAATAATAATAATAATAATAATAATAATAATAATAATATGTAGCACTTTCGGGAAAAGAAACTACAGACAAAAACCCACTCCATATCCCAATGTGCACTCATAGAAAGCAATCTACCACAAAATCTACCTCCCCTTTCTGGAGAGGTTTTGTGTCAATAACTCAGGTTTTTAATTCTGAAGCAAAAAAAATAACAAGGAACCATTTTCTCCACAGGGGCTACCCAGAAAGCATGGCAAAGAAAGTCATAAAGAAAAGTGGTAGACCACAAGAGAGATAATTTACTGAGAATGGGGGGGGTAAGATTTAATAGGTCAATGTGTATGTTACCTTTCACTAATATCTGTGCAGCAGAGGTACAAGGTGGGGAGGGGAGCAGGCTATAAATAGATATTGGCATAACTTGCCCATCCCCGTCCCAAGGCCACTTTTCAATGCAGTGCTTGTGTTTATTGCCAATTAACCTGCAGGGCAAAAAACTTTCTATCAATCCCACAGCAGATAGAGAAACATACCAGCCCAAGCATTTCTCCCCCTGCAACTCAGCGTGTCTGATTTAAGTCATCAGGAGCCCATGTGGCAAATTGTATGTGGAGAACACACACACGGCTCTCGAGAAAGGGGATATCGGAGAACACAAGAGCAGCAGAACGAAAACCAAGGATAAAGACTTGGTGCCCTCCAGAGGTTGTTGGGTGCCAACTCCCGTCAGCCCAAGCCAGTGAGACTCATGGTCGGGGATGATGGGAGATGGAGTCTAACTGATGGTAGCATTGAACTAGACTGATGCACTTGGGAGTAAGCCCAGCTGAACTCTGTGGGACTTATTTTTGTGTAGATATGTGAGAGGTCAGCAGGCTATAGGGCTACGACTCATCTGGGTTTTCCTGGACACATCAGGGTATTGGGCTGCAAAATGGCATCTGGACAGATTTTTCTAAATTGGGAAACCCGGACATGGCAAGTAGCACAACAACTTTGGAAAAGAAAGAAATCTTCACTTTTTGGGAAATGGTATCCCTAGCAGGGTATGGAATACAGAAGTCTCTCTCTTTCTTCCACACACACTCAGCCCTCCAGCACTCAGATGAGGCAGGATGGAAGCTCATGCTGTCCAATTTTGGGGGACGGGGAAAGCAGGACATCCATGCAGTCTTTCTGCCACCATTCCTGCCTGATCCACGCACTCTTTCTGCCCTAACCCATGCACTCTTTTTAACACCCCCTCTTCTCAATCTGCACTTTTTCTCCCACCCCACACGAGATCTGCATGCTCTTACTCCTGCCTTCCAGTCCGAAGACCCTCGTGCTCTTTCTGCCACCCCCCTGCCCCATCTGTGAGCTCTTTTATTAACACCCCTCCCCCCCAATCCTTATGCTCTCCCCCCTGCACAGTCTTTGCATTGCAGCTGCCCCCTCTCTGCCACAACCTTACTTTTGCCAGCTCTTTCTCATCCGCCGCTACAGCTAGGTGCCGGCCTTCTTGCAGCCAACTCGGCCTCGCTGCGGCCACCGGAAGTGGGGCACTTGCATCTTGATGCGCAGCGTCCACTTCTGTGAATATGGAGGCAGCGGAGGTCGGCCACAACGGCAGTGGAGCCTAGGGCGGAGGCTGCCTTTCTTTGCTGCCCTGGAGGAGGTGGCAGCAAGGCGGCGAAATCGGGACATCACAAACTTCAAACAGAATTTGCGATGTCGCGCTTAATTCGGGGCAGTTGAGTGCTGTGGAAGCAAGAGGTTTAAAGACTCTCTCAAGGCAAATCTTTTAAAATGTAGTATAAACACTGACAACTGGGAAACACTGGCCTGCGAGCGCTCCAGTTGGAGAACAGCCTTTACCAAAGGTGTCATGGGCTTTGAAGAAACTCAATCTCAGGACGTAAGGGAGAAACGTGCTAAGAGGAAGGCACGCCTGGCAAATCCACACCGTGATCAACTCCCGCCTGGCAACCAATGTCCCCACTGTGGAAGGACGTGTGGATCCAGAATTGGCCTCCACAGTCACTTACGGACCCATTGTTAAGATCGTGTTTGTGGGAGACAATCTTACTTGGCTACGAGTGATCGCAAAAGAAGAAGAAGAAGAAGAAGAAGAAGAAGAAGAAGAAGAAGAAGAAGAAGAAGAAGAAGAAGAAGAAGAAGAAGAAGAAGAAGAAGAAGAAGAAGAAGAAGAAGAAGACCTTCACTCCAGCACTGTGGTGGGGGGAATGTTGCCTTTTGCGTGTGGAGACCTTTTAACCACCCCCAGAAATAAATTCAGACAAGACTCAAATTTGTGGTTTGGTTTTTGGCAGAATTTAGGCCACAACTTTATTGATTACAATCAAGTGAGTGGTTGCATAGGCTCTGGTTCAACTAGCTCCCTGCACCCTTGCAGGCAGCGCTGACCCTGGGTAACAACCATAGGTCAGCCTTGGGTGAACACCTGGGACAGTGGCAAGCGGGGGGGGGGGGTCTGCTAGGCCTCCACCCAGATGTCCCCTGGACTTAGGGCACAACCCCACATGGGGAAGACCAACCATGAGTCCGTGGATTCCTTCTTAAAGGAATACCCAACACATAGGGATGGCTAGGCATCCTGCCACCCCTATCCACCTGAACCAGAGCCTTTCCACAACCTTACAAGATGTGACAATTAGCTACATGGCAGGCGAAATCCAAGTGGTACCAGCCAATCAGCCAAGTGGGGGAAA
The DNA here is from genome assembly GCF_963506605.1 of Zootoca vivipara. Lineage (NCBI taxonomy): Eukaryota > Metazoa > Chordata > Lepidosauria > Squamata > Lacertidae > Zootoca > Zootoca vivipara. The sequence goes on from NC_083291.1 coordinate 5,827,447, forward strand.
TTCCTGCCATGCCACTGTCCCAACGACAGGCGACACACGACGGCATAGCAAGGTCAATCGCAAGCCCTAAATATAGGGAGAGGTGGGCGGGTGTTCCGATGCACTGAGCCCAAAAGAGGAAGCTCAGGGACACGTGCGCTGGTTAAATAGTGGTCCTTCAATCGCTTTGACTGGCGTCCCTCTTGGCCAATTGCTCCCAAGATCAAGGGACCACCAATAGGGTCTTGTGGCCACTCCAATGTTCCCACCCACACAGGGCCGTCTCTAGGCCTGGGCTGGGTGGCGCAATGCAACAGGGCGCCTGGCCACCAGGGGCGCTGCTGCGCCCGCCAGACAGCTGATGTCTGTGAGAAGGACTTTCCTCCCTTCCGTTCTGTGCCGTGCCCGGAGGGCTGCCTCTCGCCTTTCCCATCTCCCCCACAGCGAAGGGGCCCTCAGGGCACGGTGGCGGGAGCTGCCGAAGCACCAAGGCGCACCGCGACGTGCATGCTTTGCCAGACCCTTGCAGCCAGCCACCGAGGGCAAGGCCCGGAGCTGCCACCTCTTCCTCACTGCCAGGAGCCCGCGCCTGTCCTGACCTGAGCTCAGCAGCAGCAGCGCCAAGGAAGGGAGGCATGGCATGGGCTCCTCCTGGGCGCCGCCCACGGCCGCTCCTCCACACGCTGCTCCTCCACACGCTGCCGGGGCTGCTGTGGGGCCACCCACAGTGCCTGGACTTCAAGCCACCCTTCAAGCCGCTCCACTTCTGCGTGCAGTACTCAGAACTTGGCTGCTGCGATGTGGAGTGCGCCATCGCCCTGCTGGAGCGCTATTACCGAGTGGCCGAGAACTTAGACCAGGCTGCCTATGCCGCCTGCACCAGCCACCTGCAGAACCTCTTGTGCCAGGTGAGCTTGGTGGGGCGATGGCCCACCCCTTGCCTCCCACCCACACCCCCAAATCCTCGTGAGAGGGGCCATGGTGGTGCTAGAGTGTGGGACCTGTGGGACCAGGGTTCAAATCCCCACTCAGCCCTGAAGCTTATTGAGTGACTTTGGGCCAATCACTCCCTCTCAGCCTGACCTACCTTACAGGGGTGTTGTGAGGATAAAATGCAGCAGGGGAGAAAGCGGCGTACAACTTACTTTGGGGTTCCCCCCCTTTAAAAAGGTCGGCAACTCTGGGAAACGGGGGGAGGTGCAGGAGGGACCTTTGCACCACGGCGCCGGATGGGCTTAATACAGCCCTGCACCCACAACACAGGGTCTGGTTGCCAGGTCCCACCCTGCCCTCTTGTTAGGGAGGACCCAATTTAAAGAGCAGAGGGCTTCTCGCCAGTCTTAACACCGTGGTGTTACTGCTGAGACAGGCAAAGAGCAGAGGGGTCCATAGCTGCCAAGTCTCCCGTTTTCCCCGGGAAAACCCCGTTTTTACTTACCTTTTCCCAGTGGTCCCCCGTATCACTTCGTCTCCCGTTTTTCTCCGTTATTTTCTCCTGCCGGCGGCCATTTTTTTTCTTTCCGATTTGCCCTTCTATGGGCACAAAAAATGGCCGCCGCCAGCTTCAAAAGTCGCATCTACGCATGTCCGGAAGTGCATAGACGTGACTTCCGGTGTTGGCGGTGGCCATTTTGGTGCCCATAGATGGGCGGAGCGACACCGGAAGTTCCGTTGGCACACTTCCTGACATGCGTACAAGCGACTTTCGAAGCCGGCGGCGGCCATTTTGGGTGCCCATAGAAGGGCAAAGCGACACCGGAAGTTACATCGACGCAACTTCCGGTGTCAAATGGCTGCCGGTCCCGGATTCTGCAGTCCGGAACTTGGAAGGTAAGGAGGGGTCTTATCTCCCAATCTTTAGAGAGCATCTCTAAGAATCGGGCAGAACATTTTCGTTCCCAATCAGATCCAGGGACCAGGGATCATTTCCGGCCGCATCTTGCCAGGCCTGATCCTGCTTTAGACATTTGGTTATTCAAGAAAGCTTTCGGCTGAATGCTTTTTTTTACGTGCGGTATTAATGCTCTGTTCCCTTTTAAACTTCTTGACTGCGGTTTTATAAATTGCTGTTCTTCTTGATGCTTGATGCAATTTTTTTGGCTTGTCGTGTTAAATGCTGTTTTACTGTGATGAGCAGACACACGGGGGGGGGGGGGGAGACCGAAAATGAGCCCTTTATTTTTTAAAAAAAATGGAGACAGGGTATATAAGAGTTTTTTAAAATAAATAAATATATGAATCATAGCTGCCAAGTTTTCCCTTTTCTCGTGAGGAAGCCTATTCAGCATAATGGAAAATCCCTGAAAAAAAGGGATAACTTGGCAGCTATGATATGAATGTGTCAAGGGAATTCTTGGTCATAAGGTCAGGGCTAAAAGCAAAACCTCCTCCATATTCTGTATTGCCATTTTTCTTTTCTTTTTTCCCCTCCCAACTCCCCCCCCCCAACTCCCCAAATGCAAATACTTAACTGTTAAGTTAAGTCATTACTCTCCTGCTGTTCTGGTCTGATTAATTCCCCCAATATTAGCTGGCGATTCATTTTATCCCTCCATATCACAAGTCCAGCTGAAGGAGATAAGTGGCTGATAAAAGATCTTTGAGAACAGTTACAAATGATTCACTTTCAAAAGAATAATAAAGCAGCTGTGTGGAAGCTTGAGCAAAGCGTCCATACATCGCACGTAACTAATCTCATTTTAAAACTTCAGCAAATTAGTCAATAATCCTCACTGTCACCCTGCTGTTCCCCCAAACTTTGGAGCAGAAACCTAATGCTGAAATGCAAATATTTAATTAGTTTTTAATGGTGAGGTTTATTTTTACTAAATCTGGTCATCTGTCTCAATTATTTTCTCCATTTTTTATAGTTAACCACTAATTGTCATTCCCAGGAGATTGCTTCCCCCCTCCCCCTCTTGTTTTGCATTTCTTTTTTTCAAAAGTAGCTTTGGTGTAAAGCAGTTTTGCTCTTCTGTGTAAAAAGGACCCATGCTAATAGGAGATAAATGCCTCTATCATGACACTAATCGAATATAAAAAGATTCAACCCTCATCTTCAAAGTTCCTCTGGCCCAGTTCTCCGAATCACCTCACCCTGTGCTAACATGACCTCCTGCCGTACTTACATTTGGCGGAAAACAAAACAATGGTTCATTTCACACCGCCTGTGAAATGTGATTTGGATGAGCAGGCAGCATTGAAGAATGAGGCTGATTTGTACCTTCTGGGGACCCTGTGTGGCATTGATACCCTCTCTTTTATGCCCATTTATGGGCAGTGACATCATCCCAAGAGGAAGAATAAGAATCTACTGGGATCCTGCAATGTACCATTGCCCATAAAGTACACCTCCTATGGGCAACCTTTTGAGCTTGGTGTGTCAAAATTCGCCAAGAAAACGAGCATAACTCGGGTGGTGTGTCACTTCGAGAGAAAAACCATAATTTCGCGATATTTATAGTTTAAATAACAAAAATGTATAATTGTAATATATAACTGTATTTAATAAACCAAAAACTAATTATTTAACCAAACCAAACCAAAAACCCCTTATTTATCACAAAGTGCCCAGAGTTGTTGAGCTTTTGGGGGGGAGCTGCTGAGCTTTTTGGAGGTTTTTTTGGGGGGTGCAAAAGTTGCTTTGCTTTTTGGGGGGGATGCCCCAAAGCTGCTGCACTTTTTTGGGGGAAAAGAGAACAGAAATAAGTGACGAATAATACCTTCGTTGGAACTAACACGCAGCACCGACATAGTCTGCCAAAGCGCCAAAAAAACCAGCACAGAACGGGTTAAAAAACTAACGCTGTTACACCCAATCATAGTCTGCCAAAGCGCCAGAAAAAACCAGCACAGAAAGGGTTAAAAACCAATCTCTGGCTACCAGCAACAACAAAAAAGGATCCAGGTTTTAACAGCGGAGACAAGCTGTAGCGGAGACAAGCTGTAGGAGCAGGAGAACAAATGGGGGGGAAACAACAACAGCAGCGTGAATGGGCCGATGGGGCGCGTGCCAGCCGTGAGGGCTCTGCGTGTCACGTCTGACACGCGTGTCATAGGTTTGCCATCACTGCCCTAGGGGATACTGAGGAGAAGCATCAACTAGGTTACTTTGCAATTGCAAGCAATATTCTTGCCTGTGTTTGTAGAAGTTGAGCAAGAAAATAGGAATCCATTTTGACTCCTGGATGCAGTAACAAAAATACCAGACGTTTGCCTTCCTCTAACTCCATCCCTTTCAAACTAGCATTTTGAAAGTTTCTTCTTCTGGAGTAATGCAATGTAAAATTCCTTTCGGAGTCTCACAGTATAAACAGTGCAAGACAGAGAGGGGTGCTATCACTTAGGCCATTTTTAACAGATAACACCACCGTAATATCTTTTATGGCACTTCTTTAGAGGGTCTGGGGTGGCACATAATGCAGTCTGTTGACTCATGAACTGCAGCGCTGTGACTGCTATGTCAAAGGATTTTAGACTGAAAATTATTCAGAGTCAAGGATCTCTTCCCCTTTATGTCTTGCATAACGCTGATCATAGCAGCAACATCTAATAATACATCCCTCTGCAGACCGATATGGAGGTTAATGCCAAGCAATTCAACATCGTTTATACAAATCTCCTTACCAGTGAGACTTAACTTAGCCAGTATCTCAGTTCCATCAGATTGCAACGTCAGCTTTGGAGGACAACAAAAATTACAATGCCGCCATCAACTCTGGAATGAGATTAAGAGACTCTGGAAACAGATGCCACACTGATTCCACACAGTCATCGGGCCAGAGGGGTTACTGTTAAATCTATTTTATGATATACTGAAAGGCTTTTTGCCAATGTCAACATTTCTGTTCTTCAAGTCCATCTATAATATGTGCAGTGCTCATTTCATTCCCCGAAACGTTGACTTTAGACATAGCCAAAAACCAAGCATTGCTTACTCATCTCATATGATTAATTACTATTAACAATTATATCAGCCTATTAAAGTTTTTAGTTCCCCATCTGCCTTTTAACTCAAACAATAAATTAGTCTGTTAAATTTAAATACATGTGTATAATACCAATTTCTCATTGTAGGTGCCTTTTAGATATATTAAAGGATGCTTAAGATTTATATGTAATTTAGCAAGCAAAAGTGACTTCTAATCATTAGGTGATAGTTAATATGTACTTTTCAATTCCCTACTGGAGCAAGGCATCAGATAAAAGCAACAATTACTACAGCAAATAAGCAAGTCTTATCAATTTGTTTTAAGGTTTCACTTTCCTGCTGGGTTTCGAGGATGAGTCATCAATTCGCCTAACGACTGGAATGGAAGCACCCAACCTTTTCTGCCGCATTTGCCAGAGTGAAACCTCCCATGCAAACTGCAAACTTTTCTTTACAAAATGGTTTTCAAACACAATGCATACAAACATTACATTTTTTGCATATTAACTTATGTCTTTAAAAGGATAGAAAGGAAAGCACAAGACACAACAGAGTTCCCTCTCTTGTGCCATCATCATTCACCCTAGACACCTTCCAGTTGTTAGGAGCTGGATGGCTGTTACATGGAGCCTCCTCTTAATGCATACATTTTATGCGGCAGAAATTTAGTAGCTCGTGGAGCTTTACCCTTTAATATATACAACATACCAAAACATTTTTGCACATAGTAAGTCAGGTTTTAAGAAAACAAAAAAACCAGCAGTTCAGCAATGCACAAGCAGTTCTGACGCAGCAGGAAAAGCTTGATGGGCTCAAAACCATAGATTCCACCTAGTAACATTAATAATAATAATAATAATAATAATAATAATAATAATAATAATGGCATCAATCACATATGTATGGATCACAATGAACAGGGAACATTTCACAAGCTAATATTGAGCAGCATATTTTTCTCCTGGCCAATTACTGACGGAAAAGCATCTGAAGGGAAGTAGTTTTTCTTTCCCATTAAATTCTGTCTAAATACAAAAAATATTGCACCATTACCTAGCGAATTGTTTTTTAACATACAGCAGTTCATCATCTGGCAGATACTGTCATGGCTTGATGTTTGAGTCATTATACTTATGAGATTTAATTTTTAATGATGCAAAAATTATGCATGGTACACAGCTCCTTTTCTTCACACCGAGAGACTGTGATCTGATTGCTACCAAACTATAACGTAAATCAGAGTTAGCCAACTTTCATAATCTCAGAGACTATTCTACTCTTCAGGCACTTGTCCTCCTGGAGCCAAAAGCCATCTGACCGCACTGTGGATGGTGAGCAACTATAATATAATATGCAGCCTCACCTAGCAAGAAGGGCATCAGATACACAGGAGGAAGGCATATGGATGGAGTTAAGGCCTTCCATTGATGGAGATTCCTGACATATCTCCTTGGGCAAGTGGCAAAATAAGCATGTGAAGGCTTGTGGGCTGCAACCTGAGTGTGGGCCAGAAGTGAGCTGCTGGAATTGCTTTTCCATTATAAATGGATGCCTGGTAGAACAATAGCATGCATAGAATCTGATAAGGGTTGCAAATACTGAGAATGTGTAAAAAGTAAAGGTAAAGGACCTTGGACAGTTAAGTCCGGTCAAAGCGACTATGGGGTTGTGGCGCTCATCTCACTTTCAGGCCGAGGGAGCCGGCGTTTGTCCACAGACAGCTTTCCAGGTCATGTGGCCAACATGACTAAACCGCTTCTGGAGCAGCCTTCCTCTTGTGTGTGACTAGAGGTGGGTGTGACCTTACCTGTCCAGGTAACAAAAGGGCAAGGCACGGAGCACACTTCCTTCTTTTCAACTCTTCTCCATCTTCCTTTCGTCGTGTGAGCTGCAGTGACTGCCGGTCTGCAGTCATTGGGATTATCCCCCCATATGGGGTAGATCCAAATGCACATACTTTGTAACTAAGTCTGCCTTCAGGGATCCAACTGTGAACTGATGGTGTAAGTAAACCTTTTTTATATACTTTACACAAGATTGTGGCGTGTTCATTCTTCTAAAAGGGATATATAAGGGAATTTACCAGGAACCTAATATTGAGAGGCTTAAACAAGCCTGCAACAAGCTACCCGCAGTGTGTCTAAAAGGGGAATGTAAAACTCTGCTAAGTTATAGAACTTGCTAGCACAAGTTGGGAAGGATACTAATAAACAATATATCCTCTCCTGCCTCCCTGAGCAATCCCACAGGACAGGGCTACGGCATGAATCTGGGACCTTCAAAGCAAAGTATGCCTTTCTTCCCTCAGCTATTGTCCTTCCCAGTTCACATGCTTAGCTTTCTCCTTTCTTCTGCGACATCGAGTAGAAATTCTACAAGTCCTGATGTTGCATTATTCTACTTGTCCTAACCCATGCCCCACATCATTGACTACTCCTATCAACATAATGATGCAAAAATACATATACAGACGTTCGGAATACATATACAAACGTTCGGAAACCAAAGCGCAGCTTCTGAAATCGGAAGCCACGGAAGCTGCTTCAGACATTCGGCTTCCGAAAACCATTCAAAAACCGGAACACTCACTTCCAGGTTTCGATCGGGAGCTGCTTTGTTCGGGAGCCAAGGCGTTCGGGATCCAAGATACAACTGTACATATATACACTAGAGCAGGGAGAACCTGCAAGGCCAATGGTCAGCGATAATGGGAGTTGTAGTATAGCAACATCTAGAGGGCCACAGGTTGCCCACCCCCCGCTGTCTTCCATGGCAATTGTGCATTTTATGTAATATCTAGTGTGGAGAGAGGGATTCATAGACAAATTTGGGTTAATTTCCTTTACCCCTTTACAAATCCACAGTTATTTAGGAAAAGAGAAGTTCTCGAATCTAGAAAGCCATGTTCTTGTTTCAATCACTCTTTCTCGCATAGCTTGAATGGCACAATAATTAGTTCTTAGGTTCCCCCCCCCTTCTTTCCTTCTAATTCAGCCCCAATAAAAAAAAGTTTACTTTATGAAGGCTCCTGATATATAACATTTAATATTCCACAGAAGGTAGCTTATTATGGAGCAGTGCATTATTTCCTTGAAGGCTCCTGACAGGCAAAGAAATCTAGTGTCCCCATTGTGAAAACAACCAGGCTGCTATCAATTTTGGTTCCTTCAGCACTTAGATTTCAGTGATTAAGCAACTGAAGCAATATTAGGTCACTGACCCTATAGCTCTCCATGCCTTTTTATTGCCTTTCCTCATGGGATCTTTCACATCCTTTATATGAGCCTATCAACAGAAACACAGCAGAGAGTCTTCCTCTCTCCTCCTCCTCCTCATAAAAGGCTTGTACAGGAGAGAGGAAATCCCTGTGCTTTGGTAGATATTCCTCTAGGGCAGGAAAGCATGAAGACCATTTCTCTTTGGAAGCCATAAGATGTTGACTGCTCCAGTTGCTGCTTAATTTCTTCTGTGTTTTTATTTGCGGGGGTGGTTGGGAGGAAATATCTGTGGGTCCAGAAGCGCCTATAAAAAAACAATGCACGTCCCCAGTACTCACTACAGTGGTACCTCGGTTTAAGTACACAATTGGTTCCAGAAGTCTGTGCTTAACCTGAAGCGAACTTTCCCATTGAAAGTAATGGAAAGTGGATTAATCCGTTCCAGACGGGTCCGCGGAGTACTTAACCTGAAGCGTACTTAACCTGAAGCGAACTTTCCCATTAAAAGTTATGGAAAGTGGATTAATCTGTTCCAGACGGGTCCGCGGAGTACTTAAACTGAAGCGTACTTAACCTGAAGTGAACTTTCCCATTGAAAGAAATGGAAAGTGGATTAATCTGTTCCAGACAGGTCCACGGAGTACTCAACCTGAAGCGTACTTAACCCAAAGTATGAGTGTAATTGGTTCTGGAAGTCCATACTTAACCTGAAGCGAACTTTCCCATTGAAAGTAATGGAAAGTGGATTAATTTGTTCCAGACGGGTCCGCAGAGTACTTAAACTGAAAGTACTCAAATCGAAGCATACTTAAACCGAGGTATGACTGTATGAGATTTGGCTAGGTGATGACTTCGTTGAGGACAAATGAAGTCAATTGATGGAGAGGGTAAGAGAGGGCGATTGAAATGCAAAGGAAAACAGGGTTGTAAGTGGTGCTGGAAATTTATCCCCGAAAAGGGGGGACTGTTTAAAACTGCAAAACAGTGGTGGCTTTCTATCTTGATTGACTACAACTCCCTCATCCTTCCCCACTGGCCATACTGAATGGGGATGATGGGACTTGGAGTCCAAAAACGTCTGGAGGGCCAGAAATCCCCCCCCCCACTGCTGTAGAAAGCGTCTTTGAAAATTTGTATGTGGTTTTCTCTCAACCAGCATAAGAAGTTGGAAGTTCCATGAACATGAGCCTAGATGTTCCAGCCCATTCCTAAATAATAATAATAATAAATAATAATAATAATAATAATAATAATAGATTATTATTTATACCCCACCCATCTGGCTGGCTTTTCCCAGCAACCCTGGGCAGCTCCCAACAGAATATTAAAAACACAATAAAACATCAAACATTAAAAACTTCCCTAAACAGAGATCTTCTAAAAGTCAAATAGTTGTTTATTTCCTTGACGTCTGATGGGAGGGTGTTCCACAGGGTGGGCACCGCTACCGAGAAGGCCCTCTGCCTGGTTCCCTATAGCTTCACTTCTCGCAGTGAAGGAACTGCCAGAAGGCCCTCGGAGCTGGACCTCGGTGTCTGGGATGGATGGTGGGGGTGGAGAGCTAGGGTCAAACCATACTCCTAACAGAGCAGACCTGTCTTTCAAAACCTACTGAAGGAATTTCAAGGTGGGTCACCTGAGGAAGTTCCCTCTGTAGTAAGAAGAAACAGCATTGCGATGGAAGCAACCCGAGTAGTAACCCCCAGACTTGCGTCCTGTGGATTTGACGCAATTTTTGTCACTGCAGCGGGTTGGGGATCCAGTGCTTTATGATAATGACTTTGGGTGATAAGCAGGCTGCTTTTCTGATTATTTCCAAAGGCAACGAACAGGGTTCAAAGTCTTACATTATTGAACTTTAATTAGGAGCCTAGTTTGCATATATTTTAAATGTTAATCACTGTTCAGCCAGCCAGGGAATTTTGATGGGTCACAACCCGCCTGCTGTAGGAATAGTCTGTAGCTTTCAACTGGTACTTGTGCCCACAGCCAAACAAAATAGTCTGCGCATGGATAGCAGTGAGCCCTCTGCAGCAATGAAGCTTTACTAGAAAGAAAGAAGGAGGGAGATTTTTGAAAGACAGGATTTTAACTAAGGGCTAAATGACGCACTGCATACAAATGTGCGATTGCAGCACCCGAGATCTACCTTGTTTGCGGAAAAGGAGATTCAGAAGAGGGAGAGTCAGGGTCAAACCATATTTGGGCCCTTAAGTATGGGGGGGGGCAGTTAAGATAAATTGATAGCATGTAGAGGTGGAGATCTATAAGAAGCAGGAGACCCTAGTTATTTTTTTTAATAAAAATATTTTTATTAACGGTTTTTTCAGTTTACAAAGACGTGTACAATGTCTCTCATAACATTTTTACAGATCAGTTTCAATTGTTGAGACATTGGGGAGGAAAAGGGGGAGAGCGGTAGATAAGGGAAGGGGGTGGGGGTGGTGTGACAATGTTTCTGTTTTACTTAATGTGGGGGGGGGTTGTCAGCGTTGGTTGTGCAGGTTCTTTGTTGTGCATTTGTTTTCCTTTGGTGGTGAGAGTTGTTGGGGTTGGCCTAGGATATAGTTTTCTTTTGTGGTTGGCTGTGGTGGTCTGTTTTATGTGAGTGGGGTGGGTGGGTGTTCTGGGTCAGGTTAGCCAAATTGATTTGTATGCTGTTGGTGGATTTCTGTCGTTTTCTTGTTGGGCTGTGTATGTGATGAAGGGGAACCATATTGGTGTGAAGCCGTCTTCTTCTATTTGTCCCCGTGTCAATTTCAACTTATTGGTTAATTTTTCTAGTAGGGCTGTTTCCCATACCGCCTGGTACCATTGGTCCATGCTTACTCCTGACAGGTCTTTCCAGTGTCTGGTTATGATGCTTCAGGTTGCTGAGAGTAAGTGGTTTATGAGTTCTTTGTAATGTAGATGGGCGTTATTGGCCTGGAAGATGTTTAGCAGGGCCAGTTCTGGGGTAAGTTCTAATGTTTGTTGGGTTATTTTACCTATTTCTCTTACGGTTGTTCTCCAGAATTGTTGGGTTTGGGGGCATTCCCACCACATGTGGAAATATGTGCCTGTTGAGGTGCATCCTCTCCAGCATTTTGATGAGGTTCCTGGGCGTATTAGTGCTAGTTTTCGTGGTGTTAGGTACCACCTGTAGATGGTTTTCAGAGTGAGTTCTTTCCTTTTTGCTGATATGGATTTAAAGGGGGGTTTAGACCACATTCTGGTCCATTGAGTGGGGTTAATCTGGGAGACCCTAGTTATGATGCAGATCAAGTTCCCTATGCCATAAATTTGCACTGGGGGAGGAGTTCCTAATTAAGCAAGAGAAAATTGCCAGCGTGGGGGGCCCAATATTTTGGGGAGGCAGCTGGCCAGGAGTACCATGCAAAGCTTCATGGGGGCTACGGTGCTCAAGGGTGCTGAGTTGGCAATCCCCGTTTTATTTTATTTTTTGTAAATAGTTTTTATTTCCAGGTAGGTAGCCGTGTTGGTCTGAGTCGAAGCAAAATAGTCATTACCAAGCTTAAAACTATGGAGCCACCTGGGATGAATAAAGACATCGGATTCTTATCTCATTATGCATGATCAAGCTTTTTTAGCGCCTCAGCCCTTGTTTTTTTCCCCCAGGACTAATTGCAGTCATCACTCCCATCAGCCACTCCCATCAGCCCATCACCCATCCCCACCCACCCCCACCACCCTCTGTATATATATATATAAGGGTCTGACACTTCTGTTTCTAGTGTATCTGAAGAAGTGTGCATGCACACGAAAGCTCATACCAAAATAAAAACTTAGTTGGTCTTTAAGGTGCTACTGAAAGAATTTTTTTCTAGTTTTTATTTCATTTTACAAATTCATTCACACTCATATTCACTCAATGTGAAAAAAAATAAATCACAAGATTCTTCCGAATCTCAAAATGTCTCTTCTCCCTTCCGTGGGTTCTTTAAATAACTTTTTAACTGCATATTATAAGTCTGTCCTAATTACAGTCCTCCATTGTATCCACAATCTTTGTATCATTGCAAGAGTTATTTAAAACCTGCCAAAGAGCTCAAGTGTTTACAGCGGTATTTCAAGTATAATATAAATTTGCCCCATTCTTTGTTGAAGTTTTGATCCTTTTGGGTTTCTTATTTTCGCGGTTAGTCTTGCCATCTCTGCACATAGCTGCCAAGTCTCCCGTTTTCCCCAGGAAATCCCAGTTTTTCCAGCTGTTTCTAGCTGAAAAAAACGGATTTTTTGTTATTTCCCGGTTTATTCTGGCGCAGAGGCCATTTTGGAACTGGGCAAAGCAGCGTCAAAAGTCACTTCTGAGCATGCTCCGCCCAGTTCCAAAATGGCGGCAGCCCTACTTCCGGTCTGCTATTTCCGGCCCGGTGCCTTATTTCTCTGACAGCAACTTGGCAGGTATGTCTCTGTGGAGTCCAATAGTTTCATCTGCCAATCCACCCTACTAGGTGTCTTATCGTCTTTCCAACTCTGGGTGAGAAGCATTCTTGCAGCTGGGTGGTCCCTGCTTTAAAAGTCCTTCCACTGAAATCGCATCATGATATTCAGCCACAGAATGTGGCTCCCACATTCTACCTGCTACCAACTTCTTTGTCCTCCAGACTCCTCACTTTTTAAATCAGAGGCAATTCTTCAAACAAATGTTTCCACATTTCTCCACTCCCCCCCCCCCGCCGACAACCACCCCGACAATTTTTATGAGCAAGGACAAACACTCGAAGAGCGCAGTTACACCGAGTGCTTGAAGACAGAAATGATTTCCTTAAAGTGGTTAATCGTGCTTTTGAAAAACTACTTTCTCTGGTGACCTAATCACATAAATCATAGCAAAAGGTTAAAGACGAAGTTCAATTGCACCAAATTACGTGTGGTGCTTCTCCAAAATGGATTACTTCCTATTAAAAAGGGAACATATTTCACTAAATATCCATATATTTTTTCAGGCAACTTCAGGGTTCTAGCCTCTAAGGGTCAGACGTGACGTGACGGTGTGGCACACCTAAACCTTATTTATTATTATTATTATTATTATAATTTATATACCGCCCTATACCAGGATGTCTCAGGGCAGTTCACAGAACAAAATCAAAATATAAAACCACAAAATATATAATCAAAATAAAAACAACTTAATAACCCCCCCAAAAAAACTCCACCACATTTATTATTATTATTTATTGAATACACACACACACACACACACACACACACCTATATGCTGTATCTATACAAAGCAGAGGTGGGTGGAAGGTATTTAAAAACACAGCCGAGGGACAGGGCCGACCCTACTGTCAGGCATAGTGAGGTGACCCCCTAAGGCAGCTGCTTGGGGTGTCATGAATTCTTTGTTATTTAATATATTTGCTGCCAGGAAGAGGTGCTTGTAGGATTTCCTTTCTTTCTCGGGTGTCACAACAACTTATCCTTGGGTCCCGTACATCTTCACTCGCCTCAGGTAACAACATGCCATGTGCTGACCCAAATGATGGAGGGGTTGGTGTCACGGTCCGGTCGGCGGGCGGTTGAAGCCCTGGCTGAGGACGTCAGGACCAGAGGCAAGATGGTGGTGTAGAAGCAGGAACAGGTGCAGGGCTGAGGGTCCAGCAGCAGGCAGCTGCAGGGTCAAGGAGCAAGGCAGAGGCGAAGGTCTGGGAGTCAAGGAGCAAGGCGTCGGCAAGGCGAAGGTCCAAGGAGCAGGGAGCAAGGCAAAGGCTCAAGGAACAAGAAGCAAGGCGAAGGTCCAAGGGTCAAGGAGCAAGGCGAAGGTCCAAGAGTCGAGGAGCAAGGCAAAGGCAAGGCAAGGGTCCAAGGAGCAAGGCGTCGGCAAGGGTCCAAGGGTCGAGGATCAAGGCGTCAGCAAGGCAAGGGTCCAAGGAGCACGGAGCAAGAGGCCAGATGCAACCAGGCAGGGATAGCGTTGCTGTGGCAAAGAGCTGAAGGGAAATGCTGAGCTTTTATCCCTCCCAGCTCCTGCCACCAGGTGCAGTGAGGTATCAAGTGGCCTCACCTGAGTGACCACTCCTTGCCTCTCCAGCACAAGCTGAGGTCTTCACCTGTGTGGCCACTCCTTGCTTCTCCAGCACAAGCTGAGGCAGGCCCCAGTCCTGCAAAGCACTACAGGCCTGACTTCTGCCCATACTCCTGACAGTTGGGGGACGTGACCTGAACCCGCCCTCGCAACTGCACTTTTGCCATGGTTAAACTGTTTCGCCTCAGTCATCCCCCACCCAGTGGGTGTGACGATTGGCAGCACCCACCCCATCGACTGAAAGCACTTCAACCACTTTAACAGTCACGGCTTCCCTCAAAGTATCCTGGGAACTGTAGATGGCTAAGTGTACTGGGAACCATAGCTCTGTGAGGGGCCTTGTGGAAACTTTCAGCCCCCTTAACGAACTACATTCCCCAGTATACTTTGGGGGAAGCCATGACTGTTAAAGCAGTATACATGGGAGCTTACCTTGGGGATAAAGGAACGGTCCAGGTGTAGGACCACCCTGTCCTGGTGGAAGGAGCCTAGTTGGGGGGCAGAGGACAGGGTCCATGTTTCTGAAGCCCTCCTAGCTGAAGTGATGGCAACCGGGAATGCAGTCTTTAAAGTTTGAGGACGGATAGCCATAGCTGGCATGGGTTTGAAGGGACAGCCCATCCAGGGGTCCTTTACATTTTACCTACTATTAGGGGATTGGTCTGGTTAAGAAAGCTGCAGAGTAGTGGGTGTCAAAACAGGGAGAAGCTTCCTTTGCAGCCCAGGAATCTGCCCAGCGTCACTGCTTGTCTCTTGCCTAGGACCCTCGTACTTACAGGACCATCTCTCCCAGTATGCCCCGCGGAGGACCTTAAGGTCCATAAACAGTAATACCTTAGAGATCCCAGACCCAAAGGAAATCAGATTAGCCTCTACTAGAACCAGGGCCTTCTCAACACTGGCCCCGACCTGGTGGAACGCTCTGTCTCCTGAGACCAGGGCCCTGCGGGACCTGACTTTTTTCCGCAAGGCCTGTAAGACAAGAGTTGTTCCGCCTGGCATTTGGCCTGGAGCCAACCTGATTCCCTCCCCCATTTTCCCTTTCTTTTTCCCTTTTATATGAGGCTGCATTTTTAATTTTTAATTTAATTTTGATGTATGTAGTCTTGTTGTCGAGTTGTATTTTAATCAGTTGTTTTATATTTGGTGTTAGCCTCTCTGAGTCCAGCTTTGGCTGGGGAGGGCGGGGTATAAATAAATTTTATTATTATTATTATTATTATTATTATTATTATTATTGCCGCAAGTTCTCAGTCGTTTCTTCTTCTTTGGCAATCACTAATAGTTGAGTAAGATTGTCTTCCATGAACACGGTTTTAACAGTGAGTCCGTAAGTGACTGTGGAGGCCAATTCTGGATCCACACGCCATAGCTGCCAAGTTTTCCCTTTTCTCGCGAGGAAGCCTATTCAGCATAAGGGAAAATCCCTTTTAAAAAGGGATAACTTGGCAGCTATGCCACACGCCCTTCCACAGTGGGGACATTGGTTTCCGGGCGGGAGTTGATCATGGTGAGGGTTTGCCAAATGTGCCTTCCTCTTAGCACATTTTCGTCCTGAGTTCGACCGTCTTCAAAACCTACAACACCTTTGGGAAAGGCTGCTCTCCAACTGGAGCACTCGCAGGCCAGTGTTTCCCAGTTGTCCCTGTTTATACTATACTAGTGTCTTCAGCCCGTTAAATAAACGGGTGCTAGAATGCATGCCGGCTCCTCGATCCGGTGCTCCGCGCAGCGCTGATCAGCGCCGACCCGGCAGGCCGCGAGATCAAGGAAGCGGCCTGCCGGGTCGGCACCCAGCAGCGCTGCACGAAGCACTGGGGGACTGGCGGCGGGGAAGGCAGGCAGACGCTTGCTCTATTGCCTGCCTGCATTCCCCACTGCCTGTCACACGAAGATCGGCGGGCGCCGCTTGCCGGGGTTTGTCAACCCCGGCAAACAGCGCCCGCCGATCTTCGGCTGTCCCCCGATGCGCTACGGCTCGGGGAAGCAGGCAGGGAGACGCAACAGCCCGCAGCTTCCTGGGCTGTTGCGTCTCCCTGCCTGCTTCCCCAAACTAAAGCGCGCGGGGGACAGAGCCGAATTGCGGCGCGGGGGGGGGCTTCTCGTCGTTTGCCTTCCCCGAGCTAAGGGGGAGGCAAACGGCAAAAAGCCCCCGCCACGCCGCAATTCGGCTCCGGGACTGGCTTGGCGGCGGCGGGAAGGAGGGGAGGAATTCCTCCCCTTCTTCCCGCCACCGCCAAGCCAGTCCGCAGTGGGGGCTTTTCGCCGTTTGCCTTCCCCCCAGGGGGAGGCAAACGGCGAAAAACCCCGCCGCGCCATACTTTGGCTCGGAGACTGGCTTGGCGGCGGCGGGAAGAAGGGGAGGAATTCCTCCCCTTCTTCCCGCCGCCGCCAAGCCAGTCCCCGAGCCGAAGTGCGGTGCAGCGGGTGCTTTTCGCCGTTTGCCTCCCCCTTCACTCCGGGAAGTCAAACAGCGAAAAGCCCCTGCCGCGCCGCACTTCGGCTTGGGGACTGGCTTGGCGGCGGCGGGAAAAAGAGGAGGAATTCCTCCTCTTCTTCCCGCCGCCGCCAAGCCAAAGCCGGCTTCCCTCGGCGCCCGCTGCCGCTTCAGCCGAGGAAGCGCCGTCCCATGCCGGAGGTGCGCGGCAAGGCTGCCGGGGGGAGCGCTTCTTTCCCCCGCCGCCTCGCCGCGCACCTCCAGCATGAGACTGGGCTTCGGAGCGGCGGTTGGCGGAGCGGCGGTTGGCCGTTGTCCCTCCGTCCAATCCCTGTGTCTCTGGGGTACATGCGCAGTACCCCAGGGACACACGGGACAACTGGACGCAGGGACAACTTGGACATTATTATATAGGATATATTTTTTAGATTTGCCTTGAGAGAGTCTTTGAGCCTCTTTTGTTGACCACCAGCATTACACTTTCCATTTTTAAGTTCGGAATAGAGTAGTCATGGAGGAACTCTAGGATGTTGGAGATATTCCTGACTGTGGGGTCTTCTTTGCTCTGACTATGCCACACTACGTAGACCTTCCATGTTGAACTGTATGTTCTATATGTTGACGCCTTGCAGGAGACCAGGAGTGTGTCTCACAATTTTAGGCAGGTGCTTGTTATCCTAGCATGAGACTGGTTGTTGTTGTTATGGTTGTTACTGTCATTTTATAATTGTTGTGTAGTGGGTCTTCAGTGATTTCAGCTCAGTGCAAATAAGAAGCAGGAGGCGAGGATCTGGCACAACATCTCTTTACTTCAAAGAACAAGTAAGAGCCAGAACACTGGGAATGGGGAAAACTGGGGCTTATATAGTAACAGAGAACTAGCAGGGAAAAGATACATTTTGGTGGGAACCAGTGGCAAGGATTCCCTCCAGCGTAAACCAATCCAACAGCGGATCCAAATCCTGCACTCTGAACCAGCAAATGATATACGTTCCCACTGGAACTTATGCATTCAAATAAACTCTGCAATGCAATACAATAAACTCTCTCTATATATTATATTACAATACATACTTGGCTGTGCTATTACTTTAATACACAACAATAATGTCCTCCTGTTTAAATATCCTGTTTTATTGTTATTTTAAAACTACTGAGAGGCCGTGGGCTGAAGAATAGGGGCGCGAGAGCGCTAAAAGCAAAACGAAATGTGCTGTGTGCTGTAAGGAAAAGCAAAATATGCACACACACAAAAACTCGCAATTACCAGTGGATAATTGCCTGAGGGAGGATTCCTTCCCAGCCCCCAATATTGATGGTGGCCTAATGCTCTCTATAAACTTAAACGTCTCTGTAAGTGAAGAAGCAATATTGAGGAGCTATGCACCCGATTAATATTCTTTCCGTTCCAAAACAAATACTCATAACTCAACAGCGAGTGGTGGCAATTTTATGGCAAGGAAGGTTAGCTACATGCGTTGTTTTAAGATTTGCATATGAGAAGGTGAAAGGTAATCCTTTGAGGACGGGCCAGTTACCAAAGGAAATGTCACCCCAGATCACTGCTGCTACAGCTCCTCTGTCAGGTGGCACCTCCTTGGAAAAAACCGCATCACACTTGGAGGTGGAAAAATAGCAGCCTGTTTGGTTTATGAAATATACTCGGGTAGCCTGGATGAGTGGTGCGATGCTGTGTTGCCTGTGGTGGCTGTGTGCGGCAGGCAGCTCAGCAGGATCCCACCTTCGACGCCAGTGAAATATACTCGGAGTCCTGTATATGCTCTTTATTGCAGCACACAGCCACCACAGGCAACACAGCACACTCACCCAGGCTACCCAAGTGAATGAATTGCCCCCCCCCAAACACTGAATGAATTGCCCCCCCAAACTTCAGGCTTTTATATACATTATTTACACAATGAGCCCCGTCTGATTGGCTGGTTCTGCTTTCCTCCTGGAGCCTGATTGGTCTTTTCCTGCATGTGTATTACACGATTTCTCTACACTTGGTTGCTACATACTTGATAGGGATGCAGGTGGTGCTGTGGTCTAAACCATTGAGCCTCTTGGGCTTTCTGATCAGAAGGCCAGCAGTTCGAATCCCCACAACGGGGTGATCTCCGGTTGCTCTGTCCCAGCTCCTGCCAACCTAGCAGTTCGAAAGCACGCCACTGCAAGTAGATAAATAGGTACCACTGCGGTGGGAAGGTAAACAGCGTTTCCGTGCGCTCTGGTTTCCGTCACAGTGTCCCGTTGCGCCAGAAGAGGTTTAGTCCTGCTGGCTACATGACCCGGAAAGCTGTCTGTGGACAAACGCCAGCTCCCTCGGCCTGAAAGCGAGATGAGCGCCGCAACCCCATAGTCGCCTTTGACTGGACTTAACTGTCCAGGGGTCCTTCACCTTTACCTTTAACTTTACTTTTACCTTAACTTTACATACTTGATGTCTAGCAGTATCATACTTTATACTTGACTCTGTGAACTGACTCCACTGGGAAGCATCGTCTTGAGTTTCATGATTATTTCATGAGTACTGTATTAGAAAATCTTCCCATAGGTCCAAGGTGATTGGTGACCCCGGCCCTACAGGAAGACAACTATTAGGGAGCTATAAGTTCCAATGAATGTGTGAATTAGGAAGCTGGTTTACTTTGTCCTAACTTTGCAAAGAATAGAGATCCCTCTGGTCGAGGTTAGTCTCTCCCCAATCCCCTGCTTAGATACAGATTTTCATTTCTGAGTTTTACCCTCGTTATTGTATCATCAGATTAGGCTGTGTTTAAACACGTTTCTTTTGCCAAGTCACAAAAACCCTCAGAATATTTGCAGTCCTTTATGGCATCCGACTGTCAGGGCAATTAAACCGAATCTACCATTCTGCATACCAGTATCATCCAGTATTGTCGACGAGAGGTTTATAGGAGTTATAAATATATATTCATTATACCTTTCAATTTTGCATCTCATGACCTGGGAATTGCCTGCCTTTAATAGTTTAATGCATCTTGCAGCCATTGATGTAGAAAAATTAATGTAAATGAAAATAAATTGGGTATTATGCCCAGTAGGGAAAGCCCCCTAAATGATATCCCTCATCTAATTCATTGCTACGGCCAAAGAGCAGCATTCTAATGCAATGCAATTTGTTCAGAGTACAGTGCAAAATGCATTTCTCATTAACAATTTGCCAGAGAAAGGAATATAACCCATAGCACAAGCTCCACTTGGAAAAAACATTATCCTCTTTATGGATAGCGGAGACTTTCGGCTAGGATAGCCAAAATATGTGGAGCTTTTTAAGGCTCAAGTCATAGATGCTTAAAAAAAAATCCCTCACAAGGAGTTGTCCTGCTGTCACAGACACAGTGCCAAATTTACGTATAAGCTAAACAAGCTATAGCTTAGGGCCCAGGTCTCTTGGAGGACCCCCCCAAAAAATTAAAGGAAAAAAAACTGGGTGTACATTTCCAAAATATAAGATAAAAAACAAATAAAATAAAACCTACATACAGCAGCAGTGTTCTGTATTGTGTAGGCTCCTATGATGTAAGGAATGGGCCCCGCCTGCTAGCCAGCTCCCTAAAATATCACTGGTTTGCTCATTTCTATATATAGGGTGCCTACATTCTGCATGGACTGGTTGCAGGGCAACATGGGCAAATGGCTTTAGATACCTATTAGGTCCATAAATTGCCATATAGCATATATCCAACACAAAAAACAGCGACCATTTGTTGTTGACAAAGGACAGCTGGACATATACCTTCATTACCTTCAGTAGCTTCGGGCCTCATCAAACCAAAATCTGGCCCTGCACAGACACATGGAGGTAGCAACTAATGGCCAAAAGGAGTATGCAGCATCTCAACAATTTACATGAGCACAGAGTGAATGTTTGCTTTCAGTGCTTGTATGAGGAAGGTGCACACTGCGAGGAAGGTGAATGGTAGAACTACAGACCCTTCAAGGGTCCCTATTTCCCAAGTCCCAGATTTACAAAAGCTGCCCCGGTTTCTGATGTGATCCCAGAATGTCCCACTCTTCCTTAGGATGTCCCTAGTTTCACCGGAGAAATGTTGGAGGGTATGGAGCAATGCAACCCCCCAAGCCAAGGAGATAAGGAAGCTTTAGAAGACATCTGAAGACAGCCCCGTACAGGGAAACCTTTTAATGTTTAATGTTTTATTATGCTTTTACATATCTTGGAAGCTACCCAAAGTGGCTAGGACAACCCGGTCAGATGGGCGGGATATAAATAATAAAATTGTTGTTGTTGTTGTTGTTGTTGTTGTTGTTGTTGTTGTTGGACATCCCTATTTTTATTGCATAAATGTCAGAGGGTATGCTACTTTCTAAGATATGCTGTGTGTCTAATGCAAAAAAGGGCCTTCTTCCTGGTGGCCCCCTGACTGGGGAATGTTCTCCTCAGGGCAACTTACTGTATCTGTCACCAATCCTGATATCATTTCAGTGCCAGGACAATACCTTTTAATTTTATCAGGCCTGTTAATTCAATTTGATCTGCCTTATTTTCGCTTTGTTTGTTGTTGCTTTATACTCCTCCTGTTGATTTTAAAGTATGTCTGTGTGTTTTCATTTTGTTTTATTGTCTTTTAGAGTTTTGTAAAGAAATTGTTCTTGAAATAAATAAATCACAAAATAAATATATTTCTATATGCAACTCAATACATACCCTCCAACATTTCTCTGATGAAAATGGGACGTTCTATTCAATAAGAAGAAGAAGTTTACTATTTGTACCCCACCCATCTGAGTAGGTTGCCACTCTGGGCAGCTTCCAACATATATATAAAAAAACATCAGAAAACATTAAACATTTGAAAACTTCCCTATACAGGGTTGCCTTCAGATGGCTCGGGGGTCCGATAACTCCATAACCTCCAATACTTTCCGATAAAATAGGAAAGGCAAGACATTCTTGGATCAAATCTGAAACCGGGATGGCTTTTGTAAATCTGGGACTGTCCCTGGAAAATAGGGACACTTGGAGGGTCTGCAAATAAAAATGCAATAAAGAAATATGTATTGCACTGTAAAATAAAGTCTCCATTAGATTGAAAGCTTCTTGGAGTGGGGCTCCGGCTTTTTTGGATATACACCAAGCATATGTCCACTGATGCAGTCGTATAAATATGAGAGTGACTAAGATGCTATGATTTTGCAATAGGTACCTCATCCTACCACTGCATGAAAACAACACAGAACAAAGCCCCTTTATTTAATTCAGAACTATTTTTTAAAAACAAAAACACCATTCCCACATACACTTCTGAAAAGCGCATATTAAAGTTTCCACGATAACCCCCATGTTGCTGGATTCCTTCATTAAAATTCTAGTCCTATAGAGTTTAGTGACCTTATCCGCAGACATCTTATTCAATATTGAAATTGATTTTCTTCACCTTCTCATACAAAGACCCAGGGGCATATACTATGTATTCTCAGCTATACCTGTGTAAAACTGAAGTAACGCCGCTGAAATCTGTGGGAAGAATCCCCGTTTACACTGGTAATTAGAACTGAGTGTGGCCTTTGGAGCGGCCCGGGATGTGAAAGGTAAGCCCCAATGGGATTTTTCTACAAAGTGATACAATAAATAATACGAGCATGAACTACAAAATGGAAAGTTTCTCCTTCCTTTCGCTCCTCCTCCTCCTCCTCCTCTTCTTCTTCTTCTTCTTCTTCTTCTTCTTCTTCTTCTTCTTCTTCTTCTTCTTCTTCTTCTTCTTCTTCTTCCTTTCTTCACAGAATCCGTGCCAAAGCTCATTACCAAAAAGCCACAGAAAAGAAAAGAATAAAGTAAATAACTACGAGAAGGTTTTATGCTGGTGGCCAGCAGCAGATGCAAACACACATAATAATAATAATAATAATAATAATAATAATAATAATAATAATAATAATAATAATAATAATATTTATACCCCGCCCTCCCCAGTCAGAACCGGGCTCAAGGCGGCTCACACCAATAAAATTACAATAAAACATAAAAAACTATTAATTAAAATACAGATTAAAATACAGTATTGAAATTTAAAATGCAGCCTCATTTTAAGTAGTCCATAAATCCAAGCCATGAGGGAGGAAAACCCAAAGGCCAGGCGGAACAGCTCTGTCTTACAGGCCCTGCGAAAAGATGACAAATCCCGCAGGGCCCTGGTCTCCTGTGAAAGAGCGTTCCACCAAGTTGGGGCCAATACTGAAAAGGCCCTGGCCCTAGTTGAGACCAGTCTAACCACCTTATGGCTCGGGATCTCCAGAATATGGTTGTTTGTGGACCTTAAGGTCCTCCGCGGGGCATACCATCCTCCGTTGGTGGCATTCAGTGAAGTTTAACTCAGACGAGACGCACTGAAATTACCGTATTTTTCGCTCCATAAGACGCACCCGACCATAAGGCACACTTGGTTTTTAGAGGAGGTAAACAAGAAAAAAAATATTCTGAATCAAATGTTGTACTAAACTATTTAATAAACAACCGGTCCTGCCACCGCCTCTCACTAGGGCAGGCACTGCGCTGTGCCTCTCCCAACCGCGGCTCCTATGCCGGCTCTTGTGAGCAGCAGAGGCGGCAGAGGGACGAGCAGCCCAAAAGGGCTGCTTTCGGACTGCTCGTCCCTCCCCCAACCCTTTGCCACTGTCGACGGCTGCGGCGGAGGGAGGAGCAGCCCGAAAGGGCTACTTTCGGGCTGCTCGTTCCTCCGCTGCCGCTGGGAGCCATGGCTCCGGCGGCAGAGGCATCCCTCCACTTGCAACTCCAGCAGCAGCCGAGGGATCCTGCTGCCGTCCAGTGCCTTCGCTCCGTAAGACGCACAGACATTTCCCCTTCCTTTTTAGGAGGGGAAACATGCATCTTATGGAGCGAAAAATATGGTGGTTGACATTTTTGAGGGTCATTTTTGTGAGTCTACTTAGTGCCATTTCTTCTAGGAAAAGAGATGCCAGAACACACCATGAACACCTCCCTCGTTCTCTTATAATGGCAAGGGTGCCCACCCCAGAGGTCTATAGCTATAGGTATTCAGACACGAGACTTTAACTCAGGCATCCCCAAACTTCGGCCCTCCAGATGTTTTGGACTACAATTCCCATTATCCCTGACCACTGGTCCTGTTAGCTAGGGATCATGGGAGTTGTAGGCCAAAACAACTGGAGGGCCGCAGTTTGGGGATGCCTGCTTTAACTGAAGCTAACATTATATATAAATACACGCACACACACACGCACACACACGCATACACACACACACACACACACACACACAGTGGTAACTTGGTTCTCAAACTTAATCCATTCTGGAAGTCCGTTCCAAAACCAAAGCATTCCAAAACCAAGGCACACTTTCCCATAGAAAGTAATGCAGAACCGATTAATCTGTTCCAGACTTTTAAAAACAACCCCTAAAACAGCAATTTAACATGAATTTTACTATCTAATGAGACCATTGATCCATTAAATGAAAGCAATAATCAATGTACTGTACTATAAAATAAATAAGACAGTATTGTAGATGATAAAAATTAGAATTAATTTTTTTTCCCTTACCTGCACTGATGATAGTCATTGTTTAGATGGGGTTTTTTTTTATCCATTTCCGCAGTCACACAATCAATCAATCAGTAGCTGAACTAGGTTCCACACAGTCACAAAAACAAATGAACCGAAAAAGCCTCAAAAAAACAAACGCAAAATAAATAGCAAAAACAAAAGGGCCAAATTTATTCCGTTCTGGAATTCCGTTTGACTTCCGAACTGTTCAAAAACCAAGGCGCAGCTTCTGATTGGTGCAGGTGCCTTGGAAACAATAGCCGACAGCTGCATTGGATGTTCGGCTTTCAAAAAAACGTTCGAAAACTGGAACACTTACTTCCGGGTTTTCAGCATTTGAGAACCAAGCTACCACTGTATATACAGGTGAAACTCGGAAAATTAGAATATCGTCGAAAAGTGCATTTCTTTCAGTAATGCAACTTATTATTATTATTTTCTTTTAATTTTTACAAATGCTTTCTTTTGGAAATTCCACAGTAATAAAACAAATAGTTACAATAATACAAATATAAACATCGCTATTACATTTCATTAATTACATTCCATTTATAATTGACCCGCCTAACGACAAATAATTACAATTACAACAAATAAAGGCTTGACATATCTTGCTTTGCATGTCATGCATCTATCTCGTATATTGGTTTCACCTTTTAAATTGCGTTACAGAAATAAATGCACTTTTTGACGATATTCTAATTTTCCGAGTTTCACCTGTATTTAAGGCCATTCTAAAGGTGAACTGTTATGAAAACGGGGAAACTTGTGAGGCTGCACACCAAAAAGTTTGCAGCTAGGCACTTTTAATATTTTAAACATTCATTAGGCTGACGCAGAGAGTGTATTTCCAGGTGTAAGTTTGTCACGCAGAGTTCCTGCTATTGGAAAACAATTTATTCCATGTTCTGGTATAACCTTTAAATTGATTACGACAGGTGCAAAGGAAAGTGTACTATTACCTTGGTGAATGTTCTCTTAGGAAAAGCAATGAAAGAGCATGCTTACTAGTTTAATAACTTCTGTAACTAATCTTGGACAGTGTATTAAGGGATTGTGACCTTCCCCTTGTGGCAGCCGGTTATGTAATGATCAGCTCTTTTCTGGCAAATGAAAAGTTTGTCTGAGCTAAACTGGCGTATTTATATCAAGATGCCTCTATCAAAACTGTTGATGTGTGTTGCAGTGTGAAAGCCTTGGAAGATATATAATGTGAAGGCCTTATGCCAATAGTAAACGCAATAAACCCTTATCATAAAGTTACCACCAAGTTTGGGACATTCTTGTTTCTAACACTCATGGTTGCCTTTATTGAAGAAAAATACCCACACTCTAAATGGAAAGTAAAATTCAGCAGCTCGTTAACCAGACTACCAACTGGGTTGACCCATGTTGCTTCCACTTGCCTGCCCAAGCGACCTCAGCAGCTAAAAACAAACTGGGCTAGGAGAAGTTATGATTCCATTACCTGCAGGAAGGCTAATTTTTGATCCATTCAGTCCTATTTTTCTATTAAAAAAAAAAAAGAGGGGCCGGAACTCACCATGAACTCCTCCCTCATTCTCTTAGAATGGCAATAGCGCCTAGTGGTGGAGCTTCATGCTCCAGCACCGGGGGGAAGAGAGCAGGCGGGGGCATGGCTGGCTCGCATCTCGGGGGCGTGGCACGCGTCTTGGGGGCGTGGTGTGCATCCTAGGGGCGTGGCGCTCCGCCTGCGGGGCCGTGGCACCCAACGCGGGCTGGGGGCAGCCGTGATGGCACCCCACCGGGATCACACTGCTGGGGCCGGTGCTCTCCCCCCGCACCCCTCTTCCTCCACTAGTGATGGCACCCACTTGAGAGGTGCCGGAACTGAGTTCTGGAGAATTCCAGCTGAAAAAAAGCCCTGGATTCATTTCAACCGAATGGAGTGAGGATGTTACCACATATGTCCAGTGTGTCTTTTCTTCCTCCAAAAGGCAACAAGCAAGCTTACACTCAAGGCATGCCATCAGTTAGAACCACCACTCAAGAACGGGAGTCAGTATCGCCGGAGGTTTTGCTTGTGCAAATGGGAAAGGAAGACATAACAGATTGGCATGTCTCCATGAAGTCATAGCGCTACTAATTTGCCTGTTGGTGCCCTCAAAGACCATGCTTGTGTGACATGGAGAAGGGGAGCTGGGTGGAATTGTGGCATGGAGACATAGCACGACTAACTTCCGTGGGATCCCCCCACCCCCACGTTTCCCTCTGGGCGGGCAGCAGCTGGAGGGTGGGCGGGACAGAGGCTCCGGGCACTGCACGGTGCGGCATGGTGGAGGCGGGTAAGGGCTGTGCTGCCAGTGGGGCTGGAGGGTAAACTTTACGTCCCCTCCCCACCGCCTGCCCGCCTGGCCTGGCCCCCCACCGGCTAGGTGGTGCACACGGTGGCGCTCTCCCTTCATCCGCATTTGCAAGCAGTGCCCGCTGCGCTTCGGCTCCAGGAGAATGGCGGCGGGGGCGGCACTTGCTCGCTTGGCTCGGGGAAGCGGGCGGGCTACCTGGTGCAACGCGCCAGTAGCCCCAATAGGAAAGACGGGGCTGGATGAGGCCCTAAGCTACTGGAAGTAATGGGGCCCTTTATATGTCCAGCTGTCCTTTGTCAACAACAAATTGTTGCTGGTTTTTTTTGTGTTGAATATATGCTATATGGTAATTTATGGACCTAATAGGTATCTAAAGCCATTTGCACATGCAGAATGTAGGCACCCTATATGTAGAAATGAACAAACCAGTGATATTTTAGGGAGCAGGCTAGCAGGCGGGCCCCATGACTTACATCATAGGAGCCTACACAACAGGGCCGTCTTAAGCGCCCCTGGTGCCATGGAGTGGCGGATCCCTCCAGCGCCCCCCCCGCCCCATTTCCCAGTGCGGTGGGTGGGCAGGTGGGCGCAGCACAGCTGCGCGCCGAACCGGCCGGCCAGCGCAGCCAGCGGGCGGGCCAGCGCCGTGGTGCCCTGCACCACCGGGGGTCTACCTAGAGCCGGCCCTGCTACACAACACAAAACACTATTGCTGTATGTAGTTTTTATTTTATTTGTTTTTTTATCTTATATTTTGGAAATGTACATCCAGTTGTTGTTGTTTTTCCTTTAAATATTTTTTGGGGGGGCCAAGAGAGTGGGGCCCTAAGCTATAGCTTGTTTAGCTTATACGCAAATCCAGCACTGACTGGCGAGAGTCAAAAGAGGCCAGTCAATAACACAGGAGTACTGCAGAACATTTTTTTTTTTTTGGTGCAAGAGGAGGAGCAGACAGTCCAGGACAAAACTGCTACAAATGAACATTGACCCTCAAAAAGCTTCTTGCTACTTACATTTAACTTCCTATTACCCACATTGTGTTGTAGAAAGTTTCTATTTGATTATGTAATGCTCCTGTCTGTAGGATAAGATGATTTTTTTTAAGTTACTTGAGACATTTTGCCCCCTGTTTTATCAGTCAACATATATATATGTCGCTCTGATTTGGACTGTGTTACTAATTCCTGGTTATCATGGAAGTCAGTTTGATTTTCCTTATCAATGTGTTTGTTCTCTGCTCCAGCTTTTAAGGAAGGTTATGAAATCAACCTGACTTATGTATTGCTTATGTATCAATTTTTGCAACCTCTATTTAACAGTATATTTGCAGGATATTTTCTTTTGCTTCCCTTCACTGGACCGTGTGAGAGTTTTCTACATTGCTACTGGCATTTGACAATACGCTTTTAAATATATCTTTTAATCTAGTCTAGAAGCATTTGTGAGTTTTTCACAGTTTCTCCTTTCCCTATATAACTTTTTTGTCAGTATTTATTGGAATATTATTAGGGTCTGGTAACCAAACTTAAATTGAATTTTCCCCCTTCTCATATCTTTGCTTTATATGCTGTCCCTTATAAAGCAACATGGTGCTTTTAAAAAATAAAAAATCCCCCACGGTGTTCATTTTTTGAATTGCAAGCCATTTGGAAGCTGCTGTCAGCTATGTCCCCCCGCACAGATTTTATTTTTCCCTTACTTTTTCCTCTCTTTTTGCTATCACATTCATAGTTTTTGTTCTTCCTTATTTGGTATGCAGTGGGCTCTAATCCACAAAATGCTAAGTCAATTTGTCTCCAGTAGAGTCCTTTGTGCTGATAGAAGTCACTTTGATCTTGGAGAGGATTTGGAAACTGGAACAAAGAAGGAAGCAATTATCCGCAATTCCTCCTTCCCCCTGAAACCCCCATTACATCTCCCGCACTGTTTCAGGGGGGTCCCCCCCCAAACACTGATAGGGTGGTGGGGACTTTAGGCAGGAGGTGGCAGGAAAGTGGCATCTGTTCTGCTTCATCTCCCAATCTGCCACCTCAGACAAGTGTCTCCTGGTAGGGCTGGACTCTAATCTATATATATATATAAATGTAAAAATTGTGAAACTGCGTCCTACACTTTTCTCCGTAACCGCTTGACCGATCGTCCTGAAATTTTGACACAATGATCCAGGCTACTCCCCGAGCGTTGTTGGGGGCAAAAATCCCTCAAATCACACACCTGGGCAGGTGTAGACCTGGTTTTCCACCAAGTCAAACAGCGCCCTCAAGTGGCGTAGTACCCTCCTCCACCGCCTCCCTTCCTGTGAAATCTAAGCCACACCCAGAAACCAAATGACATCATCAACCAAGCAACTGAAACCCCAAGGCCGCCATTATCAGACAGACTAGGCCGCTTTCCAGACTAGGCCAAGTGGAGGGGGGGGATAGAGGGCAGGGATAAGTAATGGGTCAGAACAGGGTGGGGAAAGACACAGGGATGAAACCTGCCCTCTCCACAATATCTCACCTTGGCTTTGCAGACTAGGCCGCTTTCCAGACTAGGCCAAGTGGAGGTGGGGGGGCCAATAGAGGGCAGGGATACGTAATGGGTCAGAACAGGGGGGGGACACAGGGATGAAACCTGCCCTCTCCACAGTATCTTGCCTCGACTCAGGGTGACACTGAGGCTCAGGGGGATCTAAAGGGGGGCTATTACCCTCCATTTCACAGACTAATGCACAGCAACGCGTGCAGGGCCAGTTAGTATTAATAATACAAATGCCTTCAAAAATAACTCTACATGGGTACAACTCTACTCAAACCTACCAATTTCCACTTCAAACAAAGAAAAGTAAACAGCACATTAACCGGATGGCGCTGAAGAAAATATTCAACTTTCACTTCAGTTTCCATTGCAAATGCAAAAAGATAGCTTCCACAACGTGAGGCGGAAGAGCCTATTTTGTTCGTATGAAAGAGAGTGATTCATTTGAACACCTATGGCAGCCTTGATCCCCATTCATCTTGAGGTTTTAAGACAGTCAAATGAATGACTCTCTCCTGTTTTCATTTCTTCAATTAAGAGATTACATCTCCGATCCAAAAGATTTTTAATGCAGATGTATTCATTTTTTCTTACTTTTTTTTTAGTTGGATGGGATTTCTTTTCATAAAAAAATGATTAAGTTTCAGTCATATTATTTGCAAGTAATGGATTGGGGGTTTTATTGCTATTGAATCATTGTTCATATTATTATTTTTCCTTCTCCACTGTATAAACAGCTTTCTTCTTATTCTGTATATACACACTGCAGCCCCCAGCCTCATAATAGGCAGCTGCAAAGCTATCCCCTTTATATTATTATTATTATTATTACTACTACTACTACTGAATAGCTCAACGTCAAAAAAACCAAGATCATGGCCACTGGTCCCATCACCTCCTGGCAAATAGAAGGGGAAGAAATGGAGGCAGTGAGAGATTTTACTTTCTTGGGCTCCTTAATCACTGCAGATGGTGACAGCAGTCACGAAATTAAAAGACGCCTGCTTCTTGGGAGAAAAGCAATGACAAACCTAGGCAACATCTTAAAAAGCAGAGACATCACCTTGCCTACAAAGGTCCATATAGTTAAAGCTATGGTTTTCCCAGTAGTGATGTATGGAAGTGAGAGCTGGACCATAAAGAAGGCTGATCGCCAAAGAATTGATGCTTTTGAATTATGGTGTTGGAGGAGACTCTTGAGAGTCCCATGGACTGCAAGAAGATCAAACCTATCCATTCTGAAGGAAATCAGCCCTGAGGGCTCACTGGAAGGACAGATCCTAAAGCTGAGGCTCCAATACTTTGGCCACCTCATGAGAAGAGAAGACTCCCTGGAAAAGACCCTGGTGCTGGGAAAGATTGAGGGAACAAGGAGAAGGGGACGACAGAGGACAAGATGGTTGGACAGTGTTCTCGAAGCTACGAACATGAGTCTGACCAAACTGCAGGAGGCAGTGGAAGACAGGAGTGCCTGGCGTGCTCTGGTCCATGGGGTCACGAAGAGTCGGACATGACTAAATGACTAAACAACACCACTACTATTACACTTGTAGCTCCTAGCCTCACCTTGCTGCTGCCCTGCTCATCTTGACCCTTGACTCCCTAACAAAATGTACTGGGAGCCAGTGTTATATGGTCCCAGCAGCCACTCCCAGTTTCAAGGCATAAGTATCTACCTTCGAGCCATGGCTGCCTAGAAGTTAGATATAGGCTGCTTCAGAGGAAAACACAAGGAACATAATTGCACTTAAGAACTGATAGCTGGTTTAAATTATCCTTTTGTGCATGCTTGGTTGGGCCCATCAGCCGATTAAGACATTAACAGGGTCTTAGTATTTGGCATTACTAATTTTGTACAGGACCAAAGAAATGCCCAGCCATAAAATCAAGACATTTGTAGAATGTTAATTCAACTCCAATGAGCTATTATTATTTTTTAAAAAAAGTATTTTCTTGTGCGTGAGACATTTCAACGTTTTCTCAATCAGAGCAGAATGCCTCAGAAATGCCAGAGTGGTTTTAGTTAATTGAACAAATAGGATTCTTCTGGACTTTTCCCTCTCGGTTCTTTGCAGAAAGATTTAGTGGGTTAGAAAATAGAACAGGCATGTCCAACAGGTAGATCGTGATCGATCAGTAGATCACTGGACATTTGTGGTAGATCACTGGTAGATCATTAGCTCTCCCCCAAGGAAGCTGAACAACTGTGGCTCCCCTAAAAAAAGTTCAACATTTACATTTTACCTCCTCCCTGAAAAGTCAACAACTTTGACCCAACCCCCCCCAAAAAAATGGACCTTCCTCCTTCCTCTTTCCTAAAAAAAGCTCAAAAACTTTGATGTGAACCCCCAAAAGGGGGTGTCATCTGCAAACTTGCTCAGGATGCCTCCCATCAGATGTCAAGGAGATAAAGAAGTGTCTCCACTCCCATCATTCAGCCTGGACACTGAGGTCCAGCTCCAAGGCCTGGGCATAGCCAGGATTTTTTGTTGGTGTGGGGGGGTCAGGACTTTGTTGGGGAGGCAGAACCGATGTAATTGGTAAGTTAATTAAGTCTTTCTATTCTTTTAATTGATCTGGGGTGGCAGCTCCCCTCTGCCCCCCCCCCCGGCTATGCCCATGCTCCAAGGGCCTTATGGCGTTTCCCTCACTGTGAGAAGTGAAGTGAATCAAGCAGAGGGCCTTCTCCGTGGTGGCACCTGCCCTGTGAAACACCCTCCCATCAGATGTCAAGGAGATAAAGAACTATACACCTTTAGAAGACATCTGAAGGCCACCCTATATAGGGAAGTTTTTAATGTTTTGGTGTTTTATTATGCTTTTATATTGGCCGGAAGCCACCCAGAGTGGATGGAGAAACCCAGTCAGATGGGTGGGGTACATATAATAAAATTATTATTCATAATAATCCTGCTACATTTGGAGGGCCAAAGGTTCCCCAACACTGTTCTAGGACAATGATAAATTTAGAACTCTGTAGCATTCCAGAGGCAACAGGCGGGTGTGCTTCCCTTATTCCTGGGATTCCCACACTTTACCCAACATGGCTTCATTGTTAAATGTGATCAGTTCTTAAAAAAGAACAATTCTGTATGCTTAAAAAGGGTGCAGATCTTTAATATCATAGTTGCATCCTGCCATACAACACAGGCCCTCTGCTATAGTCCTGTGTGAAACTCCCCTGGGGCAAATAAAAAAACACCACTATTTTGAGAATGATTGCAGACAAAAAGGAATTGCAAGGACAATAGGATTGCGGCCCCAAGCAATAAGGCAACAGAAAAGAGGAAGAAGACAAAAGAGAAATGCAGATATATCTCTCAACTGAGAGCTGTGCATTTTATCAAAACAAAGGAAGACTCATGACAAATCATTCTTCATCTATTTCCATGGGCACAATGCATGCCTAATAAATTTGCTCACCAATCTCCTGCAGTTACCAAGCAGTAGAAGAATATACAGTCCTGTGGAGGGGGGGGGGAAACAAAGTCAGAAATGCCTTTTGACTCTTTTATGCAGGTAAGAAATCTGTTTTATATTAGAACAAACAAACAGAAGCCAACATCAAAAAGAATTGCATTACTGCTTTGTTAACAATAAGCCTTCTTTTGGCGTTGCTTTATGTGCACGATTACAAATCATTGTGACGAGAGATTACACAGGAAAGTGAGGAGTCTGGATCCTCGATTGACTTTGATTTCCAGTTCTGCACCTGATTTACCAACATACAACTGGTTAGTTAACCCTTTGACTCTTCCCGGTTGCTGTACATGAAACATGGTTTGGGTTACATCCCATGATGCATCTGAAGGAGCATCTCCAGCCCCATCGTTTAGCCCGGACACTGAGGTCCAGCTCCGAGGGCCTTCTGGTGGTTCCCTCACTGCGAGAAGTGAGGTTACAGGGAACCGGGCAGAGGGCCTTCTCGGTGGTGGCGCCCGCCCTGTGGAACGCCCTCCTATCAGATGTCAAGGAAATAAACAACTATCTGACCTTTAGAAGACATCTGAAGGCAACCCTGTTTAGGGAAGTTTTTAATGTTTGATGTTTTATCGTGTTTTTTAATATTCTGTTGGGAGCCACCCAGAGGGGTGGCATTTGTTATGCAAGTACACTTTCTTACCAATGCAAATCTTGCCTCTATCATACCAAGCCAAACTTGAGCAAAGACCTCATTAAGCCCAATGTGTGAACATTGCCCAACTTTGCTTTATTAATTATTATTATTATTATTCCACATCTCAGGAACTCGCATCAGACTGTGCCGGGAACATGAGCTGCTTTTCACACACAAACCTCAAAGCTTTTTGAGCACCTCTCTGCAATATTAACATCTGATTGTTGATCATACAGAAGAAAAAAGCAGGGAGACCAGTTTTGCATTTACATTACTAACCTGATTGAAGCAGGAGCTGCTGTAAGCCTTATGTGTGAAAGATCTCTGGTACTCAGGTGTTATGTACTAAGCTTGGATCCTAGAACAATAGGCAAGTAGGATCGTAGACTGCAACAACTGATTGGCTTGCAGGAGAAGACCAATCAGGCTCCAGGAAGAAGTTAATCAGCCTATTAGGCTGGTAGGATCGTAGAATGCAGCAACTGATTGGCCTGCAGGAAAAGACCAATCAGGCCCCAGGAGGAAAGCAGAATCAGCCAATCAGATGGGACTCATTGTGTAAATAATGTATATAAAAGCCTGAGGTTTGGGGGGCATTTCATTCACTGTTTTACAAGCTGCAATAAAGGGCATGAAGTCACTACAGGACTCCGACTATATTTCATCAGAGCCATTGGGTACTCTCTTTCCTGTTTTGCTCTGGAAAGAGTCCTCGCTCTGCTCTGCTTCATATTCGACTTCTCAAAACCTTGCTTTTCAACCAGATGGAGAGAACTCTTGAACCTTGTAACTGCTTTTGAATATTATGAATATTATGTTCTCTTTAATCCCCTAATTAGAATCCCATATGCGATCAATGAAGGCATGTTTCTTTTGCTCTTTTCCCCCTTCCCCACTCTTTACAGTAGTATACAAGGCGCTGTCTTTTAAAGCTGCTCTGTGAAGAAGATGCCTGATGCTCCAGCAAACACAAGGGTGAAATCTCAGATTACTACAGGTGAGGTGCAGGGACTGCTTTGCATAACAGTCAAGTGTGTAGATCCCAACTGTCAACAGATGTGAATAAACTCCCAAGTCCTAATAAGTGAGTCAAGAGATCTTTCCTGCAGCTTGTAATGTGGGAAGACTGGAGAGAGAGAGAGAGAGAGAGAGAGAGAGAGAGAGAGAGAGAGAGAGATTAGAAATGCTTCTCACCCCTGAAGCTTCCATTATCCAGGCCAGTGGTTCCCAACAGGTGGTCCGGGGACCCCCAGGGGTCCGCGAGCTATGCCAGAAGGGTCCGCAAGATGCTATTAGAATAAAAAATATATTAAATATATTTCGTATGATAACAGATTTTTTGTTTTGGCCTCTTCCTGCATGAGCAGAGTCTAGCGCAAAACTAGAATTAGATGAGGCAGTAGTTCTGCTGTATGCCGTTAGGTGGCGCTTTACAAACACTACTGTTTTGCAAAGAGGCAGCGCGCACATTCTACTAACGCTCACCTCCCCAAGATGCTTTGCGCGCGGCGGCTTCATTTGTGCGCTACTGCGCAGGTACCCTGTCTTCTCCATTCCCCTCCCTCCTCCCTGGACTCTTATAAAAAGACTCTTAATTTGGCTCTCAATTTTTAATTTTAGGATTAGGAATTAATGGGGGTCCTTGTCACAATAGCGGCTCGATGAGGGGTCCTCGAGAAAATTTTGTTGGGAACCCCTGATCCAGGCTATTCGTCAGAGCCAAAGTTGCTGTGTAAAATCAGCTGTGGATATGGAGAAAATCAGCTCACTCAGGGCTAAACTACAGTAGATGTGAAGTTAATTGCATTAATGTCATTAGCATGGCTTTGTGGTGTTGTTGTTGTTGTTGCTGCTGTTGCTGCTGCTGCTGCTGCTGCTGTTGCAAGTAAAAGCTCGAGCAGTCTCTGGACCTGGGGGTTAACTCTTTTTCTCCCTGCCACAAAAATAGTCTCTCCTGAGCCGCTTTTTGCATTTCAGGGGAGATTCTGATGGAAGCTTCCTCTGAAATCCAAATAGCTCCTTCGGATAATAATAAAAATAATAATAAGTAATGCTTTTGAATTGTGGTGCTGGAGGGAGACTCTTGAGTCCCATGGCCTGCAAGAAGATCAAACCTATCCATTCTTAAGGAAATCAGCCCTGAGTGCTCCCTGGAAGGACAGATCGTGAAGCTGAGGCTTCAATACTTTGGCCACCTCATGAGAAGAGAAGACTCCCTAGAAAAGACCCTGGTGCTGGGGAAGATGGAGGGCACAAGAAGAAGGGGACAACAGAGGACGAGATGGTTGGACAGTGTTCTCGAAGCTACCAACATGAGTCTGACCAAACTGCGGGAGGCAGTGGAAGACAGGAGTGCCTGGCATGCTCTGGTCCATGGGGTCACGAAGAGTTGGACACAACTAAACGACTAAACAACAACAATATTATTATTATTATTTCTACCCCGTCCATCTGGCTGGGTTTCCCCAGCCACTCTGGGCGGCTTCCAACAAAAGATTAAAAATACATTAAAACATCAGTCATTAAAAACTTCCCTAAACAGGGCTGCCTTCAGATGTCTTCTAAAAGTTGTGTAGTCGTTTATCTCCTTGACATCTGATGGGAGGGCGTTCCACAGGCCGGGCGCCACTACCGAGAAGGCAGGTGTTGCATGAGCCATGCAATATAAAATATTTGTTGGAAAATGTCAAATTAAGTCAAAGAAAAACAACTTTATGTAACTGTGTAAATAATCATTCGTCGTTCAGTCGTCTTAGTCATGCTCGACTCTCTGTGACCCCATAAACCAGAGCATGCCTTGGAGAATTCTTCTCAAAACTTCTCCTTTTGTCCATGGAGTGTTCATGGCAAAATACGGGAGTGGGTTGCCCAGTTCCTTCTCCAGTGTAAATAATAGTTTAATTGTAAATCAGTACAATGGCTTAGTCAGAAGTTTCTTTTCTTCGCTGATTCGCACATCAGATATGATTACAGTGGAACCTCGGTTTATGAACACCTCAGTTTATGAATTTTCGGTTTACGAACACCGCGGACCCATCTGGAACGGATTAATTCACTTTCCATTACTTTCAATGGGAAAGTTCACTTCAGTTTATGAACGCTTCAGTTTATGAACAGGCTTCCGGAACCAATTACACCCATGCTTCGGGTCAAGTACACTTCAGGTTGAGTACTCCGGGGACCCGTCTGGAACGGATTAATCCACTTTCCATTACTTTCAATGGGAAAGTTCGCTTCAGTTTATGAACGCTTCAGTTTATGAACAGACTTCCGGAACCAATTGTGTTCATAAACCGAGGTACCACTGTATGTTCTTTTTCTATTCACACGTTTATCTCTTTTTTTCTTCTCTTTCTTTTTTCTTCTTCTGTTCTTTTTTCTATTTATACTCTTTACAATCTCTACAATTCATTGAATGTTTGTGTGGCGGTATTGTATGTATTTTAAGGTTTTTCTTGTTTAATAAAATTTAATTTTTTAAAAAATAAAATTCTAAAAAGGAAGCATGTCCAGATGGGCAGGGTGCAAATAATAAAATGATGATGATGATGGAATAGGACACCCCTATTTTCATCAGAGAAATGCTGGAGAGTATGAAAGCTAGATGTGGGGGAAAGCGACCGTGATGAATGCAAAAGAGGCTGGTGGAACACACCAGCAGCTGCGCCCATCTATAAAGCGAGATTGTTGCAAACATTTTGGCTCCGTTAACTGTAACGATTGGAGGAAGCCCTCCATTCATTCATCTTTTGGCATTTTCCCACCAAAGAGGCACCCAGCACTAGAAGTGTTAAACTAAGAAACCCCGAATGTTTAATCTGCTAGAAACATACGAGAAGAGCAATCATATCTGGGATAAGTAGCTCAGAATGAGGTATGCCTGATTGCTTTAGGCCATGCTGTTTGTCAGTCTTTTAAAATTCAAGTCATTACCAGATGCTGATCTGCTATAATATTGTGATATTTTATCTGATTACACTTATCTGATTGTGCCATATCTGCTATTTGCCTCCCCATTTTTCCATGTATATTAAATGCAGGTGGTTTTATTATTCCGAGAGCTGGAAAGTGTTGACTGCTCTGAATATAAATGGGGATATTATATCATTAACTTGCTCTGAAATGCAGGCCCGTTCAGTGCGTAAATCACATGCAAGGTACCTTGCAGAGACACAATAAACCATAATGTCTTGAGAGAGAAAGCAATGAGGAAAGGATAAGGAGATAAAAATTTAAGGCATTGTTAAAGAAGGATAATCTTCATAATCCTATTTAGTTCTTTCCAGCTACTATTTGTTGATAATGGAACCTTTTCTATTCAGAACTCCCCCCCCCCCAAAGTTCATTAAGCATCTCTTGGCAGAGTTGTTGCTACATGGAATGTTATCAACAATATGATTGAAGAAAAGTCGGTCTTGGTGGACCATCAAGTGGCTTTCCTAGCTTACTAAGAAGATTGCATCACTATATGCTGGGATAATATATAGACAACAACCGCTTGGCAGCCTGTATTATGTCTAACTCCTCTTTGGCATCTTTGTGGATAAAATGTATTCTCAACTGCCACAGAGTTCAACCCTAACAAAGTACCACACTTTCCCGTGTATAACATGCCCCCCGTGGGGGGGACTAAAATTTTGGAAAATGGGGAAAGGTTGCCCAAAGTTGTTGAGCCTTTGGGGGGGGGATTCACCAGCGTTTTTGATGGGCACCCAAAATGGCCGCTGCCGACACCGGAAGTCGCGTCTACGCATGTCTGGAAGTGCGTAGACGCAACTTCCAGTGTCACTCTGCCCTTCTATGGGCACCAAAAATGGCCGCCGCCGACACCGGAAGTCACGTCTATGCACTTCCGGACATGCGTAGACGTGACTTTCGGTGCCGGCACCGGCACTGGCCATTTTCGGTGCCCATAGATGGGCAAAGCAGGAAAAAAATGGCCACTGGCAGGAGAATTTTAGGGGGGGAAACGGGAGACAAAGAGATATGGGGGACCGCCAGGAAACGGTATGTAAAAACAGGGGTTTCCCGGGAAAAACGGGGTACTTGGCAGCTATGGGTTTCTCTGGTGGAGACAAACACTAAGCTAAGCCATAGACTAGTTAGGGTTGCCATACGTCTGGATTTTCCCAGACATGCCGGGGATTCCAATGATGGAATCCCTAGATCAATCATTTGTTATTGTTTATTTAAAGAATTATGGTTTAAATAAGCTGGCTATTTGCCGTAATTGATGGGTTGAGTGACAGAATAAGCTTCCGGGCTGCGGGGGGGGGGATTTCGGGAAACATCTAGGCTTTTGAAACTTTTCCAAAGAAAGCTCAACAACTATCTTTGGGCGATTTTCCAAACAAAAAATGTTGAACAGGACTAAGGTAGGGGCAGCTTCACTTTGAGAAGTCACACATTTGCTTGCTCACACTCAGCCAAATTGCAAACTGGTCCATAAAGGCTCTTTCCCTGTTATTTTATTTACTGAAACTGGGAATGCTTAAATGCACTGCTGTGTGTTTAATTCTGGGATGTTCCCCAGTAACTCTCATGTGATTGGTTAATTTTTGGGCACATGGGGGGTATCTTAATTACATTTTCCATTTTGTGTTGTGTGTGAGTGACTTGACTAAAATGGCTGCATCTTCTTGAACACTGAAGAAGAGGCATTGTTAGATAACTCTCTCAACGCAATTGAGGAGAGGATGTTTCTGTGTGAATGTATGTGGCAGAAAGAAGTACAGAAGTTGATGTTCTCCCCAAAGAAGCGGTCAGGAGAAGTCTGCTGGAAGGAGAAAGTGGGAACTTCTCAGAAGGTACTGCATGGCCCAGCTGGGTCATGTGCAGAAAGCTGAGTGCAAATACTGGAAAGAGAGAAAGATAAGGTTTATTTGAATGTTTAAGAAGGAAGCTGTCCTCTTCAACTAAGAAAAACGAAGCCCATGCTCGGATGTGAATGCAAACACTTTGCATATATTCTTCTTCAGCTATAAGCTCTGCAAGTAAAAGCTGTTGAATATTTTAGCAAGTGTTTGGACATTGTTTCAATCAGGGCTGGCCCTAAGGCAAGGCTGGGTGGCACAATGCGGTAGGGCGCCGGGGCGCCAGGGGGCGCCGCGCTGCGCCCGCCAGACAGCCCGGCCGCCCTCCAGCTCGCCCTGCTCCTTGCCTCCCGCCCGCCCGCCGCGGGTTCGAGTCCCGGCCTCAACCTGGCGGGTCAGGTCGGGGGCATGAGGAGGACAAGAGGCCAGGCGCTGCACGGCACCACCACCACCCAGCAGAGGCCTCCGCGCAGGAGGAGGCGGCACCCGCGCCCCGGAGGACAACCAGGCAGCCCGGCCCACCCGCTGCGGCACTCCTGAGCCCGGCCCACCCTCAGCGCCCGGCCCGCCCATGCCATGTCCCTCCTCTGCGTCCGCGGTGAGTTGGTGGGGGGGCAGCAGAGGGACCTTTGCGCCACGGCGCTCGATGTGGTTAAGACGGGCCTGGTTTCAATTCCAAGAAGAGAGACAGCATTGCACAGGACGTTGGCTTCCCAGCTGCAATTTAGCTACTCTGCTAACATTTCCAACATTTCCAGGCCTCTCTTCTAACAAAGTAAAAGTCAGTGTTTTGTTGTTGTTGTTGTTGTTGTTTTGCTTTTAGCGCGCAGTTGGACCCTGTGAGAAATAAGACCCAAAATGTAGAGTAGGGGGGAAATGTGCAGTTTAAAAGCTGGTAATGCGCTATTTCAGGGGTCAGCAAACTTTTTCAGCAGGTGGCCGGTCCACTGTCCCTCAGGCCTTGTGGGGGGCTGGACTATATTTTGGGGGGGAAATATGAACAAATTCCTATGCCCCACAAATAACCCAGAGATGCATTTTAAATAAAAGGACCCATTCTACTCATGTAAAAACATGCTGATTCCTGGACCATCCGTGGGCCAGATTTAGAAGGCGATTGGGCCACATCTGGCCCCCAGGCCTTAGTTTGGGGACCCCTGCGCTATTTGAAAAAAATGGAGGAGGAGAATTACTTATACATCTGTTATAGGAATTCAACCCCTTCATGGATCAATGCCTTGTCATGGCGAAGGGGCTTGAATAACTCAGAGAAGCTATGAGCTATGCCATGCAGGGCCACCCAAGATGGACAGGTCATAGTGGAGAGTTTTGACTAAACGTGATCCACCTGGAGAAGGAACTGGCAAGCCACTCCAGTATCCCTGCCAAGAAAACTCCATGGACAAAGACAACAGGCATATAAAAGTTATGACGCTGGAAGATGAGCCCCTCAGGTCGGAAGGCGTCCAACATGCTACTGAGGAAGAGCGGAGGACAAGTACAAGTAGATTCAGAGCTGATGAAGCAGCTGGGACAAAACCGAAAGGACGCTCAGTTGCGGATATGCCT
Organism: Zootoca vivipara; assembly: GCF_963506605.1. NCBI lineage: Eukaryota > Metazoa > Chordata > Lepidosauria > Squamata > Lacertidae > Zootoca > Zootoca vivipara. The sequence goes on from NC_083291.1 coordinate 5,867,960, forward strand.
GGAAGCGAAAGGAAAGTCCAATGCTGTAAAGAAAAATATTGCATAGGAACCTGGAATGTAAGAACCATGAGTGGAGGTAAGCTGGATGTGGTCAAAAATGAGATGACAAGAATAAATATCGACATCCTGGGCATCAGTGAACTAAAATGGAAGGGAATGGGCTAATTCAGTTCGGGTGACTATCATATCTACTACTGTGGGCAAGAATCCTGTAGAAGAAATGGAGTGGCCCTCATAGTCAACAAAAGAGTGGCAAAAGCTGTAATGGGATGCAATCTCAAAAATGACAGAATGATCTCGATACGAATCCAAGGCAGACCTTTTAACATCACAGTAATCCAAGTTTATGCACCAACTACCGGTGCTGAAGAAAGTGAAATTGACCAATTCTATGAAGACCTACAACAACTTCTAGAAATGACACCAAAGAAGGATGTTCTTCTCATTACAGGGGATTGGAATGCTAAAGTAGGGAATCAAGAGATAAAAGGAACAACTGGCAAGTTTGGCCTTGGAGTTCAAAATGAAGCAGGGCAAAGGCTAATAGAGTTCTGTCAAGAGAACAAGCTGGTCATCACAAACACTCTTTTCCAACAACACAAGAGACGACTCTACACATGGATATCACCAAATGGGCAGCATCGAAATCAGATTGATTATATTCTCTGCAGCCAAAGATGGAGAAGCTCTATACAGTCAGCAAAAACAAGACCTGGAGCTGACTGTAACTCAGATCATCAGCTTCTTATAGCAAAATTCCAGCTTAAACTGAAGAAAGTAGGAAAAAGCACTGGGCCAGTAAGATACAATCTGAATCAAATCCCTTATGAATACACAGTGGAAGTGAGGAACAGGTTTAAGGATTTAGATTTGGTGGACAGAGTGCCTGAAGAACTATGGATGGAGGCTCGTAACATTATACAGGAGGCAGCAACGAAAACCATCCCAAGGAAAAGGAAATGCAAGAAAGCAAAATGGCTATCCAACGAGGCCTTACAAATAGCGGAGGAGAGGAGGCAAGCAAAATGCAAGGGAGATAGGGAAAGATACAGGAAACTGAATGCAGATTTCCAAAAAACAGCAAGGAGAGACAAGAGGGTCTTCTTAAATGAGCAATGCAAAGAAATAGAGGAAAACAATAGAATGGGGAAAACCAGAGATCTGTTCAAGAAAATTGGAGATATGAAAGGAACATTTCGTACAAAGATTACCATAATCAAGGACAAAAGTGGTAAGGACCTAACAGAAGCAGAAGACATCAAGAAGAGGTGGCAAGAATACACAGAGGAATTATACCAGAAAGATATGGAGGTCTCGTACACCCCAGGTAGTGTGGTTGCTGACCTTGAGCCAGACATCTTGGAGAGTGAAGTCAAATGGGCCTTAGAAAGCACTGCTAATAACAAAGCCAGTGGAAGTGATGATATTCCAGCTGAACTATTTAAAATTTTAAAAGATGATGCTGTTAAGGTGCTACACCCAATATGCCAGCAAGTTTGGAAAACTCAGCAATGGCCAGAGGATTGGAGAAGATCAGTCTACATCCCAATTCCAAAGAAGGGCAGTGCCAAAGAATGCTCCAACTACCGCACAATTGCGCTCATTTCACACGCTAGCAAGGTTATGCTTAAAATTCTACAAGGCAGGCTTAGGCAGTATGTGGACCGAGAACTCCCAGAAGTGCAAGCTGGATTTCGAAAGGGCAGAGGAACCAGAGACCAAATAGCAAACATGCGCTGGATTATGGAGAAAGCTAGAGAGTTCCAGAAAAACGTCTACTTCTGCTTCATTGACTATGCAAAAGCCTTTGACTGTGTCGACCACAGCAAAGTATGGCAAGTTCTTAAAGAAATGGGAGTGCCTGATCACCTCATCTGTCTCCTGAGAAATCTCTATGTGGGACAGGAAGCTACAGTTAGAACTGGATATGGAACAACTGATTGGTTCAAAATTGGGAAAGGAGTACGACAAGGTTGTATATTGTCTCCCTGCTTATTTAACTTATATGCAGAATTCATCATGCGAAAGGCTGGACTAGATGAATCCCAAGCCGGAATTAAGATTGCCGGAAGAAATATCAACAACCTCAGATATGCAGATGACACAACCTTGATGGCAGAAAGTGAGGAGGAATTAAAGAACCTTTTAATGAGGGTGAAAGAGGAGAGCGCAAAATATGGTCTGAAGCTCAACATCAAAAAAACCAAGATCATGGCCACTGGTCCCATCACCTCCTGGCAAATAGAAGGGGAAGAAATGGAGGCAGTGAGAGATTTTACTTTCTTGGGCTCCTTGATCACTGCAGATGGTGACAGCAGTCACGAAATTAAAAGACGCCTGCTTCTTGGGAGAAAAGCAATGACAAACCTAGACAGCATCTTAAAAAGCAGAGACATCACCTTGCCGACAAAGGTCCGTATAGTTAAAGCTATGGTTTTCCCAGTAGTGATGTATGGAAGTGAGAGCTGGACCATAAAGAAGGCTGATCGCCGAAGAATTGATGCTTTTGAATTGTGGTTCTGGAGGAGACTCTTGAGAGTCCCATGGAAGATCAAACCTATCCATTCTTAAGGAAATCAGCCCTGAGTGCTCCCTGGAAGGACAGATCGTGAAGCTGAGGCTCCAATACTTTGGCCACCTCATGAGAAGAGAAGAATCCTTGGAAAAGACCCTGATGTTGGGAAAGATTGAGGGTACTAGGAGAAGGGGACGACAGAGGACAAGATGGTTGGACAGTGTTCTTGAAGCTACGAACATGAGTTTGACCAAACTGCGGGAGGCAGTGCAAGACAGGAGGGCCTGGCGTGCTATGGTCCATGGGGTCACGAAGAGTCGGACACGACTAAACGACTAAACAACAACAACAACATAGGAATTCAAAAGTCTCAAATATAGAATAAATGTTGATAATTCACAAGGTAAACACACATACTTAAGTATATAAACCACATGTCTAAAATAATACGGGAGAGAAACCCCAAAGCCATCTTGACTCTCCTACAGACTCTCAGTATTTCCTCTGCCTCCTTCACCCCCCTTGCCTGAGAACAAGTAGGCAGATAGCAATCAGGGGAAGTTCCTGAAGGATTTCCTCTCCTATATCTATGGACCTCCTTGGTATTAATGGTCACGAAAGCTCATACCAATGACAAACTTAGTTGGTCTCTAAGGTGCTACTGGAAAGAATTTTTTTTAAATTTTGTTTCTATTAGAGAAGTTATGGTAACCTGTTGCTTTATGAAACTGATGATTTTGCAAGCCCCCCGCCCCCCAATTTGGGCAGGAATACAGTACCGCTAATATGTGAATCACAAAGATACAGCTGAAAGTTAGAACGTTAAGTTGCTACATGGTTTAAATGGCTACACGTAACACAGCTTACCAATACTGATACAATGTAACAGAATGGTGGGAATCAGAACTGAATCATCATAAATTGCCAGTGCTTGTTGCACATGTGTATTGTGAGGTAATGATGTATATGATTGATGAAAATTGAAATGCTTTGTTTGAAACTTTATAAATACCACTGCCTGAACCATGGAGCGGGGTTGCAGTTTTGTAGAACTATCTGACTGTAACCTATTGCTTGGCAATGAACGTTGGACTCCTAACTCCTCGCGTTTCTGAGTTTTATTATTGGCATAAACTCAGGAGATGAGCCATTTTTTGCTTACAACAACCCCACCTTAGGGGGGGGGTGTAATTTCTGACTGTTTGTAGAGGGGATGTCCTCCTACTCCACGCCAAAATGCAAACCCTTAAAAGAGATGTTTCTTCTTGGTTCTCTCTTGCCTCCTTGCTAGGAGGGAGGGAACTCTGTTGCAACAGAAAAATAAAGATGTGCCTTGCTTTCACTGCACCTACCTCCATCCATTCATCACTGACCCACCATGGACTTGGGGGACTCAGTCCTTTGGGGAGTTGGGCAGCAAAAGCCAACCAGCCCTATTTTTCTATAGCACATCAAACATGAAAAATGACAAGCGGTGTCAGGAACAGTGTCAGACAATGAGGGAGGTGTTCATGGTGAGTCCTGGAACCTTTCTCTAGAAAAATAGCACTCCTCAGGAACCATATGTTCCTAAATTATACAAAGGTAGAATGCATATGTGGCGATTTGCCCTGAGTCAGGACCCAGCGTGTAAGGGGTTAAGCTTGGGACAGTTAGAACCCTCAGGGGCGGGCTCAGCCAAGGGATAAAAACCCCTCCCAAGTTGCAGTTGGAGTTGAGTGAGTTAGTGAAGTCAGAGTTGGTTGGGGAGTGAGAGTCAGAGAGCTAGGTGGGGGGAAGGAACAGACAGACAGGATAGCAGTTTGATATAAAACTAGTTGTGTTGTATAACTTAGAAGGTATAGGCCGGTATAGGCAACAGTTTTAAGTTCATGTACAATATTATCAATCCAGTAACCGCACGCATATGTACCAATAAATAAACTAAACTTGTTGTTTTTACATCATATCCTGGCCTGTATCATCTGAGAAGGGAAATAGAAAGTATCCAGCTGGCAGTCTGAGGGGAGCTGCAGCCTGGGATACAAAGTGTCATTGGTGCAGCATCAATTGATCTTGAAAACATCCAGTGGTGCTGTACAGCAGCATTTCTCAACCACTGTTCCGCGGCACACTACTGTGCCGCGAGACGGTGGCTGCTGTGCCGCAACGTGAGGCAACGAGAAGGGCGATTTGCAGCCGCCAATAGGCAGCGCTGACCCGCCGGAAAGGAAGCCGGCCGGGTCAGTCTGGAGGGCGCGAGGGCGCGAAGGGTGTTCCTCCGTCATCTCCTCGCGCTCGCTCCCTGAGCGAGGCAGCGCTTCATGGCCGAGGCCGCCTCCTCACGCTCTCCCCGCGCGCTCAATGGAGAAGGCAGCGGCGCAGGGCGGCGGGGACTCTGGAGCAGCAGCCCCGTCCAGCGGCGGCAGTAACAGCAGCAGCCGCAGCAGCAGCCGCCCCACCTCGGTGGGCTCCTCGCCATCCTCCTCCGCCAGCCGGGGAGGGTTCTCGGGCCGCCAAGGAGCAGCGGCGGCGGCGGCTACACCAGCGGGGAGGCCGGAGGGAGGCGGCGGTGGCGGCAGCAGCAGCAGCAGCAGCCCCAGCTCAGCCGCGGCCAGCCCAGGAGGGAGCGGGGGGCTGGCGGCAGGCAGGACGACGGAGGCGGTGCTCGGGGGCTCTCTCAGCAAGTACACCAACCTCATCCTCCCTATTCCTCAGTCCCCCACCCATTCCCAACCCCCAGGATTTGCCCCGTCTTTTAATGGTGGTGTGCTGTGTGATTTTTTTGAAGGAACAAGTGTGTCGTGGCCCAAAAAAGGTTGAGAAACACTGCTGTACAGGTCCAGGCAGGACTGTGACAGCATATTTCTGGTATTTCCATATTTACAGCAAACTGCCCCTATGAAGTCACCTTATTTTTGGCCACAACCTCCTCCTCTTCTTTCTTCATCTTCAGGTAACTAATGCTTTGCCACATCCTTGTAATTACTCCTGAAGTTCTTATTTTGTGCATGCCTGTTAGTTACTGAATTGAGGCAGATCCCTAAAGAAATTGTGGCTATATAGTAGACAAGAAAGGGACGCGGGTGGCGCTGTGGTCTAAACCACTGAGCCTCTTGGGCTTGCCAATCGGAAGGTTAGCGGTTCGAATCTGCACAATGGGGTGAGCTCCTGTTGCTCTGTCCCAGCTCCTGCCAACCTAGCAGTTCGAAAGCATGCCCCAAAGTGCAAGTAGATCAATAGGTACTGCTCCAGCGGGCAGGTAAACGGCGTTTCTGTGCACTGCTCTGGTTTCGGTGTTCCGTTGCGCCAGAAGCAGTTTATTCATGCTGGCCACAAAACCCAGAAAAACTGTCTGCGGACAAACACCGGCTCCCTCGGCCTGTAAATCGAGATGAGCGCGGCAACCCCAGAGTCGTCTGTGACTGGACTTAACTGTCAGGTGAGCTTTACTTTTACCTTTACCTTTTTAGTAGATAAGTAGATAAGTAGTGTCCGGAAGCCGCCACTGATACAGGGTGTAAACAAGGAGCAAAGTTTGCTTTGTGTTCCTGTTTTGCTTTGCTTTTTAGGTTGTCTGATCAGGGATTTGTGCAATATCTGCTTTAAAAAACTGTGGTCAAAGTCCAATTTCTTTAAAAACATTTCTGACCCAGTGATGACAATTGGTAGTGCCCATCCCACACGAATGAATAAATAAATAGATAAATGAATGAATGAATGTTTGGATGACTTGTTATAAAATGTGTTTATCTTGCAGGAGCTTTAAGGAACACAGAGGTTTAAAAATCTGTATAAATACATCTATGAGGTCCAGTTATTTATGCACTCTGTTTTCAAGCATTGATATGAGAGTTTAAATTTTCATTATTCTGTCCCATTGTGTGGCTAGGAAATGAATAAGGGGTTCTTTGGACTGAAAGCCATTCTACCGCTAAACACTGCAAAGGAATGAGCTCCCAAACACATATGGTTTATAACCTATTCTGATGGATTCACATTAGAAATAAAGCCAAACCTTCACCTATACTCCTTTACAAAAGCCCTTTTAGCAAGTCATTCACGAATATCCGGCTTTACTTCAATTACATTAGCTGCAAAAATATCTTCACACTATATTACTCCATTATCTGTGTTTATTTATATGCTAATGTCCTTCATAATGTTTATGCTGTAAATACATCTTATTTTTGTTTTCCATTGTCGGTAGTGAAGTAGAAGGCTCCTGAACCGACCTCACATGAAGTCCGAGGATTGTGGCGTTGTGAAAATTCATTTAAATGATAACGTTTATATTGTTCTGGCCGTACAGCACTCCAGACATTATCGATCAATCAATGATTTACCAGGAGGCATCCAATGCGATTGCAATGACACAAACTGGATAGCATTTCTGTATCAGTGATACGAGGGAGAGCTTTTATAGCGCAGGGCACAGTTTCTTCTCTTGGTGACCAAACTCACAAACTGATACCTCATGAGGTGAAGGATATCTCATATATATATATAAAAAATCATTCTGCAGGCTAAGTGGCTGAGCACTCGTGGATGCCAGAGGTCAGTTGACGGCAACATCATTGTGGTTTGTTGGCTCTGATAACTGTCTTAAGGCATAATAATAATAATAATAATAATAATAATAATAATAATAATAATTCCACTGCAGGAGGCATGCTATGGTCCATGGGGTCACGAAGAGTCGGACATGACTAAACAACAACAACAACAACAACAATGATAATATATTTATATTTATATCCTGCCCATCTTGCTGGGTTTCCCCATATACTCTGGGCAGCTTACTGCATACAGTGGTTATGAACTTAATTCATTCTGGAGGTCTGTTCTTAACCTGAAACTGTTCTTAACTTGAGGTACCACTTTCGCTAATGGGGCCTCCCGCTGCCGCCACACCGCCACCGCGCAATTTCCGTTCTCATCCTGGGGTAAAGTTCACAACCCAGAGCAACTACTGCCACATAAACCCAGACAACACCATTGCTGGCCCCAACAACATCCAACATACCATCTCAGGACTATTTAATTGCTCATCTTCTAACATTGTGTATGCTATCAAATGCCAACAGTGCCCTTCAGCTCTCTATAGGCCAGACCCTACGCCAAAGGATAAATGGACATAAATCTGACATCAGGAATCACAAGACGGAGAAACCAGTAGGAGAACATTCCAGGACATTCTATACAAGATCTCAAAGTAGCTGTCATTTTACAAAAGAATTTCAGAAATAGACTAGAAAGAGAAGTTGCTGGATTGCAACTTATTACCAAACTTAAAACCATGGAGAGACCTGGTCAGAATAGAGACATTGGATTCCTCTCTCATTACACATGATAAAGCTATTTTAAGCCATCTCACCCCTTGCTTTTTCCTGTAAGACCAATTGCAGCCGTTAACAGTCATCAACAGGTTTACCACACCTATCAGCCAATCACCCATTCCCACCACCCTTTTGAGTAATACCCCTCCCCACCCTCTCACTATATATAAGGGTCTGGTGACTTCTGTTTCAGTGTACAGTGGTACCTCGACTTACAAACGACTCGACAACCAAATTTTTCGACTTGCGAATTGGGCAAATGGCCGCGTGCTTACGAATGTCTTGACATCCGAAAGGAAACTGCGGTGGTTTTAGATAGGGAATTTTCGACTTACGAATTTTTAGATAGGGTTGCTTCGACTTACGGATTTTTCCGTTTCCAATGCATTCCTATGGGAAATCACGTTTCCAATGGCGCTTTTCGACTTGCGAATTTTTCGACCTCCGAAGGTGCCTTCAGAACGGATTAAATTCGTAAGTCGAGGCGCCACTGTATCTGAAGAAGTGTGCATGCACATGAAAGCTCATACCAATAACAAACTTAGTTGGTCTCTAAGGCATAGCTGCCAAGTTATCCCTTTTTTTAAGGGATTTTCCATTATGCTGAATAGGCTTCCTCGCGAGAAAAGGGAAAACTTGGCAGCTATGCTCCAAGGTGCTACTGGAAGGATTTTTTTTTATTTTGTTTCGACCACGGCAGACCAACACGGCTACCTATCTGTAACTTTACTTTACTTTACTTAGTCCAGTGTCTCCTAAGATTTCTCTGACCCCCCAGAGCCTGGTGAAATTTTAAAAACTGGGAAGGGATGGATCTTCCTACATAGATAGGAGGTGACAGAGGGGTGTGGCAAGTCTTTCTTTCGTTAGGAAGAAAGAAAGCTTTGCTATCATTCAAAGCGGCAGTGGAATTAGAATAAAAAGCAGTGGCCTGCTGGCGTCCATCCTTGAGAATGGCCCAATGGTGCTATGTCATGTTGACAAAGCTATTTTTAAAAAGCTATTTTTAAAAAATAAAATAAAAGAGAGACTAATTATAACCCTTTGTCAATTTGTATCCTGACATTTTAAAAAAGAAAAGGGGAAAAAAATGAAATTTTACCTCATGGAAGTCTCCAAAAGTCTCCCTCCCCTCACTTTCACAGGAGACTGACGGTCCCATTTTCAGCCCACCCTTAGCATTAATTTGCACAATCTTTAAAGGCAGAATAAGGCCAGAGGCCATCACCACCTTTTGTGCCAATGAATTCCATGTGATAAGCATGCGTTGTGAGGGGGGGGACGGGACCTGACTTTCTATTGTTGATTATTGCAAATTTTATTTATTCCTAGTAAGTACTTTGGGGCACTTAAAAGGTCTGTTGTAGCTGCAATAAAAAAAAAAAAGAAGGGAAAAAATTGTTACACTATTAAACATTTCTCCTTACTAGGTGACAAAAGAGAAGCTCTCTCTTAAGTTGATGGCAATGAAAGACAGAGGATGAATCATTGCTTGGGGAAACCAATTTATTTAGTCACTCTGTTCTGCGGTTATTTATTACTTGTCAGCACATGCTGTTAGTTCAATTAAATATAAAAACTCTGATGTTCTCTGCTGGCCCTTCCCTTGTCTCCCCCCCCTTCCGAACGCCTTTTTTTTTTAAGCCCCCATACCAAACAAGAAAAATGACACAAATATGCAATACTAAAGCATAACCCTTTGGGTTTATTGTGCTTGCCTTGTTTTAATTAAGCATTGTTTATTAAACCTTTTGCAGTGAAGGTAAGGGGATTATTAATCTTTTTCACTAGCTGGAGATAAAAGTTTGCGGGGGAAGAGGACATTATAAAAAAATATAGTTTAGAGTTCTCCGCTGAGATAAACACACGGAGGGGGGGGGGTTAAAATGAGGCCGCAAGACGAAGTGTTGATTATAACACTTTATCAATACCAACATGAGAAACCACAAAGAGTGAACCGCCATAGTATAATATATACGGTATATCTATTGCTTCGAGTGCATAATGGTGTGGGGGATTTAAAAAACAGAATATGCCATTTCACTTTATAGAGGGTATGTGTGACATATGTGTCAAAAGAAGGGTTTGGGGGGGGGGTTGGTTGTTTTTTTAGAGTACTCTGCTTAATGATGTCTATTTCTTCCCTACTCTATCCAAAAGGGATTCGCAAGGGGAGGGTGTTGCAGTTTATATAATTTCTCCATGTGTTGCCCAAGGTGTAGAAACAGATGCCCCAATCGCAGCCACGTGGAAACATATTTCTTAAGAGGATGAGGAACTGAAGATCCAAAGGATGTTTTGCAGTCCAGTCAAGCCGCTGGAATTGCATCCAGTTAACTGGCAAAAACGGTACTTTGCTTTTGGCAGGGAGTGGAAAGTTTGCAGATCCTCCAAGTGTCCCTATTTTCCAGGGACAGTCTGATTTGATCCCAGAATGCCCTGCTTTTCCTTAGGGTGTCCCTATTTTCATTGAAGAAACTTGGTCCTTTGATAAAGGGGGGGGCAATAAAGTCTTACAAACAATAAATTCAGCCCCTGCCCACACCCAGATACAACTAGGGTGTGGGAATGTTCAGGGAGGCAAGAGAGGATATATTGTTTATTAATATTCTTCCTAACTTGCGCTAGCAAGTTCCTTTACTTAGCAGAGTTTTCACATTCCCCTTTTAAATACACAGCGGATAACTGGATGCAGGCTTGTGTAAGCCTCTCACGATTATATACAATTCAGTATTGAATTGTATATTCCTGGTAAGTTCCCTTTTATCTCTCTTAAAAGAATAAACATACGACAATCTTATTTAAAGTCAATAAAAGAAGTTTACTCACATCATCAGTTCACAGTTGGATCCCTGAAGGCAGACTTAGTTACAAAGTATATTCATGTGGTTTCTGTCCCATATGGGAATAGTCCCTTTGTCATCTGTTGGCTAAAAACCAACAGAGCATCTCTAGCTAAAAAGCTGTTGGTCCTACGATGGAGGAAGTCAAAAAGAGAGTGATGGCTGAATGCCTTGTCCTTTTGTGTTACCTGGACAGGTAAGGTCACGCCCACCTCTAGTCACATGCAAAAGGAAGGATGCTCCAGCCCAGAAGGAAACAGGAAGTTCCAGCTGACTGGACCAAACATCCCCTTGCATGTCCACTCTAGGAAAACAAGGAATGTTGTACTTGACTGCTACTTATGTATCACATCCCACATAGGGGTGGTGGGAACTGCCATCGAAGTTGCCCTCATGTGTTACAATCATACTCAGATCTCCTGGTCAAAATTTGGTGGAACTTTAGACTCTTCTTGTATCGCAAGCTACAGGGACAAAATTTGCATTTTTTGAGTGTTTTTCGGTCGTAATGTTGAAATAACAAGGGTCCCTGCTGCACACAGAGACAAAGAAGCGCATCTCGGTTGTTCTCGCTTTCTTAAACAAAAAAAGTGCCAGCACAATTTATAGCCTCCACAAAGGGATTTGCTGTTCACTTTATTCATGCCAAACCGAAGGTCTCAGGCAAGAAGTCTGCATTTGAAGGGGGGGGAATTGTCTGCATTTGCACACATCACTGGGGGGGTAGCGGGGGAGGGGGAGATCTCTCCCATCTTGACTTCCTTCCCCCACTCCACCCATAAAAGCTCTCGCCTTTCCAATCAACTTTCCCATCAACTTTATACGTTCAATGTGTCGAACTCTGCCCGCTAATTTGGGGGGCTTATTAGAGCATTCAATGATAAACGTATATTACACCTCAAACAGCTTTATGAGGCCTGCAGTTCTTCATCGACCATAGATCTTAACCCTGCCATGTTCATTCCCTTCGGCCTATTGATATTTAATGAACAGTAGTGACAACATTATCTGCGTTTGCTGCTGCAAAATGGGGGGGAGACGTGCCTCTGTTGGGCATGTAGCTCGCCTGTCTCCATTCTCCCCCTTTTTTATTTGCTTATTTAAATAGAGTTGGATCATCACAAGAAATCCAGACAGGACTCGTCGGTAGCTCATCCCCGAAGAAAATGCAGTTTCACGTCACCACCTTTAAATGCTCTTCAGGTAAGGAGGCTATTTCTGATAAATGCACAGCAAAGGGCTTAGTGAACAAATGATGGATTTCATTCGATATCTGATGCAGGACAGTTAATTAAATGGGAATATGTTTTCCCCAACATCTTCAAACACTGGGAAGTTCCAGGGCGGCAGCCTTTTTGAGGTTTTTATAAGTTTTCTATGAGCACATAACTGCTCAGTAGCACTTAGCTCTACGTAGAAATGCATAGGATTGAGCTGGTCGTTTTCTCTGCAGAGAAAGGGATTACTAGATGCTTCCAGTGCTTTTTGACGTTTCCATTTTTCCAAAGATCAAATCTAAGAAAAGGGGGACAGATAGATTTCCAGGAAATAACAGCATTTTAAGGAGAGACTCAGCAGACCCTCCAAGTGTCCCTATTTTCCAGGGACAGCCCCGGATTTATCAGAAGTCATCCAAGTTTCTGATTTGATCCCAGAGTGTCCCGCTTTTCCTTAGGACGTCCCTATTTTCATCGGTGAAATGTTGGAGGGTCTGGAGTTAACCGACTCCTGAGCCAAAGGGAGAACAAATTATACAACATGAAGACATCGGAAGGCAGCCCTGCGTAGGGAAGTTTTTCAATGTTTTATTATGTTTTTATAGATGTAGGAAGCCACCCAGAGCGTCTGGGCGGGGTATAATAATCATAACGATATAATGGAATAGGGTGTTCCTATTTTCATTGGAATTGGGACACTGGTGGCGCTGTGGGTTAAACCACTGAGCCTTGGGCTTGCCAATCAGAAGGTCGGTGGTTCAAATCCCTGCGACAGGGTGAGCTCCCGTTGCTCGGTCCCAGCTCCTGCCAACCTAGCAGTTCGAAAGCATGTCAAAATGCAAGTAGATAAATAGATACCGCTCTGGCGGGAAGGTAAATGACGTTTCCGTGCGCTGCTCTGGTTTGCCAGAAGCGGCTTTGTCATGCTGGCCACATGACCCGGAAGCTGTACGGTGGCTCCCTCGGCCAATAAAGCAAGATGAGCGCTGCAACCCCAGAGTCGTCCGTGACTGGACCTAATGGTCAGGGGTCCCTTTACCTTTACCTATTTTCATTGGAGAGTGCAGGTAGATAAATAGGTACCACTGCGGCAGGAAGGTAAATGGCGTTTCCATGCGCTCTGGTTTCCATCACAGTGTCCCATTGCGCCAGAAGCAGTTTAGTCCTGCTGGCCACATGACCTGGAAAGCTGTCTGTGAACAAACGCCGGCTCATTCAACCCGAAAGCGAGATGAGCGCCGCAACCCCATAGTTGCCTTTGACTGGATTTAACCATCCAGGGGTCTTTTACCTTTACCTATTTTCATTGAAGAAATGTTGGGGAAATGTAGGTTACTGGATCCTCTTCCCCAAGACCCCTTCTTGTCTCCCAGACTGCAAAACTCAGGATACAGTACATATCTTACGTTAGCAACATTTTAGCTGCCAAACTGTTCCGAAAGTGCAGGGGATTTTTTCCCAGCCTAGCAGCCTGCAGCCAATGTTCTTTCAGCAAGCCCCCTTCAGACCTTCTTGCTCAATGCAGGAGGAGTGGGATGGAGAGGAAGACATCCATTCTCAATGAATGCAACTTGCATCCTCAATGAATGCAAGTTAAGAATACCTGACTAGGGCTTCTGCTGGCGGTTCAGGTATATCCTGATCTTGGCACAGGCATTCTACCTGTTAGTTCAGAACAGTTCAGGACACGCATAGCAAGAATCCAGAGACACCAGCTATTAATCACGTAACAAATTCTAGAACAGATTCGAATTCCCCACAATTTATTATGTTCATCATTAAAAGCTAGCCCAACATTTCACAATGTTTCAAGGAACTGTCTTCTCCTTTGTTGGCCTCATCTCACCTTTAACGCAATCTGGCAGGAAGTGTCACAAAAGAGTCTCCTTCGCAGTGCGTTCCTAAACGTAGGACTCAGCTACACGAGTCAAAATATAGTGTTATAAATGTGTTGTAACACTGTGGCACCAGATGGCGCTCTAGAGCTGAAATCACAACTCAAAGATATTTTCAATTGTGAGTTTTACAACTTTATTTGCAGATCATTTTCAGAGCGTTTTTTAGAGCCATGTTTACTCAGTAGTAAGCCACACTGAGCTTAATGAAACTTACTCCAGTTGTGAAAGGATTGTTGTTTTAGGCACTGAGGCAACTCTTAGCTTTGTATATTCTCGATGAGTTTTAATTTTTCCTGCGATTAAGGCACAATACCACACCCTTATGTCAATCTGTGCCTGCCCAGTCCTACTCTCTTTTCCTGCTAATTTCATGGAAATTAGAAAGGGTTGGGGTGGATTTTTCATTGTCCTGGTACTATAATAGCATTTAAGAGATAAGATATCTTTATTGTCATTGTCCCCTTGCGGGAACAACGAAATTACTCGGTTGCTACATCCACTCCGATAAAGATGACTTCAAAGTCCAGGCTTTCCATTTAAGGCCAAAATCGCTCTAGAGAAGAAACTGTTCCTGAGACGGCTCGTTCTTGCCTGCATAGTTCTATATCTCCGTCCCGATGGCAGGAGCTGAAAGAAATGGTGACCAGGGTGCGTTGGATCTCTTGATATATCTAGTGCTTTTCTATGGCACCTGGTGGTGTAAATTTGTTCTAAGGTGGTGAGTGAGCAGCCAATAATGCTCTCTGCTGTTTTAATAATTCTACACAGCCCTGCTCTGTCCTGGGAAGTACAGCTTCCGTACCACACACATAAACCGTACGTGAGCACGCTCTGTATGGCACAGTGATAGAAGGCAAGCAGCAGCTTTTGTGGAAGATGGTTTTTCTATAAATTCTCAAAAAATACAGTCTCTGCTGCGCCTTCTTCACAAGCCCCCTCATATTAACACTCCAGGACAGATCCTCCTGTAACTCAATGCCTAGAAATCTAAACGTTGTTACCCTCTCCACACAAATTCCGTCAATCAAAAGTGGCTGGACCTCGTTCTTCTGTCTCCTAAAGTCCACCACAAGCTCCTTAGTTTTCTTTGTATTTATGAGCAAGTTGTTGACTCTGCACCACTCTGTCAGCCGCTCCACCTCATCTCTATACTCAGTTTCACCCTCCTTATCAGAGATGAGCCCGATCACGGTTGTGTCATCTGCAAATTTGATGACCCTATTTCTAGGGTGGGCAGCGACACAATCATACGTATAAAGAGTATAAAGGAGCGGACTAAGCACGCATCCTTGCGGTGTTCCTGTGTTAGTCCTAAGCATGTTAGACATATAAGGGCCCAACCGGACCCTCTGGGAGCAATCTGAGAGAAAGTCCAGTATCCACCCACAGAGTGATAGCGGGAGCCCCAGATTTCCCAATTTAGTTATCAGACGTCGCGGTAGAATGGTATTGAATGCTGAGCTGAAATCTACAAAAAGCAGTCTGGCGTAGCTCCCCCGCTGCTCCAAATGTGCAAGAACAGCTTGGAGGGCAATCGCCACAGCATCCTCTGTTGATCTTTTCGTTTTGTAGGCAAATTGGAATGTGTCCAATCCCTCTGGTAGGCAGGCAATGACATAATTTCGTACCAGCTTTTCAAAGCACTTCATAATTATGGGTGTAAGTGCTACTGGACGAAAGTCATTCAGATTCTCCGGATTGGATTTTTTTGGTACTGGAACAATAATAGAGGACTTCAGGCAAGATGGGACAGTAGCCTGGGCTAGGGATCGATTTAAAATCCCAGTGAAGACTCCTGCTAGTTGGTCTGCACAGTCTCTCAAGACTCTTCCAGCTACTCCATCTGGCCCTGTAGCCATCTGGCCCTGTAGCCTTCCTTGAGTTGATTCCCTTCAGCCCCTTCCTCATCTCTCCTTCCTCCACTTTGAATACCACATTCCTTTGCACCGCATATTTACTGCTTCGCTTGTTCAAAGTGATTTTTAAACAGTCGTGTGTTTCCCATGAAGTGTTGCCCCTACAGAACAAGGCAGGCTGGGTCAGTGATAATTAAAGAGATTTTTACGTCACCTTTTGACTAATAAATGCCCTCGTGATTCATTTTTATTGATCTTGTAAGCATGTAGCAATAATTAGACAGACAACAAAAGCACAAATAGGGAGCAATGACAGGCGTAAATTTATATTGTAATGCTCTGAAAAGCATGGGAAAACAGGACAGGCTTAATCTGGCAATTAAATAATGGCAATGACAACTCGAGGAAAACTTTTCAACAGAGGTGGTTGCCACAACTGAGTTGCCACCAAAGAAAAGGAATCTCTCTATTTTCCTCTCAGCCGCAAACAGAAGAGGCACTTTGAGGAGGGCCTGAGATGATGATCATAATCAGCAGACAAGTTGATATTATTATAGTATTAATAATTGATATTATTATAGTATTATATTATTACAGTGGTACCTTGGTTCTCAAATGCCTTGGTACTCGAACAACTTGGAATCCAAACACTGCAAACCTGGAAGTAACTGTTCCGGTTTGCGAACTTTTTCCAGAAGCCGAATGTGCTCCGTTTTGAATGTTACACTTCCAATTTGAATGCCATACTTCCATTCTGAGTACCACGCTTGCATTTTGAGTGCTACGGTAACCCTAACCCTAGTGTTTTGCTATTTATTTTGCGTTTTTGTTTTTGCGGCTTTTTTGTTTTGTTTTTGTGACTGTGTGGAACCCAGTTCAGCTATTGATTGATTGATTGTGTGACTGTGGTACATTTTTCATTGCTTTCATTTTATGAATCAATGGTCTCATTAGATAGTAAAATGCATGCTAAATTGCTGTTTCAGGGGTTGTTTTTAAAAGTCCGAGATGGATTAATCCATTTTGCACTGCTTTCTATGGGGAAGCACGCCTTGGTTTTGGAACGCTTTGGTTTTGGAACAGACTTCTGGAACGAATTAAGTTTGAGAACCAAGGTACCACTGCATTATTATTATTATTATTATTATTATTATTATTATTATTATTATTATTATTATAGAATTAATTTATTAGAATTAATTTATTAACCACCTTCTAAACCACCATCTCAGGGCAACACATGAGTAATTAAAGCTGTTAAAACCACAAATGCACATGGGCATAGCATGGGGAGGGCCTGGGGGGCCATAGTCCCGTTAGCATGGTTTGGAGGGAGCGAGAGCCAGGTTTCCCCATGCAAGGATCCCCACCCTGACTGCCGCTGGAGGTCTCTGGAGCCTGGAAGATGGCAACATTTAGTATTTTTTCCTGTTTAATTAATACTGAACATGGCTATTCTACACATGTTTTAAGGTTCCATTTTGCATCCAAGAACCAACGGGTGGTAACAACTTTATTCAGAATAGATTCACAGAAATCAATGGACATGGACCAATCTGGATGCCGAGAGCATCATCTCAGGCCCTTCTTTGTGTGCCTCTCCCATGAGCAGACTGGAGGGTGGCAACACAATTAAAGAGCTTTTCTGTGGTGGCTCCACATTTGTCGAATGCTCTTCCCAGAGAAGCTCATCCGGCACCTTCCGTTATTATCTTTAGGTGCCAGGAGAAAACGTTCCTCTATAACTAGGCCTTTGTCTGATTAACAGCCATTTAAATGTGTTTGTGGTAGAGTGCTTATTGGTCTGTTTTTTTGTTTGCGTACCTATTTTTTATTTTTATGTCATGAACCACCCAGTGATCTTCAGGTGGACGATATACAAAATTTAATCACAACAACAACAACAACAACAACAACAGCAACAAGCAGGTTCATTAATTTCAGTGGGTTTCCTCTGAGTAAAAGCTAGTTTTGACTGGATACTAATACTAATACTAATAATTAAAAAAAAAACTAATTTATTAGTACCCCACCCATTTGGCTGGGCTTCCCCAGCCACTCTGGGTGGCTTCCAACAAAATATTAACATACAGTAATCCATCAAACATTAAAAGCTTCCCTAAACAGGGCTGCCTTCACATGTCTTCTAAAAGTCTGGTGGTTGTTGTTCTCTTTGATATCTGGTGGGAGGGTGTTCCACAGGGTGGGTGCCACCACCAAGAAGGCCCTCTGCCTGGTTCCCTGTAACTTGGCTTCCCGAAGCGAGGGAACCGCCAGAAGGCCCTTGATGCTGGACCTCAGTGTCCGGGCTGAACGATTGGGGTGGAGCCGCTCCATGTAACATAAACCCCATTAAAAATGATATGCTTAGGATTAGATGCGCATCAATTTAAATTTGAATAAACAAATCTCAAATGTGCTTAAATTTGTCTGGATTCTAGACTAAAGGAATTCGAATATCTGAACTAGCCTCAAATCTTGATTCACTGAAGGTTTATCCTAGATTTGGGGAGTGGAGCCATTAATCTCTGTGACAAAAGTCCTCATATTTAAATGCCAACAAGTGAAATTAGGGAGAGGAAGGGGCAACCTCTTTATAAAAGGGACTATGCAATGAGAAGCACCTATACAACAGGCAGGATATAAAGACACCCAAAGATTCCCTTTTTATAGGCACTAGCCATTAAAAGGCTCTGGAAACGACTGACTTTGACCATGTATTTCCAGAGGGTTCTGTTGGAGCACATGAAGATGCTGGGGGGGGGGAACAACCAGAGATGATAACTTGTCCTCTGCAGTTTAATAACCATGCAATATTTACAGTTATGCTCTCGTTGCTTCTTTCCCCCTCTGACTAGAGAGTCACTTTGATTAACTGGTATGCAGCAAAAAACCTTTTTTACAGGCTTCAGACTTTTCTTCACCTTTTATGTATCCTGTTTACATATTTTAATATTAATGGAAAGGAAGGACCATAAAACATGAGACTTGACAAAAAAAATTGCAGTATTTTAACATTTAAATTTGGCCATAAATAAAGTAAACATAATAAACACTTTTTTTCTTTTACCCCCCTCTGCACATATTGCAGATTGACTTAGCAATAAACATGAAGCTTTATATTATCATGACTAAACTGCAGGGCTTAAAAATGAGTTTTTAATTTGGGATCTGGGCTCCTTGGGTGGCATTATTTTCCTTTCCTTTTGGGGCAAAGTCTGAACCTAATACCGTCTCCGTTGGAAGTTCCACTGTGAAACTCTACAGGTCTTAGCAGAGTCTGGAACACCACCTTGGGGGGGGGGTGTCCTGGCAACAGACATGGATAACTTTGCTAAAGGAAGAAACATCCTCACATGAGTTTTCATGCCTGCCCCAATTACGCCAAGAGCGGGGAGATCAAGTTGGATGCACACACATCCCTCCCATAATGTGCTTTGAAGGTAAAAGATAAAGGACCCCTGGACAGTTGAGTCCAGTCAAAGACGACTATGGGATTGTGGCGCTCATCTCGCTTTCAAGCCAGGGGAGCTGGCGTTTGTCCATAGACAGCTTTCCGGGTCATGTGGCCAGCAGGACTAAACCGCTTCTGGCACAACGGGACCAGAGCGCACAGAAATGCCATTTACCTTTGAGACTATCATTTCTGGGACGGATTTCGGTAATAAAAATGAGCATATTACCAAAGTTGATTTTTCTGTTTCAAAACATCCCAATAATACGCAATACAGGATGTATAAAAGAGTGGCAGAAGGAAATCTCTAGATTTATTTGGCACGGAGCAAGGCCGAGAATTAAGCACAAGTTGCTTATAGATAGTAAAGAGAGGGGAGGATTTGGTCTCCCCGACCTGAATTTATATTATGAAGCGGCCTGCTTCACGTGGTTAAGAGACTGGTTTCTGCTTCAGAGAACCAGTCTGTTGGATCTAGAAGGATTTAAGGTTCGGCTGGCACGCATATGTATACTATGACAAGACCAAGGTACACAGAGGGTTTAGTAACCACATAATAAGAGGCTCTCTTTATAAAGTATGGGCGAAATATAAAAATCTTTTGGAGCCCAAAACTCCATTATGGATTTCGCCGGTGGAAGCCAAAGCTGTAAGGAAAAAAACCACCAAGGACAAATGGGCTACTTATAGATCACTGCTGATTAAGGATGACGAACAATTTAAATTAAAAGGATATGATGAAGTAAAAAACGAATTAGTAAGCTGGTTAGATTACCATCAATTAAATGAAGTCTTTAAGGAGGATAAAAAAATAGGATTTAACCCAGAAATGTCTAGACTAGAAAAAGACCTGATGAACAGTAATAATAAGATAATATCTAAAATGTATCACCTCCTTCTTGAGTGGGAAGTATTGGATGAAGCAGTGAAAGAAGTCATGATAAAATGGGCCCAGGATAATGGCCATGCAATTATGATGGAGGAATGGGAGAAGCTGTGGAAATGCAATATGAAATTCACGGTATCATATACGATCAAAGAAAATATGTATAAAATGATGTACCGGTGGTACCTCACGCCCTCCAGACTGTCCAGAATGTATAGAAGCATTGCAAATGTATGTTGGAGATGTGGAGAGGCAAAAGGAGATATGATACATATGTGGTGGACTTGCCGCAAAATTAAAGTGTTTTGGAATCAGATACACGAGGAGTTGAAAAAAATGCTTAAGATCAATTTTACTAAAAAACCAGAGGCTTTCCTCCTCGGAATCCTGAATACAGATATGCCAGTAAAATATAGAGAGCATTTCCTGTATGCTACGGCGGCAGCCCGCCTGTTGATAGCTGCCAACTGGAAAGGAGACAAAATCCCCACAGTTGGCGAGTGGCAAGTCAAGTTATTGGGTTTTATGGAAATGGCTCAATTAACAGATAATTTAAAGGGAAAATCCAAACAGGTATTTACGGAAAAGTGGGAAAAATTCAGGAATTATATACAAGAAAACGACAACAGGGAAGGAATCTTCATGGCAGTTTTGCATTGATGGGTATACAATAAATACTCAGACAATTTGGTAGGATAAGCTTTATTATGTACAAAAAGAATAACAAGATTATGATGAGGAATGTCAGTACATGAAGAATATAAAGGAGACAAGTTGCAGATGGTGATGGGAAGTCAACGGCAGTATTTTGATGTATTTAGTTACCTAGGTGATGAAATGATTTTTTTCTTTTTTTTCCTGTAAACTTTTTGTAAAACATTACCTTTCAATAAAGATCTGTTAAAAGCAAAGAAAAAAGAAACGCCGTTTACCTTGCCGCCGCAGCGGTACCTATTTATCTACTTGCACTGGCGTGCTTTTGAACTGCTAGGTTGGCAGAAGCTGGGACAGAGCAATGGGAGCTCACTCCGTCACAGGGATTTGAACTGCCGACCTTACGATCAGCAAGGCCAAGAGGCTCAGTGGTTTAGACCGCAGCACCACCCATGTCCCTATACTTTGAAGCAAGCAACCCTCATTTACTTTACCTTAGGTCCTCCTAGATGGACTTAAAAAAGACAACTCGCCGAACTGTGCCCATGACGCGTTTCTCATGTTACCCTAGTTTTTAACCAAATTGGAATGCTTTAATGCTTTCAGACAAACATTTTACCAATGTAAGCACCAATCTGCAGTCGCATAAATCACATGTACCACATGTAAATCACATGTACATTGTACCATCTCAAGAGAGCAGGTAGGGAGCGATATGTTGGAATGTCAACTTCTAAATCTCTTTGCATGTGGATACCAGGCAGTGCAGACCCTCCGAGTGTCCCTATTTTCCAGGGACAGTCCCAGATTTACAGAAGCCGCCCCAGTTTCTGATTTGATCCCAGAATGTTGGAAGACACCCAAGACATTGGTGTACAAATAATACCAAAGCTATGGTACTACTAACAACCTTACTGTATGCTTGTAAAACGTGGACCACTTATAAATGCCATCTCCAACTCCTCGAAAGATTCCATCAATGGTGTCTCTGAAAAATTTTACATATCACTTGGGAAGACAGGTGAACTAATATCCGTGTACTGGAAGAAGCAAAGGTCACCAGTGTTGAAGGGATGGTTCTTCAACATCAACTTCGTTGGACTGGTCATGTTGTGCAGATGCCTGATTATCGTCTTCCAAAGCAACGACTCTATTCTGAACTTTAAAATGGAAAGCGTAATGCTGATGGTCAACAAAAACGGTTTAAAGACACTCTCAAAGCAAATCTTTAAAAATGTAGTATAAGCATCGACAACTGGGAAACACTGGCCTGCAAGCGCTCCAATTGGAGAACAGCCTTTACCAAAGGTGCCATGGGCTTTGAAGACGCTCAAACTCAGGATGAAAGGGAGAAACATGCTAAGAGGAAGGCACGCTTGGCAAAACCTCACCATGATGAACTCCCATCCGGAAACCTATGTCCGCACTGTGGAAGGCCTTATAGATCCAGAATTGGCCTCCACAGTCACTTACAGACTCACTGTTAAAACCGTATTCATGGAAGACAATCTTACTTGGCTATGAGGGATCACAGAAGAAGAAGAAGAAGAAGAAGAAGAAGAAGAAGAAGAAGAAGAAGAAGAAGAAGAAGAAGAAGAAGAAGAAGAAGAAGAAGAAGAAGAAGAAGAAGAAGAAGAAGAAGAAGATATAATCATAATAATACAATTATGATGCTGATGCTGGAATTGGATGTCCCCATTTTCATTGGAGACATATTGGAGGGTATGGAAGTGGCCATCCCACCTTCTCCCTATATGCAGTCCTTCAACAGAAGGATAAAGCAGTACAGTCCCAAGAACTCTGTATAGGTACTTTTCTGCCTGTGAAGATCAGCTCTCCATATGATCAGTTTTCCAACCTCATCAGATTTGTACCATGGAAGCATTTCTCATCAGACATATGGGAGGAAGGCCCTGAAGAGTATTTTTCATAAGAAACTTTCACCAAGAGGCTTTGAAACTCCGTTTCAAGCTGGGCATAGTACTCTATATCACCAGCTTCACAGCTGAATAGTTTGAAACAATTGAAGGACATTGGCAGCATTTTTATTATGTTGCCTTTAGGAGACGTCATCTTTTTTTTATTCTTATTGCTATCTAATAACCTGCCAGCTTTGTGATCAATGCATTAATACCTTGCAGCTAATTATTTCAAACCTGAAAGATGGCAAAAATCCTGAAGATATTTAGAAGCAAATTAACCAGGCCTCTGGGTTTACTAAGCAGTTTAGGCAAAACATTTCCCTGCAACTGCAAAACACTATAATAAAGGAAGGAGCTGCAAACAAACCTGAATTGTTTGGAGGAAATGCCTATAATTTGTCTTTTAAAAGTGACATTTTGAAGTCTAATTATTGTTCTCTATCAAATCACCATAAAAACAGCATTAAAGCCTCATGCCAGGAATAATTGGTACTTTTGATTCTCGGGGGAGTTGCACCTTTTTATTCAGATCATCCAACTGCAGTCTTGCCAACACTGAAGCGGCAAAGAATCATTTAATGAAACTGTATTCCTTGGGAACTCGGGCGGCTTAATGAGGACTTGGAATTTTCCTGTCACAGCCGACATTTCCATGGATTTCCTGGATTGTGACAAAGGACAGCTATTTCCACGCCCCTCCCTTTCTAAAGTTCTGAACTAGTTAGAAATTAAGTTCAGGCTGTAGTCCCAGACACATTTACCTGGCAGGAAGTCCCATTGAACTCGGTGGGACCTACTACTCAATGGGCGTGTATTGTATTTGCATTTTTCCTTGCCCATCTCACTTCATCGTGGTATCCAAGAGGCAGATTTAGGGCAGCTTGACCGGTTCTGCCGCATTGGACAGCAAGCCCATGGGGTGTCACAAATATGATGTAGTGAATTGAGCGGAATGGAAGGCGAGGGGCGCCAAATTCTGGGCTCATCACAGGAGTTTGAAAGAGCAAAGTCTGTCCCTTGTGGTTGATTTCTTTATGGGCATCCTTATTCTGGCCTGTACACAAGAGCTTTCTGCTCCTGGTTCCAGCATCCTGTGTAGTGGAGATTTGGCCACTGCACTAAGTCTAGTCCAGAAGATGTAGATAACCTATCATTTGAGAAAACACAAGGGACTAGGTTGGGGAATAGTCACTTGTGTGCTACTCTGTACTGGGAAACACTGGCCTGTGAGCGCTCCAGTTGTCTTGGGCTTTGAAAACACTCAAACTCAGGACGCAAGGGAGAAACACACCAAGAGGAAGGCACGCTTGGCAAACCCTCACCGTGATCAACTCCTGCCCGGAAACCTAGGTCCCCACTGTGGAAGGACATGTGGAGCCAGAATTGGCCTCCACAATCGCTTACGGACTCACTGTTAAGACCATGTTCATGGACAACTATATTACTCGGGTACGAGTAATCGCCAGAGAAGACGACAACTCTATACTGGCCAACTTCCAGTCTTCCACAAGTGACCGGATCATGTGGTAAACAAGGCACCCTCCCAACATTTCTCCGACGAAAATATTATATCTCCCCCTCCTCCTTTCCTGCCCATTTCACTGGGTTGCCCCAACCACTCTTGGGTGCCTTCCAACATGTATATTAAAGCAGAATAAAACATCACACATTTTAAAAAATCTCCCGTTATACAAAGCTGCCTTCAGGTGTCTTCTAAACGTAGTATCTCCTTGGCTGGGGGGGTGGGGAGGTCGCGTAACTCCATACCTGCCAACATTTCTCTGATGCAAACAGGGACGTCCTAAGGAAAAGCAGGACATTCCGAGATCAGAAATCGGGGCGGCTTCTGTAAATCCGGGGCTGCCCCGGAAAAGAGAGACACTTGGAGGGGCTACATCTGTTCTCACTAAGGAATGGAAGAGCAGATTGATACACCCACCTTGGTTCAAATTTAAGCTTCCAAGGTTGTGATAAGTTTTATTGAATAAGGATGCGTACTAACTTGTTGCTGGGACATGAAAATAGGTTGAATGCTTCCCTGCCTGCAATACTACTTCAGATGTTTGCCTGCTCTTCACTGTTTCACCCTAAGATTGCACTCCTAAGGATGTTCTCCGCCCAGAAAAATAGGAGATATGTGGTTCTAGAGAGCTGTAACATATATACCTTATGAGCCATTGTGGCAGTGGGTCTGTTCTTAGAAACACTGGACTTTAAATGTTTCTTGAATCCCAAAGAGCAGTTTAGGATCTTGTCACCTGCCCTTTCCTTATTTTGTCCTCCACCAGCCTCCTATCTTGAGGCAATCCCTAGCTCTCCAAGCAGCCAAGAACAAGAATTACTGGAGAAAAATTAGGCAGAATTCTCAGCAGCATCTAATTGGCTCACTCCATTCTTCTTTGCATTTGAACTCCGGCAAATATCCCCCGATTGCTGTGCTAAATGGAAAAATCTGGGGTCAGGGATGCCCCTTGCTGATCACCAAAAACATCCCAGATTGATTTATTTATTCACGAGTATCATGAAGCCCATTAAATTAATGGGTGCTAGAACATGTGGTGAAACGTTTGTTATAGCAGCTCCTTTAAATTTGGAAAGTACGGCACACGATTCCCCCCTCCCATTCCCGCTCTCTCTTGCTCTCTCTCTCTCTCCCCCTCCCTTCTTTTCTCCACCCACACGCCTCCCCGCCTCCCTTTATGGCTGCTCTGCGCATGCGCGTTGCTGCCATGCTCTTCCAGTGTTTCCCTGCGCTGTGGGAGGTAAGTGCTGGCTCCTGACGCGGGTGCATGCGGTGCCCCCTCCCCCGCTTAGTCCCTCCGCTCGGCCGCTTCAACACTTCCGCCCGGCCGTCACCAAAGCAAGAGGGAAACCGAAGCCTACTGAAACCCTCTTTTTAATTTTATTTTTTGGGGTGCTATTCGATTGCTAAGCCCCGCCGCTCCCTCTATATACAGTATATATATATTAAGCACCCATAGAGTCACGGAAGGGACCCTCCCTGTGGCAACATAAGGACACACACACACACACACACACACACACACGACTCACCGGTTCCTCATAGGGTCACTCCTCACCGGCTTGCTGGTGCCTCCATCCATCCGCCCGGCGACGGCTGGGAGTAGTTATCCTCTGCCCCTTTCCCTCTTAAGGCGCTGCTCCGCTTCCCTCCTTGTCCCCGTCCCCCCGAAAAGCCCGCGAGGGGCAGCGGGTCGAGAAGCGGCCGCTCAACCTCCTCTTCCCCCCTCAGACGTACAGGAAAATGCCCCCCGCTCGAGACCTGAGCCGGGTGGCGATGAGAGAGGGGAGCGCATGAGCAAGCGAGGGCGAGCACTGGCGTGCACTCTAAGTCCCAACGGCTGTCCGTGGGGCACATGCGCAGTAGCGCAATCCCACAGACACAGGGACTGGACGCAGAGACACTTGGACTTTATTATAGAGGATTCACGGTTAATGTAACAGCTGTGTCATTAGATTTATACCTCGATTATAACTTGACAGCTGAAGGGGAGGGGTTTTTTTTTAGTGAAATCAACTGCACTTTCATTTTTAAGACATCATAAGGAAATCCACTTGCTAAAAAACAGTGCCCAGTGGCGAATTGATGAAAGGAATGCCTGGGAGATATTTTAGATACTTTATTTTTCTAGACTATTGCTTCAAGAATTCACAATGGTCAGTGAAGCTTCTACATTCAGAAATAAACCCAACACTTTACCACTCTAGTACCGACAGCTGAGATTTCTGTTAAATCACAGCTGAAGAGATAGTTTTGACAATGACTCTAATTTCATGTGAAAAATTTGAAATGTATGAGCTTAGTAAGGCAGAGATGGTATCTATCACAAGAAAAAGCTTAGATGCCTTCTTTGTGCATTTCCCCCCCAAGTGGTGTCAACAACCATCTACAAAATAAAACATAGGAATGTTAACACTTCCTTGATTATACCTAAACTCAAAGGCATTTAAATCCATTAACTTTTCTTCTAGGTTTCCCTGCATCATTTCCAGATCAGTTCATTTACCCCCAATTTCCTCCCTCACTTAACTGTCCCTTCTGCTCCCCAACCAAGGAGATGAAAAATCCCCATTTTTCTCATTCAAGCCAACTGTGTTTCCTTCCAGTCTTTAATGCACAAAATTGATGGTCCCCATTTTTCACTCATTTCAATGCTAGGCTCAGCAAGCTCTTCCTTTCTCCAGCCTTTTCCCAACCCAAACATTCAAGCTTAAGGAGACAGAACAAAAGCATGCAATTTAAAATGAGTATTTATTGTTCAATCAGCAATCACTAGCCAGCCTGCCCCTGCCCTGCTATACCACACCCTGCGACCTGCTGGAACTTCCACCCATTTTTTTTTAAAAAAAAATCAATCAACTTGAGCATGCACAGAAAAGTATAGTCAAATGTATTTATTAACACATGTTGATCTCCCACACTTTTTGGCCGTTTTCAAAAGAGCGGGTATCGGTGTGCCTTGCACCCTGAATAAGGAGTCTTACATTTTTATTTATGTCTTTATTTTCCTGCAATCAGTGCAGACTTACTTCAAAACAAAACCTCAGGATACCGACATTTTAAGTCTTAGTCACTCTGCTTCATAACGTACAGGATAGACACATGTGTAACAACTACCCCAACTGCATATAAATATCTACTTTTGCATTGTCAAAACGTCCTATCTAGTCCTAGGAAAGGGTCTTCCTAGGCTGAGGTTACAAATTACATTTAACCATATTAAGTCTGTAACTTAACATTAAAAATGCACTTAAGGGATCAAATATGAATTTGTAACATGTCCTGGAAAACTGGGCTTTACTCACATAAACTACTGTCAAGCACCAGAAATTCGTTTTAAAGAGTGTGTTTTAGGATGCACTCACATCATTACTTAAACTCACTAAAAAATTAAGGGAGACAGTAATTGTATTATGTTTCAAACTATACAGATTATGAATGCTTATGGGCTGGCACCAGGAGCTGCCAAGACCTATTAAGGGCCCCACAGACCGTACTACCATCTTGCCTCCCTTGGCATAGGGCAATATTTTGCTCATGAACTGAACCCAATGAAAACAAGAAATCTGGGTCTCAACTGCTGGTGCAAGGGATTTCTCAATATACATGCCCGATAGGCTCTGCTGGTCTTTGTTTTTTTCTCCCCAACTGAAACTCCCCAGAATGCTGGAGTGAGCCCTGAGAAGGCCTTACATCACCCCCCCAATTATTCTGCAAAGCACCGGGATTTAGCAAGAGGTGCATATAATCTACAACCATTTCCCAATTCGTGTGGAGGGCGGGGACGGGGGAAATCCAACACCAAGAGAGAAAATGGCCAGTTGAGTCAAACAGTGTTAAGCCTCTCCATTTGTGCGAGAGAGTCACACAGTTCTGATGGCAGTGACAAACTGCTGCCAACTCCTTCAGCCATGGGTCAGGATACACAAAGGGCTTGAATGAGGAATGTCAAAACCGGTTCAAATATATTTTAGCACTGAAGGGAGCTGACATCACACCCATCAGAACAAATGCAGACATCTTGCAAATGAAACAGCCCTGGGGCTATTTTTTTACATCTCCGGCTTTCATGAGAGCCTTAATAGCCCTCGCTCGCATCTCAAGCTCCAGGAGTTCCAGCTGCTGTGCTGAAGGCTGGACATCATCTGTTGTAGGAACCGCCAAAGTTGCTGCCTTTGGCTCCTTGGAGGAAGATTCGGCAAGCCCCAGGATCTCGTTCACGCTTTTCTCAATGTCCTTCTGGAGGTCGTCTATTGGACCATCTCCACTTCTGACAGTCCTTTCTAGCCCATCTGGATTATCTTCCTCATTGCATGGGCCTTCAATGTCACTGTCGTACGCGTCTGCGTTGATGCTGAGAACATCGCTGTCTTCTCCTTTGCCTGTAACACAAAATTAACAGAAAGGAAGAATTCGGAAGCCCTTTAATTAAAAAAAATTGGCTTTTCATCTTGTGAAACATTTCCTCTGCATACAAATACTCCTTTGCATAGATTTAAGGTATAGGAAAGGTCATCTATAAATTAAAATCAACAGTTTCTCTCTTTCCTCCCCTCCCCCAGCTTTAAGACTGATCTAATTTAGACAAGTTTTAATGCATTTTTATTCCAATTTAGGAGAACATGCAGTAGACCAGAGCAGCAGCGCTTGGAAAATTTATTCCATCGTATGGAATTGCATGATCTATTTTCCTAATTAAAATGTCATAAGGTTTTATATCACAAGGACGCCTCTGCATTACAAAATGAAAGTTGATGTGGGGAGCCTTTGGGGCTGACTGCTGTTTATTATTTTAGAAGTGAATTTAATTCCTGAAGTGCAGTTTAAAAATACTCCTAAAATTCTCGTGTACATTGCAACAAAATAAAATGAGGGTACAGATATCAGCGTGCCAACGCACTTATTAAGAGATATCTGTGCAAAGACTTTTAATGAAGTGTTTCGATTTAAGTCATCTCAAAAACAATTACAGCGTTCCTATTTGTTCAATTATGATTAAAAACATGGGCTGGGATCCAAAGAACTACTTTGGACATGACCTCAAGGTTTGAGAATTTTATTTTTTTTTTTTTAAATATTTTTATTAATTTTCCAATTAAAACCAATTATATCACATTCAATATTTCAAATTATACACATATATATATCAATCAGACCGAATGTTATGCCAAATCATCTAAAGAATTTTTTATTTGGGTTCCCATGCTTCAAGAAATTGGGAATTCCTCGCAACTGTCCACTGCCGTCTTTTTTCTAAAGTTCAAATCGTCCTTCAAGTTCATAATAATCCAGATCTTCCCCTTACAGTCACATAGATGTTTTCCACTTTCACGATTGTTTCCCAGCTGCTGATATAAATATCAAACAAAGTCTCACAGATGTTCTTTCTCCTGTGTGAGTTAATCAGTCCAGCTTCCCCATAAATCTTCTTAATGGAGCTCCTGTTGCGTTGAAGCAATTCGAAGTAGCGCCATCTTAAAAAGCTCAAATCACTTTCGCTTTTCTCTCATAGCCATGAAGATTTACGATCATTATAGAATTTACAGCTTTTCCAGGCAGGAGACCCAAACATCAAACCATAGACTCTTGGTAAATTAATGGATCTCCTTGCCCTATAGCTGAACTTAGCTTCAGGTCGCTGCTCCAATTTAAAGTGCGTCACAGCTCATAAATCCTCCGAACGCATTCAGAACTCCTTCCGTCCGACTAGGGGGGGGCTTTTCTCATCGGCAACTCCACATCTTTAAAAAAATATGCTCAGTAACAACAGTTATAAGGTTCAACTCACACAGTCTTTTGCTTCTCTTTCACTCCAAACAAGCCAGGACATCGCGTCCGGGAAGGTACGAGGCAACAATATGAAGAAAAAAAATAAAATAAAAACTCACTCCCCTTATCGCTCCGTCCCCATCAATCCTTCTTCCAGATGCAGTACAATCTTTGACTCCTCTCACTCGGCAGCATAAATTTCTCAGCAGTAAACAGCGCTTCTTTCCCTCCTTCTGAAGTATGTCCATAGATTTAAGCCTAATTATCTTCTTTAACCATGGAAATCCCCGCCATGCAGATTAGCGTCCGGGAGTCCTGGCCCTTGTAAGTGCTCAGCCCAAGCTCCCCCCACTCCAAAAACAGTCGGAGTGGGTCTGGGGGCATCGCGGGCCAGCGGCCCCTCTCCGTAACCCCCGGAGAGGGTAGGGGGTTGCCATTTACTCCCCTAGCAACCGCCAAATTCCTTACAAAGGTCAGAGAGATGGAAAACAGGTCCGCCATTCCTGCAGGCGGAAACCGGAACCAAGGTTTGAGAATTTTAAAAGGCCCTTTGAATGCCAAAGCTCCATTCCGCAGTAGTTCATTGGGCTTTTGGAATCCCAGCAGTTCCAAGGGAAAATAAATCATGGAAGATGGTGAACTAGGGTTCTAGAAACACAAGCCTCAAACTCCCTGAGAACTAGGGTTACCTTTCTCAATGGTCTTTAGGAAAATGTAACAGAACATGATGCAAGGAAACAAGTTTGAACGTGACATGACAAATACTCATAATAAAGCATATATTTATTTCGGCATCTCGTCCTCAGGTACTATATAGGTGTGATCATTTATCTCTGGAAGTTCTCCATTAACACTCCTTATATTTGTTAAATGCACAATAAGCCATTACAAAATGTAATCATATCAATGGAACTACCAATGGAATCTACCAAGAATTGGCTCTCTCACACACACATTCTCTACAGAGGGTGGTGAACACAGCACATGATATCATGGGATGTCCCTTGAGTCCGCTAGATGACATCGCATGGGATCGTTGCCTTAGGAGAGCGAGAAAAATTCTCAGGGATGACTCACACCTTGGCCATCGCCTCTTTAATCTTCTACCCTTGGGCAGGAGATATAGAAGTATAATCAGCTGCACCAACAGGCTAAAAAATAGCTTCTATTTGTGGGCTATTAGGCTGTTGAACGGAAAATAACATTGTGAAATTGACTTGTGAGGTGGTGTTGTTCAATAAGAGATTTGAGTGTTTGGGGGGGAGGGAGGCTCGTTTAATTTCATTGTACACAGGTTGTACAATGGCAAAAAGGTATTATTATTATTATTATTCATTACTCAATGGCTCTAGCATCAAATTATCTACTCAATATGTGAAGATGGCATCGCAGAGCCAACAATATGGACACAGGTGCCACCACCTCACCCCATCCACACAGTGTTTTCTAATGGAGTCAGTTCACACATAATCAAATGAGGACACATCAAGTTATACGCAAGCACCTAGAAGCAACCAATGTCATCAGGCTACAGTAGAGGAGAGATGGGACTTCCGAACTTCTCCGTCAACCGAGCTAAGCCATCAGCAACATTCAGCTCCTCCTCTCTCCTTGAATGCTCTCCATCCCAGGTGGCCATTTCAAGAGTTCTACGACCAAGTACTGATCGAGTTTCCTTTTTTCCTCCTCATTCCCAATCCCTTTCCTTTTTTAGTTGTGTCATTTAGACTGCAAGATTGAAGACAGGGATTTATGGGTACCTGTAAGCTGTTCAACGAGCTTTCCCCCTTCTTTTTGCTGAATATCAGAGAAAATACTTTAAATGTATGAACCAGCCCTTGTTCAATGTATCGAGGCATAATAACACAATCGCTGTGACACATCCCAACCTACAATTATGGCCTAGGCAAAATTCAGAATTCATTACCTATATTAAAAAGCTGGATTCAAACACTACTTACCCACTGGTACCTCTTAAGGGACATATGTCCTATTATGGCAAAGATCAATATGTTGCTCTTTGGGAGATTCTTTATGTGCAATGGTTTTAAAGAGACGATGAGAAAACCCTGTCAAGAATTTACACGCAGCCTGGCAACAGCAAAGTGATAAAACACACAACTGCTCATTTGCCCAATTTACTGCAGGAGGCCATGGCATTATGTTCCTCTGGAATGTGCGCATTCTCTGTAAGCCTTACAGTTTAAGGCCTTGGCTCACAGATTTGGAGTTTGTTAGGCTGAAGGTTTACACTTGCCCATTTTTATCCATTCTGCCTACAATATGTCACTAATAGCAGCCACTATTATCAATGAAACCTCAAGAGTTTTAAATTGATGTGTGGATTGAAACACAGATAGCTCTTCAGCTCACTCTGAAAAGCCTAAAGTAACGCGGCATTCATTTGAGAGCTCCTATATGCCATTTATGATAATAAAAGGATAGCAACAGATTAGAACACTCTGAAATAATTAACGTGTTTATCAATACTCTGCTGTCATTTTCTTCTTGGAGATTCTGGTTTTTAATTAGCCCTTCCCCACTGGGTCCCAAATATTTTCTTTTACTGGACGGCTTTTGCAGAACTTAGCAGTTTCCCCTCTTCTAGCCTCTCCTCTCAAATCTCCAAGGCTTGAAGTGTTATTGATCTGGTACTATTGCTCATCAGCACCACAGTCACTGATATACTGGAAACCAATACAAAGCGGCCTCTGAATTGCGGTTCCCGAAGATCAAATAATCCCAGCCCTAGTAAAGCTTTGTTTATAAAGGGAATGCTGGTTAATCAGATAACAAAAAATTAAACCTTGGTATCCTTAAAATTAGGGGTGGTTGATTTGACTCTCAAATTTTAATCAAGATGTGATATAATCAGCTGCACAGAAAGAATGGATTATCTGGGCATTTCACATGACTTTTACTATATTGCTAACTTATATCTGTTAGGGGAAAACAAAATGCCATCACCCATCTGCTTGTTCCCCCAGGGATCTTTCAGGAACCACATTAATTTCTTTAGCTCCACCATCTACAAAAAGGCAATGGCAAAGGCTCCATCCAATATCTTCTGTTTTGTCACTGTGAAGATAGAGGCGGCCAACTTTTATTACGGGGTGCATAGTTCTGACCCTTGAGCCACTTTGTGCAGGATGAAGTAGCCCCTAAGAATCTGGAAGCTGGTTACTCTAGCCTTTTATAACTATCAGTTGTGGCAAGTATGTCATAAGTAGCAGGTGCAGCAGTGATCCATGGCAGTTGGGGAAAGCATCGGGTCCTGTGGACCTGGTTCTGGGAGCATCAGGTTTCATTCTCCTTCCATCCAATGAATGAACTCCATGCATTTCCAGGCAGGGGTTCCATGTATCACAAACTGAGCCCCCCGCCACTCACTGCCTACTCCTTGGTCGCCAATGGAGCAGGTGAATTGGGCTGCAGCTCAGAACAGAGTGTGCATCTGTGTGCTGCAAAGAGATGGGTGATGTCCCTCATTTGTAGTGCACAGAGACAATCCCATACATTGATCTTGACCTCGGACACTTTCATGAATGGTTGGCAACCACTAAGTCATAAACAAGAACCATGATCCAGAGAAATTATGCAACCATGTCTGTCTGACAAGACTCCCACAGCACCCAGAATGTCATAGATTTGTGATGTGTCCATACCATATTTGGCAACAGAATTGTATTGTTGATATTGCCAGGCTTTTCACAAATTGCTAATAGGCAAAGTTTCATTTTCGCAAAAGTCCCACATGGATTATTCACCATGCTTTGGCCTTATAATGAGAATGACAACGAAGAACTAGAAATCTTTTTCAACATGTGCTGGCCTCTGCTTATCAAGAAAGTTTCTAGATTCTAGAGACGTGTTGCTGTGCTGTTAAATATTTCAGCGCCTTTGGCTATAGTAGTATACTGTATCACAAAGCTAGAGCTACATGGATGTGAGGGTTTATTTTGGAAAATGGGATGGAGTAGTAAAAACCTCTCCATACACATAAAAGGCAATATTCTCTGCTTGATCTTTATACTGGATACTTTCCATTCTCAGCAAGTCCTCTACAAAGACTGAGCAGCAGAATACATACTACTGGAATTAATCTGTGCTGGTTCAAAAATGAGTTGAAAGAAGACTAGTTTCCCTCTCAAGACAAAAGTAGGAGGAAAGGCTTTAGAAATTCTAGCCTGGCTTTTAAATCTTTTTAGAAAGAAATATCACAACTTTCTTTGTGTGTGTATGGGTCTTGTGTTTATGAGCAAGGAAGAAAATCTTTAGAAAAGCATATTTTCTTTGACTTTTTATGATATAACTGGAGGGGGAAGAAAAATCAATACCGAACACTAAGAGAAATGTATAATAAATGTTCTTCCTCTGCAAAGTAGGAGGCAGCTTTCCATAAAGTAACTAGAAAGTAAACCATTCCACATGTAGCAGCTTTACAAATATTAGAAATATACATAGACAATTGTAGCCTGTAAATATATTATGAGGAAATCAGCAAAACCAATGTTTTTTAAAAACACATACAGAATCACACACCTGATTCAAGAAAATGTGAGAATAAAGCCAAGCTAACCTTTAATCGTCTACTATATTATTGCATAAGAGCCTGACCGACTTACAGTTATTAAGTATGCTATATGTTTGCAAAATCAGATCAACTGAACACAGCATTGATCTGATGAGC
This sequence comes from Zootoca vivipara, assembly GCF_963506605.1. NCBI lineage: Eukaryota > Metazoa > Chordata > Lepidosauria > Squamata > Lacertidae > Zootoca > Zootoca vivipara. Next base: position 5,902,504 of record NC_083291.1, read on the forward strand.
TTTACACACAACAACAAAAGGTGAAAGAAGTTAGATTACATTAGGAGGCAGGTGGTCAAGGCTATAAAACTCTAAGTCAAACAGCCATGGTTGGGGTTTCTTGTTCCTCTGACAAGTCTACCAGACCTATGAAACAGTGGTTTTAAAAGCAGCTGTTAGAAACTTATGCAAAATATGTCATCACCACAGTCTTCTGAGGAGCAGTTCTCAAAAACATAATCAAATAGCCAACTTTGATCCGCAAGGTGTCGTTTTTACTCTTCACCACACATTGCCTTCAGTCAAGCAGGCATGAACTCCAAACATCTTCCGACTGCTTTTAACTTGCCAGAGAAGTGTGTGAAAGATCAAAGAAATGGGAATCAATAGGATTAAGGAATGGAAATTCTTTTGCTTTGCTGCAGGGCACTAGTCCATATTTACTTAACGCATTGTTCAAGTGAACAGAATATCTCCAAAGCGAGAATACATTCTCAGCGGAATACGCTGGGTTCAAAGTTCAGAAGCAATGTTCCAGCACACTCCTCTCCTGTTGCCAAAGGCCAGCGGATCCAAGTGAAAGGGCACTGACCCGAGGGAATGAGACAAAACTATTTTTTATAGAAATCATTTATCCTTCTGCTGGAGAATAAGAAGTTACCTAAACCAGGCTTAAAGGTACAATCAGCCCAGACTCTCTACAGAGTTGAAATCTCCATGGAAGTACAATGCACAATAATCACATAGCCCAACTGCCCTAACAAATGTTTAATTAGCTGAACCGCTTCATTCCCCCCCCCTTTTTTTTTGCAGCTGTAATTTTACATAGTAATAAAAGTCTCTGATGGCGTTTTTCTCATTATCTTTTTCATTTTGATAACTTGTATTTATTCTTTCAACTAGGATAGCAAAATTCATTTCCAGGCACTTAATTTCTCTTTCTTAACCACTTTTCACTCATTTCTGCTTACCCCTCGGCTCTCGTACTTTCATCTTCAGCATCACAGACTGCAGTGTGGAAGAAGAACAGTTACTAAGTTTTACCATTTATGCCTGCACAGTCTCAAAAAGCTCTTTAAAAGCTAACATCCTGACTAGCACTGTTGTCATTGCCCAAAGCCATCACGAAACCAGTGGCTGATAAAGTCATAAAAAGGACAAAGAAGCAATCACCTGCAACAGTCATCAATTCCCTCTGATAGCAGAGAAGGAAGAGAGGAAGTCTGCAGGAGACATGTCAATTCAGAGGTCATTCCAGAGAGTGCAACAAGCAACATTTAAAGCAGTCTTCACAAAGTCACAGCATCCTGCTAATCGCTTGGCTGCCTTATGAGACCATTTTAATCAAGTTCAATTCCCCCTATTAGCTATTTTTACCATCTTTAAGGAAGAATGGGGCGCTTCTTTCTAAAGAGCTGTAAGTAATTACTGGGGATATTTCCTGTGGCAATAAGATACAGAATGATCCTTCCCCATGGCTTGCAGGCATGCCTGTCATCACTGGGCAAAGAGGTGAAAACGTTGGCAGACACAAACCCATACAATACATTAGGACTCACTATTTGAGTTCACACTGGTGTTTCGCTGATGGGTTAAACCCTGAAAACCAACAAAACAACTCTTTTTGTTCCCTGTGTGATCCTAAGTCTACTCTCTTCTCCTTCCAACCTTCTTGCTCCTGGGCGAACAGCAGAGATGGAGTGCGAGTTTTGCCCTCATCCCAATAGTTTCTTTAGGTTAGGTCAGTGTTTCTCAACCTTTTTTGGGCCACGGCACACTTGTTCTATGAAAAAAAATCCCACGGCACACCAACTCTGTGCCGCCCTATATTTAGTTTAGTTTGGAGGGGAGACGTAAAAAAGCATGCCACTGAAGAACTGCTGCGCTGTAGCCAGGCGGACCCACCAGGCGCTCTCACCTGGGTTGGGGGGTGGCGAGGGGCCCTCTCCTCCCTATCTTTCCCTTTTTCCCTCACCTGGGGGGGGGGCCTCCCTCCTTTTCCTCTTCTCCTGGGGCGGCTGGGGTGGCGACGGCCGCGGCGACGAGGCAGGGCCGCCGCGTGGTGGGAGGTCCCGGGCTTCGGAGCTCTTCCCGGCCGCAGGCGGGCTCGCTGGGGGGCTTTAGCGGCTCCCCGCTTGATCCGCTGGGCGATTCCGCCGCCCACGCGGCTGCCGCGGAGCCCAGGGGTCCGTCCATCCTCCAGCCGGGCGCTTTCGGTGTCGCTCCGGTGGGGTCGCGGGGGGGGGGGCCTCCAGCGGCTCCCCGGTCGATCCGCCGGGCTCACTTGGCGCCCGCGTACCGGTGGCGGCGGTTCCAGCGGTCCGGAGGCTAGGCTGGCGGCACGGGCATGCTGGTCGCTCTCAGGAGCTTCGCGCTGCCGTGCCGCGTGCCATCTTGCCTCGCCGGAAGTCCGTCAGCAATGCAAAGCGCCCTTTCCCTCGCCGCACACCGCGGCACACAAGCCGGTGTCTCGCGGCACAGTACTGTGCCGCGGAACACCGGTTGAGAAACGCTGGGTTAGGTACTGCACTTTTTCTTGTAGGAACAAAGGACACTCTTTCACTTACACAAGAGGAAGTAAAGGGGTATACTCAGGGGCACCAGTATGGATAGTGATTAAATCTGCCTTTGGCAGAAGCTTGGTTTACTTTGTGCAATGGGAGCTCCCGCTATATACTGCACCAAATAAACAATGCTCTAAATCTGGGACCCTATTGCACTATATCTCCCAGGGTCAAAGGCTTGAGCCTTCCCACAGGAAACAGCCCATAAAAGACGCCCCCCCCCAAACATTCCTCCACACACTCTTGTGTACCTACCAAAGAGGGCACAGCTATGAAAATAGGCGGCTCAGATGGTAAAGCAAGATGTCAGAGATGGATGGTGTGCTAGGGAAGACGTATCAAGAAGAGGAGAAATGGGTTTGGGGGGAAAGTCAGGAACTCTAGATTGGATCACTACTCCTATCAAATATGACAACAAGTACAAATAACACCCAGAGATGGATTCGATCTTTGTTACAGTCTAGAATGACTAAGAAGCATAATCCACAGCTAAAGATGTAACGAAGAACTGGCATCACAAAGCCATGTTTAGTGAAAATGTTTTTTTTTAAAAAAAGGAAGCGCAGCCTATCTACTTGCCCAAAATGCTGACGAACTCCTGGGTTTCATTTGACAACTAGCTAGAGAAGGGGGATCCTAATGTCTGAAATTCAATTATATCTTCCAAAGAAAGTTGTTCTATCATGCAGCATTGTTGCATTTGCAATCTATTATGTAGTATTTGCAGAGATTACCCAGAGCATTTGTTTCGAGGCAAGTAACATTACATTATTGCTACTGCTCTATTCAGAATGCCAAATGCAGAGGTGGCAACGTTTAAAGCCTTCTGCAGTTCCTACCTTGCTTTGAGTCCAAAGCTTCCAGTTTGTTGTCTTCCTTCAAAGAAGAAGTAGAATCTATGCTATTGTCTTGCCTGAGAACAAACAATAATACATTTCAGTTAGTATACCTTTTATGTTTATAAAAAGAAGCATTTCATATCAATACTCTCATGCCCCCACATTTCATTGTTTGCTTATTTTGTGAAGCAGGCCTTGCATATTCAGGCAGTAGTGCTGATAATTACCTTTCTTCTCAAGTTTAAAAGGGCTGCCCAGAATGTAATGCTCTTCCCCAATGATATAGGGCTAGTCCAGTTAATGTAATTATATCACTTACGGGGTAAGCAGTGCCTGCCCAGTTGGGGACACAACTATAGGAATATGCCAATTTTTCTCAATCAGAAATCAGTTTTAACTGCACCCAAGAAGAGTAAACAGAACAGAAACTGAGTGTTACAGACAACATTGTTTTGAGGACAAGCAAACATCTCTGGCTAGCCCAATACACAACTCACCAAAGCTATACCAATATTTCTCCTACCATGTGGCAAGTTCTTGTTTTTATCAAAGGCAGAACAAAATAACTCCACTAAGTCTGAGAAGAAAATTCAACTAATCCCTCCATCATGGACTCAGGCAGTATGCATGCATAAATAAACCATATATCCTAAAAACAAAAACAAAAACCTACAAATGTTGATTTTACTTTCCCCCTCAGTGTGGGGGAGCAATCCAAAGGAAAGGAAAGGAAAACATCCTCTTCTGAAATGTCAGCCTAACTCCTGCCTTCCAATGAGAAGAACCACCTAGTTGGAGGTGTCTGACCAAGCCGGCAACCTACAGAGATATGCTGAATTAAGGTGACAAGAGCTGGAGCTACGAGTCTCAAGTTCAAACCTTGGTTCAGTCAAGAACTCTGTGGTTTATTTCACACAGCTCACCCCCTAAAGATTAATAAGGGATCTGCTTTGCAGGGCAGTTTTAAGGATTGCTGAGATAAAAGTTATGTTAAATGCTTTGAAAACTTGGAAAGTACACTGTATTAACCTTATACCAAGCCAGACCACTGGCTCATCCAAGGTTTCCTACAGGACTATCACCAGTCAGGGCAGTCTCGAGCAGGTCGCGCGCCCTGGTGCTGAGGGGCGGAGATTGCTCCGTCGCCCCCGCCCTCACAGGGCGTAGCATGGTTTCCGCGCGGCTTTGCTGCGCGGCACCCTGCCTACCGGCCCAGCACCCACCGCACCACCGGGGGTCTACCTAGAGCCGGCCCTGTCACCAGTAGATGTTGGGGATCAAACCCCAGACCATCTTAATGCAAAGCAAGTGGTTTACTGCTGAGCTACAGTGCCAAAAAGTGATGCATTCCTTGTCCATTTCCCCAGAATCTCCACCACTGTTTTTCCAAAGTGGAACCTTGCTGAAGAACGAGAAAGAAAAAGACAGCCCCCAAACACCCCTGAGAACATCTGTGCTTGTGAAAGATACAAAACATCACCAACAGAGACCCTAACTGTGAAGTTTCTTTGGTTGATGTCACTGCTATCAGGGGAAGAATCTGGAGAGCAAGTTCGTTGAAAGACATCAATAGGATGAAAGAGCTCCCCAGTAAGGCAACTGCAGAAACATACAGAGAAAACATGTGGACGATAGGGGAACTGCGCACAGAAGGAATTACATGTATGAATTTGCCCCACAAAGCAGCAGATCCTAACTCTACTTACAGTGTTCATCAATGCTGCTGCACAGCAATGTATTTATAATTGCTGAGATTAATACTACAACCACACTACTGATCATCAATTTTAAAAGTAATCTAGTCTCTGACAGAAAAGGGGGGAAGGTATTTTCAGACATGAACCCACTGGATCATTAAGAAATAAGAGCAAGGCAAGGATGCAACCTGCAAAAAAAAAATGATCATTTTTCTCTCTTTTTTAGGGTGGGAGGGAGGGATGGGGGGGGGGTTCTTTTCTTAGCAGAGACGTATGGATAGATAGTGGGGTGGATACTCTTCTCTGTCTTGTCTCGTAACCCGGAGCCCACTGGTGGCAGAAGAGGACTCTGGGGGAGGGAGGGGGGAGGGGTATAAACCTCAACTATAAAAATGGACCACCTTCGACTATCCGCCCGGCACGGGACCATCTCGTGGGAGGAGGGGACTCGTGGGGGGTGGTGGAAGAGGGTGGAACGGATATGATTTGTGTCTCTTATGTTTATATTGTAAAACCAATAAAAATTATTTTTTTTTAAAAAAAAGGATGCAACCTGCAAAACCGCAATGTGCAGCCAAACTCCCAGACTTAAGAGGGCAAATCTTCAAAACAGCCTTGCGTATTACACAATCTGCACAAAAATGATAAAAAGATTACTGAACCCACATTTTGGGGTGGGATGGAGTGGTGCTGGTTTAGCTATTTCTACACGTTCTCACCAAAATTTGACACATTGCTTTCTATTTCAAAGGATGGGGAAACAACCAGGGTGGATTTGATTTAAATCAAACTGATTTAAATCATGATTTAAATCACGATTTAAATCACTAGTCAGTAAGGCTTGATTTAAATCATTGTTTCTACATAAAGACTAATTCTTGCTGGTATAACTTTAATATGCAAGTAGATGAAGATTTTTAGAATAACAACTTTTCATATTAGTTTTTTATCCCCAGTTTAATAGGTTAATCATTCATATTTGGACAACTTTACTGTTGTACTTAGGAAGGAGAAAAATAATCATTACCTTAATAATAACAATTTAAATAGATTTATTCAACTGAAACAATAACATTACAACATATGTTATATGCTTAAACAAACATCCATGTTTGTTAACTAATTTGGCTAAACAAAAACAAAATATATGTATTTTAAGAAACTTAGACTGTCAGCCCAGCCTACACATGAAAAACTTAAATACTGTCCACTCCAAACAATCAGAAAAATATTGTTTCTATTCTATTCACTGAACTTCTTGAAACTTAGCCCTGAAGGGGTTGTTTCTGTATTCATAGGTTTGTAGAACAATAGGATTAAGGTATTTTTCTCAACTCTATTCGTGTTATAACATTTTTGCTGTGAAGAAGAGGCATGTGATCTCTGTTGAGTCAAATTCAGTTTTGAGAACTACAAAAGTAAACCAAGCACCTGTGATAATATCTTGTAGGCAGAGAAACTGCCCAATAATCTTACAAAAACCTCTGGAAGAGCATGACATTGTGAATGGATTAATGGAATTTATTTACCCCCAAAATTAAACATATACAAACTTATTCTACATAAATAAAAAACTAATCTTTATTTCATGATGGAATAACCTTTGGATGGTAATATATTTCCCTCAAAAAGCATTTTATTTAAAAAAATCCTATTTAAATCAAAAAAATCGATTTAAATCAAAAAAATCCGATTTAAATCAAAAAAATCCGATTTTTTTGATTTTTTAAAAAAAATCATTGATTTTTATCCACCCTGGAAACAACTCATAAAGCGCTAAAAAGGACGACATTTTATCTGCTATCTCGCCATGGTGTTCAACTGTCTTTATACAAAGCATGAAAGCAAATGAAAGATTGTAAGACACACTTGAGGAAACAGGATACAGCTCTCCACAGGATTTCAAAATCATAGAAGGCAAGTCCAATTGTTGAGTTTAATGAGCATTCTAGCCATAAAATTATTTTATATTCATCTAACCAATTTCATACCTCAGCTACTTTGTCTAAAATTTGTAATGTACGTATTATGTTAATATGCACACAATCAAAGCATCCAGCTTGCAGGGAGGAGTTAAATTTAACATTACAAGGTTAGTGTCATCCTAACTTACGTTTCAGAGGTTTAGCTCTAATGGCGTATGTCCACCTCTGTTAAGTATTGTAACTAAACTATGATTAAAGATAATTTTTAAAATGGGGATGCATATATAAGCAATTCATTTTTATCCAGATCCCTGAAAAAAAATCTATCTGCCCACAAAGAGGAAACCTTTTTCCTGCTGCCTCTGGATTTGTCTCCACAAGCCTCCTTAATACAGAAGCTGCCAAATATTCCAATGGGCTTCTCTCATCTCAATTCACTTCTGTTCAGTACCAGGTAGTGCTAGAGAGTCAGCCCTCAAGGCAAAGATTTCCTATTGAACCCCCAAACCTATGAAATTATTACAGATATTAAGATATTAAGATGTTTACGCAGAACATATAGATGCGTGTGTGCAGGGCATTATGAAGGAGAAAATTGGTACAGGGTTCAGAATGCAACACTGGCTTCCATTAGAAAAAAATAACAGCAACTAAACTTCAATCCTTTAAGGTTGCAGAGGTAAATTTCAAACCTATGAGGAGAAGCAGCGTCATGAAAGAGCACCAAATACGGGCAAATAAGCTTGATTTAGGCTACAGCAAGCATGGGTAACTTTATTTTGGACAGAAGGCTGTATTCACCCTTGGCCAACCCACTGGGAAAATATATGATGAGCAGAGTGGAAGAGGCAACTCTCTTCCCATAGCTGATGGGGGTGCAGACTGGCCTCTCCTTGTTCATCAGATCAATCATTTGATGAATGAGGAGGGAGTGGCTGGCGTCCCCATCAGGGTGCTGGGTTGGGCAGACAGGCTGAAACTTTCTTGGCACAAAATTTTATTTATCCTGATCCAGAATTTCTGAAGCTGTTTGGTGCAAAAGGAACCTGACAATCTTGTCCCTGGCATTCATATCCCTCATTCCTAACCAACCACAGGATGAAGACATCGGCTCCTAAATGAGTGATAATGCCGTTATGTGATAATGTCGTTATTAAGTATTGCTCATTGGCAAACAGGGATGATCTGGCACAATCATCTGGTTTGCAGAAGGAAAATGTACCAAAGGATGTCTGCTCTAGGATAATAAAGCTCCTGCTGTCTGGAGTCGGCCTGCCAAATTTTGTTCAGGAATCAGGTTTGTTCATTTGGCAAGAGCCTCAACAGCAAGTTCTTGATTTCCAATTGTGCGGCTTATTTTAAATACTGGTCATGGAAATAGAGATTTTCAACATATTAGCTGTACCAAATTTTCTGACCTCTGAACAGTGCACTGCAAAACTAGCTGCAGAAATTATGTGGTACCTGCTTGAGATCAACCACTTCGGTAGAAAGGTACACATACTAATACAGACAATCTGCTGTATTGTCGCTGAGCAATTCTTATGCTGTCATAAAACGGCTTCTTGGTGTAATGGCACAACTCTTAAGTTTAATACACATGGATTTTCTGCCATCTTGTGGCCAAATGTTGCAAAGATTAGATATATATATATATTAAGATGCTTAGTATTAACCAAAATAACTAGCTGATATGTGAGTCACTTACTACATCTCGTTCACATTGAAAGCACAATTCACATGCATTTCTACTCAGAAATAATCCCCACTGAGCTCAAATGGATTCAGTTCCAGGCAACTGTAAAAACTGCCGTTTAAATGTTGATTCACGCCAAGAAGGACCCATACTACGCTACTCACAAGCAACCAACGTAAAGAGGCTTGGTAATCCAAGAACCTCTGGCCTTCTCCCAACCCTATTACATAACAAAATGAATCAAAATTCTCCAAGCTGATTTAACCCTAGCAATTAACAGCCAACCAAAAACAAAAAGATCCTATTTGCAATCATGGGATGGGCAACAAGCTGATTACAGGCAACTCCCATTTTGCGCATGTTCAAAGCACGCATGACCCTGCACATATGACACTTTTGGACCAGAAAGAGGACATAATAGGCTCAATCAGCATGCACAATGACCCGGAATGCAACCCCCTCACAAATCGGGGGTTGCCTGTACGGAAACAGTTTTGAATTGGGTTGGTTTTCCTACTTTATGCCATGATTTCAGAGAAGCTGCATACATACCCTTGTACCATAGGATTTGATGGAGGATACGATTAGGATTCTCTGTTCAATGCATTTTGGGCTTCAGATGATTTTGCCAATTTAACTAGCATTTCAATGGGATCTCACCAAGGCTAGCTGGGTTTTTACAAATGTTCAGCAAGGTTCACTGAAGTTTCACTTGAAGTTTCATTTCGCTAATGTTTTGCAAATTTTCACCAGAGTTTAGCAGCGGTTCAGCCAAGATTTCACCATGGTTTAATCTGGGATTTCACCAACACAGCACAAACTTTTTAATAAACTGTCAGAGGACAGTTAAATTAAATTTGCTCATTACAATTACTTACTGGCTAATAGATTCAACTACTGCCTTCTCTTCTCCACCATTAGCCTCTTCATCACTGTCGGAGTCACCTTCATTCTCACCTTGAAATACAACGTCAATGTGAGATGCTATACAGTGTGGCAGTATTTTTCTGCCTCATTAATACATGCATCAGTAAATACTGTTATGACTGTCAAATGAAGAGACACAGCCCACCTGCTTGACTAAGGTACTCAACACAAACCATTTGGAGCTGTAGTCTGTGAGGCAGACAGTGGCGTGAGTTTTGAAGATGGCTGGCAATAAGGAATCATAGCACGTCCCAAGGCTATATTGTTTGGAGAGCCAGGGGCGAGGGGAGATAGGATGCTTCAATGACCAGCAATAAGTGGCTGGCTGCTTCTCTGCACCTCCATGCTTAACTTGGTAGCTTTGCAAGCAAACAACTATTACAAACACAGAGCAAGTCTTCAGAACTTCCACCACAAGGAAAAAGAATCCATGTAAAAGGTTTCCCCGGAACATTTCTGTCACTCAGGTAAGAGAAAAAAATGCCACCCAGCCCAATAGTCTTTGCCAAAGGAATAACATAAAATTAACCCTATCTTCTTTTACAGCACATCCATTTATATTAAACTATTGTAGTAGTATTTGTACAGAAAACAGGTATTCCTTTTTCTTATGCAAACACACACACACACACACACACACACACACACACACACACACGTAATACAGGCCACAAAGTCTGTTCAAGGACCTGTTCTCATAATACAGCTCTGAGTAGTCTATAGATAGAACATATATTCAGCAAGACATTTAAAAGTGTTGGGCAACTTCTGTAACAGAAGTTCAGCACTAAAGCTAAAAAGGGTAACTAACAAGGAGGAGTTAAAACTATTTTAAAAAATTAAGCACAATCATACATTGCTCATTAATGTAGATAACTAATGGAAATCTTATAAGGGCTGGTTTTCCAGTCCTCAGAGCAAAAAGGAAATCCTAATATAACCACAAGTAGATCTCTTGTGAGCAGCTCCTCTGAACGTTGCAGCCATTAATTTTAAGACTCTATAACAGGGTTCCAAGTCATGACTGCCCTCATTTGCTCAAAGCTTCTCTTCCAATCTATCTTCTAGACAATTGCCATGCTTCTCTGCTACATACAGCATACAATCAAGCATCCATGTACTTGGTGTTTTTTAGGAGATCCAATATGATACAGTAGTGCCTACCTTCAAGAATTCTCAATAACTTCTTCTCAGACAGGAGCTCCAACTGTTCAAGACAAAGCCTTTTGATTTCTTCTATTGAACAGCCCTACCGAAAGAGGGGGGGGGGGAAGACTGTTATAAACGGTGCTTGCAACTAGCCAGATGCCACACGCATTTTGCACCTGACTATTGGCCACTTGCGACCAAGTGAAGATTGGCAACTGCAATCCTGGTTTAAGGTACCATTTGGCACCTAGCTTTTATATCTGAGTTTCTAGCACTAGTTATACACCACGGCTAGACTCAACTAGTTGAGGTAGCAAGGAGCCAACAGGAGGAGTCCTACTAGCACAGTAGGGCTTCCTCCCATGTGCCCCATCCCCTACCCCAATTGTCTCTGGAAGAGTTGGGGAAACTTCCAAAATGAGAGGAGGTTGGGGAAGAGGGGAGACCACTCCGTTCAGTGGCAGGTGATCTATTTAGCGCTTGTTTGAATTTCACATATATATATACAGTGGTGCCTCGCTAGACGAATTTAATTCGTTCCACGGGTCTTTTCTTATAACGAAAAGTTCGTCTAGCGAATCCCATAGGAATGCATTGAATTTTTTTTTGCCCATAGGAACGCATTAATTGAATTTCAATGCATTCCTATGGGAAACCGCGATTCGCTAGACGAATTTTTCGTAAAACGAATTCGTCTAGCGAAGCTACCTCCACTAGAAAAAACCTTTCGTTAAGCGGAAATTTCATTAAGCAGGGCATTCGTTAAGCGAGGCACCACTGTATCTCACAACAGTATATATATCACGACAACATACAATCTGGACACTAAACCCAAACTTAAAATATATGATCTGAATTAGAAATTTTATTAAGACGGTTTTGCAAAAAGACAATGTTAAGGAAGTAGCAAAGTATGCCAGATCTGAACCCTGGCTTTCTTCCTAGGTTTCCCAAGGCAGGCATTGCAGCCAGTTGTACCTCTCTTCTGAAGGAAGGCATTCTAATCCAGCAGAGGCGTATGCTGGCAGAAAGGGTAGCCCCCTGTGCACATACCCCAATCTGCTCAAGAGCGCGGGGGGACCCTTTGAACAGTGTGGCAAGCGCAGCAGGGGATTGCAGGAGAAAGGAGGAAACTGCAAAAATTACCTCTCCCCTCTTTTTCACCTCATGGACGTTTCTGCTGGATCAAACAGCCTTCTGTCAGTGGAGGTCATACAATTAAATACAACCCAAGGGCACTTTTCAAATTCCCTAATGCTGGCAGTTGGATATGGATTATTCCAGCCACTGTTTCTCATTAGTATTGCTTGAGAAAAAAAGAAGAAGAAATACAACTTTCTGAAAAATATCACTCTCACCCTAAAAAGGCTTTCGGTATTGTCACAGTGGCCGGAGTGGACTACTTCAGAGTAACGACGCTACGCAGCTCTGCATTTTATTCTTTTATTGGTGCTGCGTATTTACAGTGCTCAAGTCATTGCTATTTACACGGAGCGATGTTGTCAGTCGGTTTCAGAACCTCCTAATGGCTTTTGGCGCGTCTTTCTCCAACACAAAAGCTTTGGCAGACCCATCCTCTTGCCCCTCCTCTTCCTGCGTAATTCTGGAGTTGGAGGGATGGGTCTTCCCCCCTTGCTTGCCCCTTCCTGTCCCACCTGGGACCCTGGCTCCTCTACCTTGCCTGAGCCTCGGACACGACTTCCTGCTTCCCCACTGGAATCGGAACTCTCCCTGCTTTCCCCTTTGCTCGGGGACGGGCTTGAACTCAGGAGGGGAGGGACTTCGCGATATCCCCTGTCCCTCACATCCACCCCCCTCCCAAGCTCTCCTTCACCCCTCCCCAGGCCCCCCCCATGTGTCGGTGACGACTGGAAGCCTAAGAACTCAGTGCTCTCCGAGCCCGTTGGTGTGAATACCTCCCCCCAGTCCTGCGAGCCCCCCCCTTCCGCCTGGGCGGACGGGAATCCCAAAAAGTCCGTGGCGTCAGAGCTGGTGGGGGTAAAAACGTTCTGCCAATCTGCTCCTTCCTCTGACTGGGTGGATCTCGGTGACACCCATACCTCATCCTCTGGTTCCTCAAACTCCGCTTCGCTGAAGACCTCCTGCAGGTCCCAGTACTGCTTGGGTATTGCCTCACCCCCTTTGACATGCATGGTGGCCACCGTGGCTATCGGAGGCCCCTCCCCTGGTTGGTGCTGCATGCAATGTTCCAGACAAAAGTCTGACCCAAACGTGATGCACCTCTGGTGCCAACTGATGGAGGGGTCGTGGCGCGCCAGCCAGCTCATGCCCAAGACGATGGGGGGGTCTGAGATGGTGGTGACGTTGAACGCCAGTGTCTCTGAGTGCCTTCCCACCGTCATTCTCATGGGGGGGGTTTGATGTGTGATGGCCCCTCCCAGCAGCTCCCTGCCGTCAATGGTTGCTACGTGCAGAGGAAAATCCAACTGCAAAAGCTGGATTTGGTGCTCTTCTGCAAAGCTTCTCGAGAAGAAGTTGGCGGACGCCCCACTGTCAATTAAGGCGAGGACCGTCAGGGGATAGCCATTTGGGAGCGTTAGCGTCACTTCTAGAACCACTCCTGCTCTGGGAGGGGTGGGCTGGCTCTGCACCTCTCTGTGCGGGTGGGCGGGCTGGGGCTGTTGTCTGCTGACTGTGCCTGGCTGCTGCCCCTTGTCTCCTGCAGCCAGGCTTTCCCGTTTCCCTGCTGTGGTGCTGCGTCAGTGGGGGAGGGCACCACCGTTCCCGCCTTTCCTTGCCACTCCCTGCGATGTGGGCAGTCTCTGACGAGATGCTGGGGTGAGTTGCAGAGAAAGCAATTCCCGCCCCTTCCCTCCTTGCGTCTTGGCGCCGCTGGGGTTTGAAAAGCCCGCGCGCGCGCGCTATCAATCTGCATGGGCTCCTGGTCCTGGCTGGCTCCAGGCGTGGCCTGAAAGGGTTGTTGAGGGAGTGGCTTCTCCTGCGACCGTGGGAACCAAGCCCGCTTTGCGCGCGTCGCTTGCTTGTCGTTCCACCGGGATTCCTGCCTCACCCCCACCGCCAGAGCTGCTTTGCTCAGCTGATCCATAGTACTGGGCTTTGGACCTCTCGAGAGTTCATCCTTCACCTCCTCGCTCAAACCCAAGTAAAACGCAGCTTGCATGGGAGGCGAATCCAAAACCCACCCCAGTCTGTGCACCAGCATGGTGAATTTCGCCCAATATGCGCGAACTGTCATATTTCCTTGGCGTAAATTATGCAGTTCCTCCTTAGTCTGGTCCAAATGACTATCGGACGAATACATCGTCCTCAAACCTTCTAGAAATTGTTGGACATTTTTCATGCAAGGATTCTTGGTTGCGATTAATGGTCTTAGCCACTCCCTGGCTGCTCCGGTGAGATGTTCCACAATAAACGCTACTCTGTGCTCATCATCGGGGAACTCATTCTGGTGCAGCTCAAGAGCATACACGATCTCAGTCTCAAAGCCCTGAAACTCCTTCGGGTCTCCATTGAACTTGCTTACAAGGGTCCCTGCTCTCCTTCCTGGCAGCACTTGGACTTGGGGAGCCCCTCCCGCCTTGTTTTTCTCTGCATCCAGCTTGTTTTGGAGGTCTACCGCCACCGCCCTTAAATGCTGCTCTTTTTCCTGGAGCTCTCTCACCTGTTCCGCAAGTTGTAGCCGGTCGTCCTGGACCTTCTTAGTCTCCTCTTTAGCTGCCTTCAATTCTCCCTGCGCCTGCAGCGACAGCTGTTGCAGTTCTAGCTGGGCTTGCTCAGCGATCTGCCGCCACTTCTCCGCCTCGGACACGCTCATCCCGGCAACTCCGAAGTAGCCCAAAAATGATTAGGAGGTTGCTGTCACAGTGGCCGGAGTGGACTACTTCAGAGTAACGACGCTACGCAGCTCTGCATTTTATTCTTTTATTGGTGCTGCGTATTTACAGTGCTCAAGTCATTGCTATTTACACGGAGCGATGTTGTCAGTCGGTTTCAGAACCTCCTAATGGCTTTTGGCGCGTCTTTCTCCAACACAAAAGCTTTGGCAGACCCATCCTCTTGCCCCTCCTCTTCCTGCGTAATTCTGGAGTTGGAGGGATGGGTCTTCCCCCCTTGCTTGCCCCTTCCTGTCCCACCTGGGACCCTGGCTCCTCTACCTTGCCTGAGCCTCGGACACGACTTCCTGCTTCCCCACTGGAATCGGAACTCTCCCTGCTTTCCCCTTTGCTCGGGGACGGGCTTGAACTCAGGAGGGGAGGGACTTCGCGATATCCCCTGTCCCTCACAGGTATCTATGTTTTCACTCCTGGTAGGTAACTGTGTTAAGTCTGGTGCAGCAAAAGAACAGTCTTGTGCCACAAGACTCTTAAACCTTTAATACATTCTTTTTCATAATAATCATTCAGAAGACTTCTTGTTTGTACTTTACACTTAACTGAGAATTTTAGTGGACCAGCCCATGAAGCATTATACAGGTAGTTTAAGCCTTAATTATGAGAAACAGGGCTAATGCAGATATAATGTAACAAGTGTTATGAGGCACCAGCCTTGGAAACACACTTTCCTGTCTACCCCTTCCTGGAATTAAATTTTATCATTTGCCAGCATCAAATTAACTGTGATTAAGGCTAATCAAGGTTTCCCTTAACCTAAGATTTAAACCCACTTCAAACTCTTGTATGATTTATTAAAATGTGCTTCCATTTTCTTTTTCTTTGAAGAGTTAAGTGAAGAGAAAATAAAATTCAACCAATAAGTTTTGTTGATATTCCTGAGAAGATCTGAGAAGTTACAACAATGGAGTACTCGGTTCCTTCCCCGATGCAGGCTGGCTTTTGCAAGAAGCATAGCATTGCAGATCAATGTTCTGTTTTGAATTACCTTATCCAGCTGTTAGTGGCCCCTCAAAAAAGCAGTATGTTACATTTATTAATCCCTCATTTGCCTTTGACTCCATGGATCGGCATCATCAATAAGAGGAGTAGCTAATTTTTTGCAGGCCAAGGAACATATTGACTTATGACCAACCTTCTCAGGTCTGCAGCACAAAAGTGGGCACAGCCAACAGGTTGATATTTTCTACCATGAGACACATGATGTTTTTCTGCTAGAGATGCCTAAATGGACTTTGGACATGTAAAGAATTCCAAGTCTTCATTCTGGTACATTAAAATTGCATCTGATCACAAAAAGTCTTATTTTCCTGCAGGAATTAATCCTCCCACCCATAGACATGCATTTACCCAGTTCAGATTTTGAACTATGCCCACAGAACAGCTGACCAGTAAATTATTTAATAAGCCAACATATGACCATCTTTGTGTATGTTGATCAGACCAGATCAAAGACATTGTGTGTTGTATTTTTATTGCCCCCTTATACAATCCACCTAGGAAGATTCCTCTATTCATTCGAAGTTTTTTTTTTAAAGAAGGTCAATCAGATTATTTCAAAAACATAGGGCTGCAAGCTGATGTACACAACTTTGTAATCTAAAGGATAACACTCTCACCACCTGCACATGTAGAGCTATGGGCTACGTTATATATCCAAAGCAGTGTTGACTCTGCCAAGGAGATTTTTAAAAATCTAAATCTAATCTGGGGAGTGTTATAATTTTAAGTTTCAATAATTTGCAGTTCTAAAATTTGAAATGTTTAAACTTATCTTGAATTGTCTTTGTGTGTGTGTGTGTGTGTGTGATTTATATTGTAATAGACACTGGCTACATACAACAAAAAACTGACTGAGGCAAGTGCTTTAGCATTTCCAGCGATTCCCATCTTCTCGAACTCCTTGCCTGATGGAGTAAAGATTCTACATAATCCCATATCTATGGTAAACTTGTAAACAGCCACTTGTCTGATGACTTCCAAGCAGGCTGAGAAGTTCATACAAATTTCTCTTCACAGGCTTTTTAGGCCATGAACATGGGAGCACGGGAGAACAAGGACTAACTGAAACATTTGGGAGGTAGCAACATTTCCAAGGCTGCTCTACCAGGACCAGCCCACCCATGAGGCAAGGTGAGGCAACTGCCTCAGGTGGTAGCAGACCCCCCCCCCCCAAGTGTCCCTATTTTCCAGGGCCAGTCCCAGATTTAGAGAAGCCTCCCTGGTTTCTGATTTGATTTGTCCTGTTTTCCCTTGGGACATTCCTATTTTCATCGGAGAAATGTCGGAAGGTATTGGAGTTATGCAAACCGGAGCCAAGGAGATATACATACACCCTTGGAAGGCATCTAAAGGCAACCCTGTATAGGGAAGTTTTTTTTTAATGTTTAATGTTTTATATGTGTTGGAAGCCACCCAGAGCGGCTGGGGCATCCCAGTCAGATGGATGGGGTATAAATAAATTGATATTAATATCAATAGGACACCCCTGTTTTCACTTGAGAAATGTTGAGAGGGTATGTGGTAGGGGGCAGAAGATCTAGCTTCCAAGCAATGCACGGCCTGCTGCCGCAGTAACAGCAATGGCTGTGGCACATTCCTTGGAGGCCGGATCTGCTCTCTCCCCTGTAGCCCTGCTATGCCACTTATACAGCAGCCTCTCTGCCCTGGAGAGGTGGGGGCGCCGTTTTGTAGTTTTCCTCAGGTGCCAAAATGTATTAGGCCAGACCTGGTGTCTGCAGTAGAAGAGGAGCTCAGTGTTGCTGGCAGGCAAAGTGTTGCTATGGAATCTGCTCTGCAGCCCTAGGGATGAACTACAAGAAAAGCAGCATGGTTAAGGGAGCATTTCTGTTCCCAGTCCAAATTTTACAAAATCTTTTTCTCCAGGAATGTTGAGACAAGATTAGTATATCATAAAAATGAACATACGTGCTTTTCTTGCCAACTGGAGCATTCTATGATATTCTTATAAATAGCCAGAATACCTATTGTGTGGTTTTTACTTTATTTTTAAATCCTGCCTGCCCCCAATTTCAAGTTGCTTTATTTTCAAGCAAGCATAAGTCTGCTGGGAGTAGTGTTCTTTTTTAATTATAAATTACTTATTTATAAACTGCCAGGCTGCCACACTCATCTCTGATGGTGTTATGTCCAATTAAAGAAAAATTTCAACATCCCTGTGGAAATGCTATAATTATATACTACATTATTCCATATGCCACAGTAATTAAGGTTATTTACATCTGCAGCCTGCTTCATTCCGAGGGCTCTACAACAGCATTTATTAAAACACACACATACACAAATATATAAACTCTGAAAGCCTTTGTAGCAGTCTGATCTCAGTACTGAACTAGCTTATAAGTGCATAGGATACACACTGAATAGAGCTGCAAGTTTTAATTGGAAAGTTAATCAATTACAGCTTAGGTTGATTAATCAGTGCAATACCATTTTAATAGGTAAGAGTACATTCTAATTGGTGGGGTTTTGATGGCACTTGCCCATTTTTAAGGCTATTCAAATTCTCGTGTGCTTGTTTATTACAATGTTTCATAAACTAATGATAGCTGAGACACACTTTCTTAGGGAATGAAAACTTAACCCAAATTAAACACTAATAAGAAGGAGCACTTACCAGTGGAGGAACCCTTGGGCCTCCAG
Source organism: Zootoca vivipara (assembly GCF_963506605.1). Classification (NCBI taxonomy): domain Eukaryota; kingdom Metazoa; phylum Chordata; class Lepidosauria; order Squamata; family Lacertidae; genus Zootoca; species Zootoca vivipara. Next base: position 5,920,815 of record NC_083291.1, read on the forward strand.
ATGTTTTGAGACTACAGTTCCCACCATCCCTGACCACTGGTCCTGCTAGCTAGGGATCATGGGAGTTGTAGGCCAAAAAATCTGGAGGCCCAAGGTTGAGGACCACTGCTCTATGGGAGTCACTTTCTCAGTGTGCCTTCTGGTTGGGAAAATGCAGCCCCTGACTAGTGACTCATGCAGATAATTGATGCGCTACCTCTTCTGTGGCAAGAAGGGCACACAGAAACCTTTCTCTAATGCATTACATAGGGCAAATTAGAAGAGCTCTTGAACAACAGAATTTAGGAATTCCTGAGTTACTAAATTATAAATTATCATACTCCACTTTCAGTTTCTTAGAAAGATACCTACATTAAGTGTTGTTAAACTGCAAATTTATTTAGCAAGAATCAATTAACCAAACCGTTTTTTAAAAAAAGATGAATCAACTAAAAATTATCTAATTAGTTGATAGTCCCAACGTGGAAAGTTGTGCCATTCTGAAACATAAGCTATGGCATTATGCTGGCGAAAGCCGATATTTAAACATGAAATTTGGATATAGGTTCCCTCTTTATGGCAATGTAGTGTGACACATGTATGTATGTATGTATGTATGTATGTGTTTTTTGTTTTTTTGTTTGTTTGTTATTGTATATTCTACCCTTTTCCACCAAAGCTGTTTCCACACCAGCAGATAATAATTATAACTACTATGTGACTTTAAGAATGGGTGCTGATTTTTCTCTTCCCTTCTTATTCCCTTTCCCTTTTGTGTCATGTCTTGTAGATTGTAAGCCTGCAGGCAGGCTTGTTTTCATTGATCTTACATAAACTGTAAGAGCCTGTACATAAACTCCGGGAGCCTGTACAGTTAAAGAGCAGGATAAGAACACCTTCTATAAATATTTAAAATATAAATGCAGGCATGGCTCCTTAAAATGTGAATCTGACTCCTTTATATTTTTAATTTAATCTATGCATGTACAGTCGTACCTTGCTTCTGGAATGCCTTGCGACTCGAATGTTTTGGCTCTCAAATGCCGCAAACCCGGAAGTGGGTGTTCTGGTTTGTGAACAGTTTTAGGAAGCTGGACGTCCGACACGGCTTCCACGGCTTCTGATTGAGTGCAGGTTTTCAAACGTTTTTTGAAGTTGAACGGAATTCCGGAATGGATTCCGTTTGAGAACCAGGTACAACTGTATATACATCCAGTATCATAGCCATAATTAAAGAAAAAGAAAAAATGATCAAGGAAATAACCTTAGAAATGTTCTAATTAAAATTAAGGATTTCAGTGCGTAACCAGAGAATGTCCCATTTCCAATGAAGCACCAAAACCATTCAGAGTTTCCTTACTATCTCAAAAGCTAGCCAATTGCACATGTCAGGGTAATAAATTGATAACAAACATATACGGTTTAATTTCTACTGTACAGATGTCAACAGAAGGATAATGACTATTACACTACGTGCAGCTAAGCTACTGAAACCCCACTTGAATTGAATTTAAGCAACCTCTATGGAGCCAACAGGGCAGCATACCTTTAATTTTTGAAATATTTTTTCAAACTTGATAAAAGAGAATATTTTAACTGTAGAATGAAGAAGCAGGGTTAAATGGTATCAGAGTGGTTATAAATAAATAAAATCCAGAACATGTAGCAAGAGGCTTACGGTAACCTTTGTTATGGAGCATTCAGCTCACTCCCTATTCCTGATAAATGATGAAGCAGTTCAGCTTTCTCCAAAATTTGCCAGAATATGTATATTTCAGTACCTTTAAGACATCAGGCAGCATTTTCTGCACTTTCTTCTCCCCTATGATACAAAAGCACTGCTGAAGCATTTCCTTCTTATCTGCGATGTAGAAACTAACTGGCTTCAATGGCACGCTGAGATCTAATCCACCTTCTTCTAGGTCACTGGGTTCTTCTTCCACATCCTCATTTTCTGGAACTTGTGCAGTACATTTTGTTTCCTAAATGACACAGAAAACTGTTTCACTCATGACCCAACACAAAAAAACTTGCTTGATTATGTAGTAATATCAGCAACTAAGCTTTGACTACAGAAGTAACAGTGCAAGCCATTTCATGTCTACTCAGAAGTAAGTCCCAAAAGGTTAGATGGGTCTTACTCCCAGGATATAGGATATAAGGAGCTTCTTATATAGGCTCCTAATACTGTAGTCTAAAATACAAATGCAATGTTTAAGATGCTCCATAAAGTCGTTCAGTTTTGCATTTTGAAGTTACTTGAAAGATCATATAGTCAGCAAAGACATTTACAGGTGAATGCTGCAAAAGGAAATCCACCGGGATAGTTCTCTCAAAATATTATGCCACCCAGTAAAAGGAACTGAGAATACATTCGGGGGGCGCGGGGGGGGGGGAATGAAACTACGCATTCAAAGAACTTTGGTTACTATCTCTGTTCTTCTCACACCAGCCTTGTAAGGCAGGCCGATACTGTCATCACATTACAGGCAAGAGGTTGAACTCAAGATATAGTAGTCTGCCCTGTGGACACCTTGTGAATTCATGGCTGCGAAATTTGAGTATCTGGCTCATATTTTTAAAGTTGCAATCCTATGCAAACCTACCAGAGAGTAAGCCTTAATTCAAAGTAAACATGCATAAGATTGGTCAGAAAGCTGCTCCATAACACCAGATCATAAGAATGTTCATGTAGCATACAATTAATGTGTTAATAACTTCCTTGCAAAAGGTAGTGATGCCTTCTGGCTTAAAAAAACTTTAAACAAATTCATGATAGGTCTGTCAGTGGCTCTTAATCAGGACAGGTAAAAGCAGAACCATATTGAGAAGTGGACAGTCACGTCTGTGATTAGCAGTTACTGCAGTAAAAAAACAAAACACGAGGATGATTATGCTCCATAGTTAAGCCATCCAGAGTGGCTGGGGAAACCCCCCAGATGGGCGGGGTATAAATAATAATTTAATTATTGTAATTAATAGTTAGTTGGAGACAAAAATCTTAACCTTGCTATGCTGTTAGTCAAATTGATCAAAGCAATTAATAATTTTACCACCACCACTCAAATTTTCAATATAAACGTTTCTGGAAGTTCTTATTTGATTTTTGTAAAGCTTTCCCCCCCCCCATTTTGGGTTTCCACCTTGTGATGTGCTGCAACAGATTCTGTATAAAGCTGGTTTAAAAAGGTAAAGGTAAAGGGACCCCTGACCATTAGGTCCAGTCGTGACCGACTCTGGGGTTGCGCGCTCATCTCGCATTATTGGCCGAGGGAGCCGGCGTATAGATTCCAGGTCATGTGGCCAGCATGACAAAGCCGCTTCTGGCAAACCAGAGCAGCACATGGAAACGCCGTTTACCTTCCTGCTGTAGCGGTTCCTATTTATCTACTTGCATTTTGACGTGCTTTCGAACTGCTAGGTTGGCAGGAGCTGGGACCAAGCAACGGGAGCTCACCCCGTCACAGGGATTCGAACTGCCGACCTTCTGATCAGCAAGCCCTAGGCTCAGTGGTTTAACCACAGCGCTCTGCAACAAAAACTGGGTTGCAAACAAGTAAACGGCAAGAGCTGTTCATAGGAAATGGACACAAGTCCAGGAATATGGGGGGCGTTACTTCAAAATCTCAAAAAGCTGAATCCAAACGTAATTAATTAATTAATATAAAGTGCCATCCACGTAAGCTGCGCTTTACAAATACTGAAAGGTCCACTCCCAAGGCTTTTAGAAAACAAGTGTAAGAAGCGCGCGCGGGCGGGCGCGTGGCCGCCAAGGCAACTTGCGCATGCGCACCAGCAGCCCGGCCCCGCCTTCCCTCAGGCCGGCCCAGGCGGCGGTTACCTCGGCCAGGCCTTGAAGCGACTCGGTGCTCCGACGTTTCCTCTCGCTTCCTCCGCCTCCTTCCTCCAGGCAGCCCAGGCGGGAGCGGTGCCGCTTCTTCTCCTTGGGAAACTTGCGCCCCGTCATGACGGCAACCCGAGACAACCGGCGTCGGCGGCGAGCCTCTCGTCACAGAGCGTCATATATCAAGCGGCGAGACGATGCCTCCGCCCCGCCCGGCGTGTGTCGCGCTTGGACAACGTCACCCATGCCGCCCAGCCAACGTAGAGCTAGTGAAGAAATGTAGAGGGGCTCGTTCGGGAGAGGGTGGAGGTTCCGGGTCCAACTGGTCCGGAGAGGAAGAGGTCGGGGAGAAGGGGAGGCGGAAGGAGCTCGGGCTCCGAATCTTCCTTGATTGCATGTGGGAAAAAAGGAATCCTATATAATAATGTCCATGTTGTCCCTGCGTCCAGATGTCCCGTGTGTCCCTGGGTCACTGCGCATGTGCCCCAGGGATACAGGGATTGGACAGCAGAGACTGCGCGCGCGCACTCTCCCCCCACTCTGCCTCCTCCAACCGCCGCTCCCGCCGGGGTGGAGGCCGGCGAAGGCCTCCTCACAACCCTCCCTGGCCGTGAGGAGCGGCGGTTGGAGGAGGCGGGGGGGGGGGGGAGAGTGCGCGCGTCCTTCCTGTCGGCGGCTGGGGGAGAGGAAGGAAGGAGGAGAAAGCGCCGCTTTCTCCTCCTCCGTTCCTGTCCCCCTGCCGCCGACAGCAAGGACGGGTCCCAGGGTTCGGAGAAGCGCTTCTCCGAACCCTGGGATGTCTGCTTCCTGTCGGCGGCTGCGGGAGAGGAACGGAGAAGGAGAAAGCAGCGCTTTCTCCTCCTCCGTTCCTGTCCCCCTGCCGCCGACAGCAAGGACAGGTCCCAGGGTTCGGAGAAGCGCTGCGCAAGCGCTTCTCCGAACCCCAGGATTCTAGCGCCCGTTATTGAACGGGCTGAAAACCACTAGTAAACGATAAAATGATAAAGGGCAAAATAGGATCCTATAGATTTCAATAAAATAAGATATATGATATAATGTAATATAAATAAAATAAAAATACCCACCTTATTTCATTGGAAAATAGGATCCTATAGATTTCAATAAAATATAATATATAAAATAAAAATACCCGCCTTGTTTCATGTGGAAAATAGGATCCTTTAGATTTCAATAAAATATATAATATAAAATATATAATATAATTCCATTCTGAAGGAAATCAGCCCTGAGTGCTCCCTGGAAGGACAGATCGTGAAGCTGAGGCTCCAATACTTTGGCCACCTCATGAGAAGAGAAGACTCCCTGGAAAAGACCCTGATGTTGGGAAAGATTGAGGGCACAAGGAGAAGGGGACGACAGAGGACGAGATGGTTGGACAGTGTTCTCGAAGCTACAAACATGAGTTTGACCAAACTGTGGGAGGCAGTGGAAGACAGGAGTGCCTGGCGTGCTCTGGTCTATGGGGTCACGAAGAGTCGGACACGACTAAACGACTAAACAACAACAACAATATAATATAAAAATACCCGCCTTGTTTCACGTGGAAAATAGGATCCTTTAGATTTCATTAAAATAAAATATATAATATAATATACCCACTTTGTTTCATGTGGATCATAGGATCCTTTAGATTTCAATAAAATAAAAATATAATAGATATAATAAATAAAATAAAAATACCCATCATATTTCATATGGAAAATTGGATCCTTTAGATTTCTATAAAAGAAAAAGAAAAATACCCGTCCTGCCCATATATCACATGCTCCCATGTTGCAAGCTCCTGCAATACTGCTTAATGCTGCACCCCAGATGGGTTAGGACTCCCAGCCCAAAGTCTTCTGTAAACCCTTCAGGTTGCAGTCAAAATTCAACCTACGCTCGACTCACAATTTCATAGAATCATAGTGTTGGAAGGGACATCTGAGGGTCATCCAGTCCAACCCCCTGCAATGCAGGAATCTCAACTGAAGCACCCAGGGCCCTCCAACCTCTGCTTTGAAACCTCCAAGGAAGGAGAGTCCACAACATCCCTAAAATATCACTGTGTATAGGGTGCCTATATTCCGCATGGACGGGTTGCATTGCAACATGGGCAAATGGCTTGAGATACCTTTTGGGTCCATAAATTACTATATAGCATATATTCAACACACACACACAAAAAAAAAACCAGCGACGATTTGTTGTTGACAAAGGACAGCTGGACATATACCGAGGGCCTCCTCGGTGGTGGCGCCTGCCCTGTGGAACGCCCTCCCGTCAGATGTCAAGGCAATAAGCAACTCTCTTTTAGAAGACATCTGAAGGCAGCCCTGTTTAGGGAAGTTTTTTATGTTTGATGTTTTATCACGTTTTTAATTACAGGTAGGTAGCCGTGTTGGTCTGAGTCGAAGCAAAAATAAAAAAAAATCCTTCAGTAGCACCTTAAAGACCAACTAAGTTTTTATTTTGATATGAGCTTTCGTGTGCATGCTACTGAAGGATTTTTTAAGGTGCTACTGAAGGATATTTTTTTTTACGTTTTTAATATTCGATTGGGAGCTGCCCAGAGTGGCTGGGGAAACCCAGCCAGATGGGCGGGGTATAAATAAGAATATATTATTATTATTATTATTATTATTATTATTATTATTATTATTTAAAGCGCCCCATTACCTTCAGTAGATTAGGGCCTCATCCAACCTAAATCCGGCCTTGTGTGGGGCTCATGTACTGCTTGCAGGTTTCTGGTGGGTCCTGTGAGAAGAGCAAAGCTATACTTATGTTCTCTGGCCATTCTCGAAAGTTATCTGCAATGTCTCAGCCTATATGGCATTTTGCCAATGAATTTTTCACACATTGAAAATATATCCTTCAAACCCCACCCTCCCACTTGTCTTCTTCACCTGTCTACAGGGTACAGGTTTTTACTTTTCAAAGACATTCTTTACACAGCTCAAAGTGCATGTTTATTTTTATCTGAGCTATTTCAGTTCCAGACACGTTTTATTTATTTTTTAAAAAATGTGTTGTCCACTTGGTTGAGCACACTTTAGCAGCAGTGTTTGAATACGGTCAGAAACGGGTGACATTATTTGGTGAAACAAAGTGTCATTTGTCCAGACCAAAGCTTATCCTTACATGTTTAGCCAAGCTGGAAACGCATCAAAGGAGAAAGTGATAGAGGGAGTTTGACAACATCAGCAGACTCCCCACTTTGGTTATCGAGGGAGGCGTTGCTCTCAGCAGGGGGGGGGGGATTCCCCAGAATAACATTTAACTAGCTTGTTTGAATTTCCCGAAATAAAACAGTACGTTCTGATCTCAAAATACTTATTTGCATATTTAGTATTGCAGCTGTATTTCTAACTGAACAAGGACAAAAAAAAAGGATAAGCGCATGATCTGCATGCGTCTGATAAGGAACTAAGAAATAATGGTGACATTTAGGTATAAGGGATTAGACTTTAGAATGAACATCTCATCAATATGAATGAGACAGCTTAAACTCGGCAGTGTTATTATTGCACTCTGGCTGGCTGCAGATAACATTGCACTTCTTTCAGCACTGGAAGGTTATCGCTGAATCCCAAAAAAAGATAAAACCCCATATATATTCCAAAGGAACATTTTACAGAGGGTCAAAAAAGCTCACACCACACACCAGACAACTCAGAGTACATGTTTCCTGGCATACTACATATTATCAGATAAAGTGGTTAAAAAAAACACCTGTGAAAATTAAAAACTTTTGCATTATTCTGTTCCACAAGAAATCAGGACCATGTTAGGCAGCGGTGCCTCACAATCTAAAAGCTGGAACAATGAGTGTAGGTACTATAACTTAAAATGCTGTGGTTGTACACAGATGTACTTTCTTTTAAAACATTACATGAAAAACAAAGCTGAGATAGCCCGTTCTTAAAACTGTCTCGGCCAATCAAGATTGCTTTGTTGATTTCTGTTGGCATTTAATTCCGAACACTCAAAAGCTACTTGCAGGCCGACTACACAAGCAAACTCTGATGCATTGCAGCTTTGAAGGATAACAAATTCTGTATCAGTGCAAAAAAAGATTTTATTTAGGTTTTTTTCACTTAATGTCCAGATAGTTAACCCACAGTATTTCTTCTCTCCATTGTTGTAAAATATGAAAAAGTTTATCTTCAGCATAGCCACAGACTCTCAAGTGCTTTTAAAAAAAACAAAACGGTTAGAGCAGGTTAAGGACCAACCTACAGCATTCGTTTACCTTAGCCGGTTCCGATACAGAGGAATATTTCTTAATTTGAGAATCAACCCCCAGAGACTTAGCTAACTGTACAGCATCTGAATCACCACTGATCAATGTCCCAAGGGCCACAAGTAGTCTAAAGATAGCTTCGAGGTCTTGCACAATTTCCATGACTGTGCTGATCACTGATAAGCACTGAGCTTTCCCCTCAATGTTATTAATTTTATGTAAACAGACAGCGTAGTTCAGAGCCAGGGTGGCTAATGCAATGTGAATGTTCTTATTGCTGCTTATTTTCAGCTCTATTGCCTGTGACATTATCAAGTCCCCCTGTGACATCATGAGCTTCTGGCCAACTGGGTGGATAAAACAGTTGCACAAAATTCTAAGGGCCAGCATCTGGTTGGCTTGCTTTCCTCCGGGGTTCAGGAATTGGATCAGGTGGCTGCTGAACTGTAGGCCATCCTTCTCGCTGCAGAAGCTTTCGTTCACGCTGGGATGCCGGATGGATAACCGAAGAATATCGAGCGCTGGAAAGACAATGTCTAGGAACACAGGGAAAACAAGCGACCTTGTTATACTTTGAAATGTTGCAGAGTTTTCAACAGGTCTGTTGAAAGCAAAGCTTCGTCTAGCCCAGGGGGGTCTAAGGGACTGGGGGTCTAAGGGACTGGGCAGGGGGTGAATAAAGACCTGGGGTGGAAACGCCTGGACTCTGAGGTCCACCTCCGAGGGCCTTCTGGCGGTTCCCTCTCTGCGACAAGTGAGGTTACAGAGAACCAGGCAGAGGGCCTTCTCGGTAGTGGTGCCCAAGTGGTTCCCTGTGGAACGCCCTCCTGTCAGATGCCAAGGAAATAAACAACTCTCCGACTTTTAGAAGACATCTGAAAGCAGCCCTATATAGGGAAGTTCTTAATGTTTAATGTTGGAAGCTGCCCAGAGTGGCTAGGGTAACCCAGTCAGATAGGTGGCATATTATTATTATTATTATTATTATTATTATTATTATTATTATTATTAATGTATATTAAAAATAATATTTATGAACTCTGAAATAAAGGGCATTAAGAATGTAGGGAGTGCACCTCCCTTGCTCAATGAGGAACTTCTGTGCAGGACAACAGCATCTAACATGGAGGTTCAGTTCTGAGAGTTTTGCCTATACAGTACAGTGGTACCTTGGTTTACAAACTTAATCCGTTCTGGAAGTCCATTCATAAACTGAAGTGTAAGGCGTGCTTTCCCATGGCATCGGGGGACTCAATTTACAAATGGAACACACTCAACAGGAAATGGAACATGTCCTGCTTCCAAGGCAAAGTTCACAAACCAAAACACCTACTTCTTAATCCAAGTTGTTCACAAACTAAGCTGTTCTTAGACCAAGGTAAAATAAAAAAATTCCTTTAGTAGCACCTTAAAGACCAACTAAGTTTATATTTTGGTATGAGCTTTCGTGTGCATGCACACTTCTTCAGATACACTAGAAACAGAAGTGTCAGACCCTATATATATACAGAGGGTGGTGGGGGTGGGTGGGAATGGGAGATGGGCTGATGGGAGTGGTAAACCTGTAGATGGGTGTTAATGGCTGCTGATGGCTGCAATTAGTCCTGGGCTGAGGTGCTAAAGAAAGCTTGATCATGCATAATGAGATAAGAATCCGATATCTCTATTCATCCCAGGTGCTTCCATGGTTTTAAGCTTGGTAATGATTTCCAATTCAGCAACTTCCCTTTCCAGTCTGTTCCTGAAATTTCTCTGTAATAAAACAGCTGGGATGAATAGAGATATCGGATTCTTATCTCATTATGCATGATCAAGCTTTCTTTAGCACCTCAGCCCAGGACTAATTGCAGCCATCAGCAGCCATTAACACCCATCTACAGGTTTACCACTCCCATCAGCCCATCTCCCATTCCCACCCACCCCCACCACCCTCTGTATATATATAGGGTCTGACACTTCTGTTTCTAGTGTATCTGAAGAAGTGTGCATGCACACGAAAGCTCATACCAAAATATAAACTTAGTTGGTCTTTAAGGTGCTACTAAAGGAATTTTTTTATTTTGCTTCGACTCAGACCAACACGGCTACCTACCTGTAACTTAGACCAAGGTATCACTGTACATGAAAATCAGCTATACACAAAACCTTGAAACAGAGAGATTAAAAGCTCTTGCTGCTCAGGAAATGCCAAGTGGACCAGGCACAAAAAGTTTTAAAGCTCTCTGCCTTGCCTGCATTTAACTTGCGCAATTTCAACCAGCTTTTGTCTTCAACCATGCAAGGTTGAAATCGCAGAAGTTAAATATGTGTAAGAGGCCATTTTAGTGTATTTTTAAAAAGACGATTCCACAATACAATGGGGTTCTCAGACTGTGCTGCTGTACAAACAGAGAAGCAGGCTAAACAACGAAGTACATGGTGACTCAAGACTCACAAAACCTACAGCCCAAAATTCACATGCTTGTTAAAAGCCCATTTGGCCCATCCATCTCATTAGAGAAATTTTTTAAAAAGTTTGTCATTATTTTCACTTGTTTTACTTCCTTTAAAAAAAATTATCAATTGCCATTGCCGAGAATCAAAATTAATAAATCATTACATATTATTTCTAAAACTTTTTCATTTATATTCCTAAGAATTTGGGTTTGGGCTGATGACAATTTTATGAACTCAGCAGTTTGGGAACTGATCTAGCCTAAATTACATCTCTCTATTTCAGGAAAGTAATGGAATCCTTAGCATATTTATGTAACTCAGACAACTGAATTACAAGTGTCATTGCTATTAAAATAAGCTGGTTTGCAGGTGCAGTAAATAGGATAGTCTTAAAGATTAAACTTTAGAACTTTAATCAACATTACCCCATGGGCAATGGAACAGCACTCCTATCAGCCACTATTATATGACAATCACCAATTCAAAGAAAAAAAATTGTTTGTGGTATAAAAACTGGTGTTATCTAAAGAGATGTGAAATAAGGTGAACTTTTTGAACTGCTACCCAGCCATCTAATTTGCTGGACCTACTAGAAGATGTCCCCAACAAGGATTTCATACCATTTGGCCAGTTAATTGCCTTCCACAAAGTTTGCAGCTGTTGTGCTGTGGGTGCTTCAGAGGAGGTGTTGCATGTTATAGAGAGCATCTTCTCCAGAAGACCTAAATCATCTTCGGTTAACTGCTGTTCAGCCGGGGCACTTCTGTTAAGTTCTTTCAGTTTGCCTGTGAGACAAATGGGAGATACTTTGAAATGCTCTATTTGAACCTCTTCACGCTATGTTTTACGAAAATGAATTCAAAAATGAATTATCGATTCAGTGCCTGTCAACCTAGATTCCTAGTGGGTAAATCCCCAGTGATAAAACAGTTTTGCTTCATCTCAAATGTGCTCCAAAACCTGATTTGCGTGATGCATAAACAGTGTGCTCTCCAGGACTTGTACAGGAGTTATTTCCATGGCATTGCTTCACAATTGTTTTATGTTCCTTTCACCACACAAATGTTAGACGTTTAAGTGAGAATTTGGAAAGCGTCGTAGAATGAAAGGGAATGTTTGAAACAGCTTGATTTCAGCATATGATCTGAAGTCCAAAACAATTTAAGATTTAAACCCTGAAAGCATGGGACAGAGGCTGCAGTCCCAAGGTGTACTTACCAGGAAGAAAGCACCACTAAATTTAGTGTAAAGTACTCCCAAGTAAACCTATTGAAGTTTGGTGTGGAAGATGAGAACCAGATGTTTACAACAAATTCAAGAGCATTTATAATTGCTTTGAGCTTCTGAAAACAAAACTATAGCCCAAATGAGAGAGAGCACATGAGCAGCATGTCAAAGTTCTCATTTTCAGACCCTCCACAATGAAGATATTTGCACAAGACGCCCAGGAGAGCTGCTGCTCGGCAGAGCAGACATTGCTGGCATAGACAGTCAGCCTGAGTTGGTATAAGGCTACTTCGTGTGTACCTCCTTCTTGAGACTTTTAAGTCTCTGCCCTATGGATGCTTCCTATGGGCGCTCCCGACCTGCTCTTAATTTTGAAAGTCTTATGAACTCTGAAAATCGTGAAAGGTGATAGGCTCACTAAGTGACTGGTGCCAAAGACAGTACTGCTTGCCTTAAAAAAATAATAAGTAAACATTAAATTAGGTTCCAGTTTGGGGGTTCCAGAACAGTGACCCAACTTACGTGGCAGAGGAACAAGTAAGTACTCCTTCCCTACATGCCTGAAAGAACATGCAATATTGGGGGGGGGGCAGTTGTACAAGTTGATAGGCACCAGCAGTGTTGTGGCGCCAGCTGACATCTGGGTGCCCCATGTGCCGGGTGGGGTGCGGAGGGTGAATAGAACTTACCACGCCAGCAGGGCTGCGCACAAGGGGGAGCCCAGCCAGACAAAACGGCCCTTGGTGGAGAAATCCCCGCCTCCCCCCCACTGCCCAGGCAGCCATTCAGTAAGGGGTCGTGGCAGCCAGGCTGGGCTCTGGGGCCCAGAGGCCCCCGGCGGCGAGCAGGCAGGCAGGACGGGTATCCCTGCATGGGGGCGCCTGGCTCTCATCCCCTTAAAATGGTGTGCCTGGGGCTGCCCCCCTCCCCCCGCTATGCCCTTGAATGGCACAAATTGAGGATGACATGTAAAATTGCACACTTCGCATTATCTGAAGCACACAGTGGAGAAGAGAGCCTGCAGAACCCATGGCAGATTGCTGCATGAGTTTGGTGTCAGCCGCAGGCTTGGGTTACACTAGCATCTCAGATGATTTCAGGAGTCTATTCCAATATCCTTCCAAAACACGAATCACGTAATACAAATCAATAAGCTTGAAACTAACCTTCCTTTTTAATGCCTTAAGAACAAAAAAAGGTTTGTACTGTACAGCTTTGCACAAAAGTCCATTTGCCACAAAAGCAGATCCACTGATTATGTTGCTGCTCATTGCTTGCACCCCTTGTCATCTATTCCAGCTGCATAGAAAGGGGAAAGTAGGCAGTGCGTTTAATGCTCCCAGCTATCCAGGGAGGACTGCGGTCAACTGAAAACCACAGGGGCAAAACGGCAAGTACATTTGATATATTTAGCAATTGCTCCAGTCTTTACGGCGTATCAAAATATTCACTTCTTCTCAACAGGGGGAGATAAGCAATTCTGGAAAGAGACTGACCTGCAATTTTTCTAATTCACAAGAAGCAAGTGGCTGCTTTATTATATTAAAAACACACATCTTTTGTGTAATCCAACCTTCCTGTGTTTTATTTCTCAGACATAAAACTAGGCTGAAAATACATTTCAGGGGAGTAAAATAAAGCGTTTTACAGGACTGACATATTTGAAGGATAATTGCTCACCCCAATCATCATTTAATAAGCCGTATAAATACACTCACCCATTATTTGTGTAGGGTTGGCCTGATCAAAAGCAACAGCTTCCTTCTTTGGAAAATAAATATTTTCAGCTTTAGGTATAGTTAATTTGTAGGCACCCGTCCCTAGAAGGGAGAAATAAATTGTTAGAAACTTAACAGTGTAGCTTTGCACCCTATAGCAGGGGGAAAACATTAGCTTAATTGCCACACATTATGTAGCTATTTGAAAGATTGCTAAACCGTAATTTAAATTACTCCATGTCTACATTTTTAAAATAAAAATAATGCTTTGTTGACTGTGTGGCCTTGACCAAGTAATTTAATCTAAGGCTACTCAAACACCTCTCTGCACTCCTGGGAGAAAGAGTGGGATAAAATCTAACGAATTAACTCCTACAGAAAAAATGGTTACATAAACAGCACTTCATATCCTGAGCGTTTCAGCTTTTTAATTAGCTAACACATTTCAGAGACTAAAGTGGCCTCCAAAGTTTAGTTCAAAGGGAGCCCAGTATCATTAATTTTATTAACTCCATTTGTGTTTATCCATGCGCTACTCTAAAAGCCAGCTAGCCACATTTCACATCCTTCTGAGAACAGGGATGGAGAATCTTTTGTTTTTTTTAAAAAAAGTTTTTATTAAAGATCTTTATTTATTAAAGATTTTCTTGTGTAACAGACAAATAAAGGCAAGGACACATAGTGTGTCTCCACTTCAATTCACACAAGTCTTTTTCACAGTTTGCATTCGGTCGGTATGAGATACGTGTCATATGTGGTTTGGGGAGGAAAGAGAGTTGAGTTTATCTAGGCGTTCTTGCCTTTTTCAATAGCTTCTCTTCTAAGATTGTTGCTGCTTCATGGCAAACAGGAAGGGAAGGAGCTTTTCAAGGCAAAAGGGCAGGCAGGTGAAAAACTCTGGGAGTCTTAGCGATACAACAACTGATAAGTTTCGAGGAGGGAAGCTTTTAGCATTGGTCACCTGTGAAATTTTTGAAAGCTCTCTTGGGCTCAGTAAACCAAGAAAATGTGCACATGAATAAAATGAACAGCTTAAAACAGATTTGATAGAGAAATTTCCCTGGAGTCTTAATTTACTTACTATGCTTTTATCTCACCCTTCCTCCGAGGAGCTTAGAGTGGTAGCCATGGTTTTCCTCCTCCTCCATTTGGCCTCTCCTGTTTTATCCCAAACAACTGATACTTCACTCACCGCTGCCCCAAATACAAACCTCTAGGCTGCTCACCCAATCTCTCCTTTCCTTGCCTTCCACCCCAACTTTCCCTTTATCTGCATTTCTGCAGGCTAAACTGCAACCAACTTATCCACAAGCATGAGTAAGTGGAGAGAAAGTGTGGTCAGCTATTATAACGCTGTGCTTGGTTTCTCTAGTTAGAAGCAACACAAAGGCAGCTTAGCTAGAGTGAAGTGCCAACAAGATGGGTATGGGGGGGGGCAAGATGCAAATGACCAGCACGGAGCTTTGGCACAAGTTTTCAAAACTGTGAGACGGAACAATTTCCTTACCTGTAAATGGATCAGTTCCACTTGCAGGAGCTGCAGGGGCAGATGCTGAACCTGGGACGTAGCGGCCTGTACCTAGAGAAAAACAGGAACAAAATTGCATTCACATTGCTTAAACGTTCACAGGATGAAGTGTTTGGGTTTAAATAATAATAATAATAAAAACAGCAACAGCAAGCCCGCACTGCATTTTTCTCCATTTTTGTAGGTCCCATACTTAGATCCCAACATTTTGCTCAGCACCAATGGGTTCTACGTGGTTTTTACTTCTATTATTTCAAATGTGTGTGTATATTGTTTTCCTAGAGAAAGTGCATGGGATTGTAGCCTTAAGTTTCCTGTGTGAGAGAGCCCAGGATTGAGTTTTGCAGGAATCATGATCATCCTACTCAGGCTTCCTCAAACTCGGCCCTCCAGATGTTTTTGGCCTACAACTCCCATGATCCCTAGCTAGCAGGACCAGTAGTCAGGGATGATGGGAACTGTAGTCTCAAAACATCTGGAGGGCAGAGTTTGAGGAAGCCTGATTAACACTTTGGCAATCATTACGTGTCTCAACTTCTATTCTGAACCTCAAACTCAGTCTTCAAGACTGTTAAGCAGCTGGCTCCTAGAGGATGCTATGACTCATCCACCAGAGTTGCCTTAGCGCCCAGATGTATGGTCGCCATCGAAACCAAAGCCCTTGATTTACCTGCCAAGCGCCTTGCTAAGCGCGATCATCCCCCCCCCCCCGAGATGCAAAGTTTTGCGAAACTGCTCTACAACACCCATACTCATCTGAATCAATCAGTACCAAATGATCATTCATTCAGGACACACCTGTAAAAAAAGGTTTTGCAAAAAAAAAGCCAGGCTACAACAAGTTTCTGGTCCAAAGTTGCATTTAAATGTCGCGCCTTTGCTTCTAGAAATGCGGTGCTTTTTCTGTGTAACAAGGGTGAACGTTCTAGGGCTCCCCTGGGCAAAGACTAGATTACGCTTCCAACTCTATGGCACAATTCTATGGCATATTTTTCTTAAAAAAAATAAAACGATTCTGAGCCAACATCACAGCTTTGCTCCCCGTCTCATCCATCTGGAATTCCAACCAGCTCCATTTCCCCCACACCAACTGTAAACCCAAACTTGACATCTATGCCCCCAGAAGAAGAAAAAAACTCTGCCATCTTTGGCACAGTACCTGTAAACGGATCTGCACCTGGGAGCCCTTCCCTGGACTCCGAGGAAGAACCTGGAAGATAGCGGCCACCGCCTATGAAAAGATAAACCGAAGAAAGAGAATGCAGTTGTGATCCAATGCACTCTATTATTAAAATATTTGGGGGGGGGAGACACCCCATTAACTTCGCTCCTTAATGAAGTGCCCATACTTTTAAGAACACGCCATCCGCTGCAAACAGAAAGGCAAATTATTATTATCATTTATTACATTTACCGTATATACCGCCCGCAGGTCTCAGGGCAATTTGCAAGATAAAATGACAATATAAAAACACAAAATGCATCCTCAGTATTCCGCAGCATGGCCAGGGGCAAAAGAACTCTGGCACGCTATTCAGCCACATATTTAACAAGCAGCGAGGTAGCAAATTTAGCTCTTTGTTACCTGTGAAAGGATCTGAAAAATCTGAATTCGCGGGTCCCAGCGTTTGCCCTTTGGTGTTATCTATTATGAATTTGGCCACCTGGTCCAGGAACATTGGATTTAGGTCATTCTTCTGCAAGAAGTTGTACGCCGTCAGCCAGGGATCATCACTGATGTTGTAGGGCAGCTTGTGAGATGGCCCGCCTTCATTCACATCAATAGTAAAAACATAGTCGTATTCCTTTTTTAAGGAAAAGAAAACAGTGAGAGTGATTTATTCTTATATATACCATTCCAGTGCACACAGACAACAATAGGTTGGGCTGCCAGGGTTTAATTACTAAACATTAGGGATGAAAAATTACTTACCCTTCCTTCAAATAAAACCTTTCCAGATGTCTGCTGTGTGGCTCCCGATGAACCGACCACATCCCCAATCTTCATCCACCTCCCTTCACCAGTGCTCCACTGATAAGCTTCAACTTTTCCATTACTTTTAATAAGTCTCGTTTGTCCATCTCTTGTACCTTAAAACACAGAGAGGAGAAAATAAGCTGCGTGCCTGGAGAAAATGGTTTTAGGTCAGGGATCAGCAAAGTTTCTGTGGCTTGGGCTGGTTCACGATTCCGTTGACGCCGCGGTGGGCCGGAGTGTGTGTGCGCAAACACTATTTCTGGCGCTCCTTCCGGCGTGGAGGAGGCATGTGCAGCTTCCGATTGGTTGCAGGAGCTTCCTGCAGCTAATGGGAAGCCGGCCAGCATCATGGAAAGTGGTCCCTGCTCTGCCCTGCGCCGGTTTAGCGCGGCGCATGGGAACCAACCGAGCGGGCAGCGGGGGTCCATGGGCCAGTTAAACACCCCCCCCATGGGCCGCTTGTGGCCCATGGCAAGGGCGTACCCACCATGGGGCAAGTTAGGGCAGCTGCCCTACTCTAGAAGCCAGATGGCAGCTGCCCCTCTCTAGAAGCAAAAGGACGCAGCGAGGGAGTGGAGGGGAGAGAGCGCAACACCCTCCTGCTGGAGCTCGCCCGGGCTGCCTCCCCACAGCCTTCGCTCATTCAGCTCATTCTGCTGCTGCTCTTACTGGAGCAAACAAGGAGGGGGGAATGGAGAACCAGAATTGGAAGAGCTGGGGTGTGGATTAAAACACTGTACGTAAAACACCACACTCACTCTGATGTTCCTCCCAGGGATCGCGGTGGGAGGGAGGGGGGAGAGAGAGAGAGAGAGAGAGAGAGAGAGAGAGAACTTGAAGCTGGCTGCTGAAGGATTGAAGTCCCTCTCTCTCTCTCTCTCTCTCTCTCTCTCTCTCGCGCGCGCGCGCGCGCAAAGAGAGGAAGCTGGACAGGGCGAGCCTTCCAAAGCTCCTGTGCCAGTATTTAAGATACAATTTGTTTCCTTGTTTCAGGGCACCACAGCTTTTACTCTTGTCCTTGGGGAGGGGGGATCTTTATCAGTTTAATGAAACCTCCAGCGATAATGAGGTGTGAAAGGAGTTCCGTTTTAACTGGGTGGTTTTGCATAAGGAGGCTTGGAAGGCATGGGAATGCAATGGTGTTATATCTTTCCCAATTGTCCTCCCTCCTTTGTGTCTTTTATCATCCAAGCTGTTTGGGCAGCCACTGTGTGATGTGATCTTAAAAGATGTGTGTTAGAAAGGGTGGGCATGGATGTCTAAGTTTTCTCTTTCAGCCTTAAAGGGCCAGCACCCCTTTATTGCTATAAAGCAGGCATGTCCAACAGGTAGATCATGATCTACTAATAGATCACTGGACGTCTGTGGTAGATCACTGGCTCCCCCCAAAGAAGCTCAGCAACTTTGGCTCCCCTAAAAAAAGCTCTACATCTTTGCCCTGAAGCCCCCAAAACAGGGCTTTCCTTCCTAAATAAAGCTAAACTTTGACCTGAACCCCCTAAAACATGGATGGCTTTCCTTCCTAAAAAAAAGCTCAACAACCTCAACCTGAACCCCCAAAAGGGGGTAGATCAATCACTGCCAGTTTTTAACTCTTGGAAGTTGGCCACCCCTGCTATAAAGAGTCTGCATGTAGCTTCATTGGAAGCGATGGTATGTTGGCATTGACAACAGATATTTTTTATGTTGTTATGTATTACGGTTTTTAGTTTCTTTGCTGTCTCACCAATAGAAAAACCTGGGTGGTCACTGTTAGGGAATTTTATAGGGGGGGGGCACCCAAACGAGGCTTCATTTGGGAATCAAGATTGGCACAAATGCCCTCAAGGGGACCCCATTTGATCCTACAACACCACTCTAGTATCGCACCAACACGAACCCCCTCAAGATCAAGCCCTGTGTAATAAAGGCTCCCTTTCCTACCCTTTCTCTGTTGCCTGAGACTCTATGTAACCATATTTCTTTATGAATGAATACCGTGTATCTGTATTTCTAAATGAAACCCCCTTTTGCGACTCTGGCCAAGGGCTCTCAGGGATGCAGGGAACAGCCATAATCCTTTAAGCAAGAGTTCAGGTAGCCAGGGTGGTGCTCCTCTGCATATCCATAATGCATTCAGGTACCATCTCCTGCCATTCCCAACCCTCCGAAGCCAGAGGCAATACTCACACCTGGACCCATTGTCCCCCCCCCCCCGCCAGGTACTCAAGGATCCCCTCCCAGATACTTACTGGTACTTGCTTAACAATGTCCTGGGACATCGTGCATTGTTACCGTATGTTAATCCTGTTTACCTCCTGTTTACCTGTATGCTAATGCCCCTTGCCCCTTCCCCTTTTCTGACGTTTTACCCTGTCACAAGTGATGTATGTATGATGCTTTCGATGTACATTATGGGATGGTGGTGGGAACTTTTAAAAGTTCTTGCAGCCCTGTTCATGGTGTTCAGTCTGGCATTGAACCTGCTGCGCAGTAATAAACCTTGCTGTTTGCTCCGGATCGTGGCTGGACTCCTTCCTTTTATACTCTGCAACGACCACAGGCCCTTGCCTGATGAGCTGGGTGGCTGAGCATTCTCGCACCCAGAATTTTGCCCTAACAGTCACTTTTTATCTTTGGGCAATGCTCAGAACAAAACAGGAAGAAAGCAGGTGGTGGACTTTTGGGGGAATTGGAGTCCTTTTACTTCTTCTCTCCTTTAGGAGGAATATAACTTTCCATCTCCCTCTCATAACGAACTTTGCCACTGTTTGCCATGTCTTCAAACTTGCCTATTTGTTTTGCTGACATTGTCCACCATTGAGACGATTGGGTTGCATTTCGCAGGGCAGAAGAGTCCGGACCTTGGTGTATTCAGCTTGCTAGGCTTACAGGAATCCGGACGTATGAAAGGGGTCGGTCTTGCTGTGGGCAGGATTCCTGCATTACCGGGGGGGGGGGTTGGACTAGATGACCCTGGGGTCCCTTTCAGGCCATCTCTACAGGATTTCTGTGAGGGGTTCAAGTGAAAGGAGCGGCTGTAGATAGTTTCTGTGCTTCAGGCTGCTATCCTATACAGACTTACCTAGGCATAGATTGATTTCTTAAGATGGTTGTGTGAAAATTATTATGGACAAAGTATAATTATGTAGCGCCTGTATTGTAGGCTCAGCTTATAAATATGTGTAAATAAGCAATACATCATAAAGACACCACTATCTCCACTGTGGAAATATGAACCCTGGGTAAGTGCCTGGGCCCCTGGAATCTCACTGTTGTGGATATTGGGGTGGCATGGAACAATATTAAAACTTGCAGTTTGCCCCCCCTCCTCCATTCCCTCAATACTTTTCATATAATCATAGAATCACAGTACTCCAGGTGAGGTCTGACCAGGGCAGAATACAGTGGTACTATTACTTCCCTTGATCTAGATGCTATACTCCTATTGATGCAGCCCAGAATGGGATAAGGCAAAAAGATGGGATAAGGCAAAAGCAGGCAAACTTTAATTTATTTCTGTACAGCAGGCTTTGCTAAGCTGATTCCCCTCCGTGTGCTTTGGACTACAACTCCCATCTGCCTCTGGCAGCGCAGTTGTGGTCCAAAGCACGTGGAAGGTGCCAGGCTGGCAAAGGATGCTGTTCATTTATAATATGAGTGCCCATGTGCGTAGTATGGGATATGCCTTGTCCTTGCTCTTGCGTAACCACAGCTGGTCCTCAGCAGGCTCATTGAGAATGTCCCTTTTTATAGCTGCTTGTCCTGACCTTTCTCTGATCCTCCTTATTATTTCCCTGGATTTCCCCCCTTTTGGTGTTATTAGACTGGAGTCAGTTTCACCTGGGCTCTGTAGCCCCACCCACGTCCCCACTTTGTGGCACCTCCCCTCCTGTGCCTTGGGCCCACCCCTTGCCCCCCCCTAGTTTTGATCCTGGGTACGCCCCTGGCCCATGGGCCTTAGGTTGTTGAGGGCTTTGTTCTGAGTAGACAGAAACACCTTAGAGGTGGGTAACATTGTACAATATTTAACTTTTTTTATTTAAGGAATTTTCGTTGTGCTTTTTGAAGAAATCCTCGTCAAAGTGGCTTACAATAGTTCCAGCAGCCAATCGGAAGCAGCAGAAGCCCCATCAGCCCTACGGCTTCCAAAAATAGTTTGCAAACCAGAAGTTTGCAGCGTTCGGGAGCCAAAATGTTCAGGTAACTAAGCCGTTCGACTTCCAATGTATGACTGCAATCCCTAAATGAAAGGGTGGCAATTCATTTAGGGGGCAGAGGACCACAACAACCCCCAGCCAACTCCCTGGGGGCTGAAGTGTAGAAGTGAAGATGCCAAGAACTACATTTCTGAAGATGCTATCCAAAAGGGGACCAATGGGTAAGACAGGGTTTGTTTGTTTGTTTGTTTTACAAAAAAAATAGAAAGATGACACACCTGGGAGGCCTTGGGAGACCACAAAAAACCTTAAAAATATTTGGGAGCAGAGTATAATAAGAATAGGAATAAGAATACAGTTTGAGGGAGCTGTCAGTTAAAAGAAAAACCTTAACTTAAAAAGATGGACAGTTTGTAGAGTCTTGGCATCACAAAAAAAACCTTTTTGGGAGGGCACTCCTGTCCTAAACCTTTCATTTACCAGGACAGAATAGATGAGGAGGGATGTATGTTTGCAGGATACCGTAAATTTAAAATTCTACCTGGTTCGTCCAAATGCTCTCTCCCAGGAAGCTCATCAACACTGATGTCCCCTAAATCACCAGTTTTAGGATCAATTTTTGCTTGAGAAAGTTCGTTTTCAAAAGCCTGAATCTCCTCCAGATTTGCTGTGCGCTCCAAAGATTCAGTGAACACTCTAATAATGCCATCACTGAAAGAGGAAAAATAATAATTCATTATCCAGGAAATCGTTCCCCTGCCCCCGCACATCCTATTTCCTTTCTTACTGCTGTCCCCACCCCCAGCCCTCTCTAAGAAAGAAATTCAGATTGCTGACCAGGTTTTATATCATAAAATTTATGCCTCACCTTCAAACCGATCTTCCCCAGGAAGCTAGGTAATTAATTTTAGAATAATCTGGTGAAATGCAGCAAGTTGCGGACCTACTTCAAACTTGTGAAGTCTGCATTTTTTTTAAACCTAGTGTTCATTTCAGTCACTGATCAGGTACAAAACAAGAATGCACAGCCAAACTCTACTCAAGGTTAAGGCATAAATGATTTTAAATAAAAGCACACATTCTACTCATGTTAAAACACGCTGCACGGTCCACGGGGAAGATTTAGAAGGCGATTGGGCCGGATCTGACCCCGGAGTCTTAGTTTGCCTACCCATGTCTTGGTGATCATTCTGCTTTCCAATATGCAAGGTTCAGTTTTGAGCTGAGATGTTCAATAGCTATCCACTCTCCTTGACCACACAATTTGTCATGCGCTACCTATCCCAAAAATGGAAACGAGGGCGGGGTCCTGAGTCAGAGCTGCTTGTTGCAACACCTGGAAGTGGTAGGAATAACTGGGCTGGGGCTGAGGAAGGAAAGCAACCTATGTTTTTCTACTTTGTGGGTAGTTTTCGAGTATGTGCTTTCTTTGGGTTGGTGCACAATATTCCTGTTTGTTTTGTTTGCATGTGTTACTAAAAAATAATAATCAATAAGGATTTAACAACAACTGCTCTGTACCGTCTACCGGAAATTGGCCAGGGATCCACTGGTGAACTATGGTCAAACATCTGCCAATTCCCAAAATGTATGATGGAACTACACATGTGTCTTTAAAACTCTGCTTTGTTCAACAATCTCCTTTGAATGCAATGCTATATCATAGTTTAGCATTACAAGAATATATATCGGGATCACACATTCCCCTCCTTATGCCTCTACTGCACTCCTCTAGGAGGAGTTCAGAAGCTTTTGCTTCCATTTTTCATGCTAACTTGTTATGATAAACAAACCCTTACAAACTGGGTTCAATGTTAACTTTGCTGAAAGAAGTCAGCTTTGAACCCTTAGCATAGGAAACTGTGTGGTTTCAAATAATCATAGAGTTTAGCCACAGTTTAGAATTCAGACACACTGAACTGTGGCTAATCTAAAAATGGAAGTAGAATCTTCCATTTCCTCTCTGGCTCCACTCCAGAGAAGAGCAACGAAGTGTGTGAGCATGAGGCCAAATCATTTCTTCTCATGGCACAAACATATCTAATTGGCTTGCCTTGTGCCTATTTATCTTGATGAACAGATGATAGGAAGCCGAAATCTGAATACCTTGCTCCAACGACAAGGTCTCCGTTGTCCAACACACAACAACACCAGATGGACTGAGCTGGAAGTCTGATTGTCTGTGTGCATTCCCCCTTTCTCCAGATCCTGAGCGATCGGTCTTCGCTAGTAGTAACAAAATCTAAAATAATGCAACGTGCCATTCATTAAATTGAGAAAGATGCAAATGTAAAGTTAGCTTTCTCTACATCCGTGACTCAAATTATGATCGTACACATTTAATACACCTTATACAAACATGGCAATATATGTTATAAACTAGTTCTATTGTGGCTTTTGGCTTTTATAATCATAAGTTGGAAGGGACCCCAAGGGTCATGTAGTCCAACCCCCTGCAATGCAGGAATCTCAACATGCTGTGACCCATCCAATTTGAAACCTTACCAAACCCTGCTTAGCTTTGCTACCGTGCTAGCCGTTTTATTGCTGTGCCACTAGTTTTTGCTCTTCCGTTGCAAGCCAATGGCTTGCATTTCAAAACTTGCCTGTGCAACTGAAAGCATTTCAGTTCACAGCCAGATGTGATTGCTTGTGCAAACCCCTTCCCCTAGCAGCAGCACTTGTGCCTCAAAAAGACCTCTCTCATCTTAAGAGCACCTTGGCATCAAATCCATCAGTTTGAAATAGGGGTAGGAAAAAACAAGTAGTCAAAGCTACTTGCCAATCAAACCACTCCATGCTTAGCTAAAACAGAGGGTTATCCTTGTAGTTTATCAGGTTGCAAAAAAGCTGAAGAAATCTGTTATTTGTGTTTGTGTATAGCACTGACATCCTTTGACATCCTCTTCAGCCGTCCATTGCAGGAATTTTCAAACTACGTTTAGGGAAATCTGGGGTTCCTTGGAGCGTCTCCACCTCCATCGCTCTGCCCAGACACTGAGGTCCAGCACCGAGAGCCTTCTGGTGGTTCCCTCGCTGCGAGAAGCCAAGTTACAGGGAACCAGGCAGAGGGCCTTCTCGGTAGTGGCACCCGCCCTGTGGAACGCCCTCCCACCAGATGTCAAAAAGAAAAATAACTACCAGACTTTTAGAGGACATCTGAAGGCAGCCCTGTTTAGGGAAGCTTTTAATCTTTAAGAAATTAGTGTATTCTAATATTTCTGTTGGAAGCCGCCCAGAGTGGCTGGGGAAATCCAGCCAGATGGGTGGGGTATAAATATGTTGTTGTTGTTGTTGTTGTTGTTGTTGTTGTTGTTGTTGTTGTTGTTGTTGTTGTTGTTGTTGTTATCATCCTAGGATTCCTTAGCTGCCAGGTTTTACAAGAACTAAGCAAGCCTGGTCAGCTCTGCACATATACTGAGTAAACCCTAGATTGCAGGCCAAAACATTAGATTGCAAGCCAAAACAGGGGTACTGCAGCAGATAAATTAATGTGGATTCTCCTATGGATAGAGTTTGAAAACCATTACTCTAGTGCCAAAGAATTATAACTTACTAGGTTCTAAATCTACTTTTAATTAGAAGGCACAATCCTTTTTATAGCATGTCTTTTTTTATAAAAAAAAAAGTATGTCTTGAGGTCAGTTTCTTACCTTTACTTTGTGGGAAGACCGATATGCAGTATATATAATTGGTGTGGCCATAGTAAACCTCAAGACACTCTCCCGATACCTGCCACTTTCGAATGCTGGCGTCGTTTGCACAAGAAAGAAACTCCGTCTCGCTTAAAATGGCTAAGCCCCTTACACAGTCTTCATGTCCTTTATGAAAGGAAATATAGATAAAACGTAAGTCTCACTGAGAACCTTTCCACATCTTATTGAAAGGTGATATTCTCTAGCTATGAAATGCTTTATAAAACCATGTTCTCATGTGGTGTACTAAAAAGTAGATCTCACTTTAAAATTACTAGTAGAAAGCCATGTGGTCAGCAACAGGGTCTTGCTTCCCCCTAGTCAGTGAGATCGTCTCAAATATAGACCCTTTGTGTACGTATCATTTGTGTAATTGTAGCCTCAGACTCATGACCACTACTTCCGAGTTCCCTCTCGAAGACAGGAAGCTATGGCTGGCACATAACAAGATGGCTCAGCTTCTGTCCAAGCACAGGCTGCTGGGAAACATTAGACTGGTGGTTCAACATGAGCATTATGCAAAAAACTAAAAGACACTGTACCCGGTTCAAAGCGTAAGAACATGAAAAGAAATCTTTAGTGACACTGCTTACAGCACAGGACTGTCCTTTCATCAAAGGCATTTTAATAAATTGCTTTCCTAAATTTGTTACACGTTAGGGCGGTCAAAGATTTTTCAGAGGTTAATCATCCACTTTTTCACTGATCTGTTTACATGTCAGTGGGACTACACACAGAGAGAGCTTGAACACAAGTATTGAGCTACTGAAGGGAACGTTAGGTACATTGTTAAAGGAGAGGCAAACTTTATATTCCCCTTCCTTTTCGGGGTGCACTTTCCTTGCAAAAACTCAGAAGCCACTGGCTCTGTCACTTCACTGTTTCAGGAAATCGTCACTGCTGTGCCTGACAAATGGCACCTCCAAAGAAAAATTACTATTAACAGCTTTCTGCTTGTGAGCAAAAAGCACCCTCCTCCCTCCCAAAATGGACTTGCTCAGTGTGTTAGCTTTGTACTTTGACCTGAGCTAAGTGTTCAGTTCCAAAAACGGCTCCAGCTAAGTGTTGACAGTTGGCTCTGCTAAGTTTCATTTCTTTACCCCAGTCTAAGTTTCTGTTCTTTGGCCACGCATTAAGTTTCATTTCCTTCTTCAACAAAAGTACCAGTGCTCTGAATAGCTCCTGGCTTGGCCCAAGTGATCTACATAACGAGAGGTAGCAGCCCCCATTTCCAGACCTTTTCATGGTGAAGAGGCAGTGAAAACTCATACATGGGACAAACCTCCATAGTTCATGAATGCTTTGGAACGCCTTGACAGGTATATCTAAAAGTTCTATCCGCAAACCCCAAATGCCATATTCAGATAGCTATTATGCCAATAGCAAAAATCGGCCATAAAATAAAACCCACAAGGTCTCCCAACACTGAGACCCTACTTTGTAACCACAGATTTACAGTAAACCAGAAGAGCCACATACAAAAAAAAAGGGGGGGGTATTCCATACACTTTTAAAGATTGCAAGTGACAAGGCCTGGGCAATTTCAGAAGCAAAAGAATTCCACAAGTGTGAGGCCACCACTAGGAAGGCTCACCATTTAATTGTCTTTGATTTACTAGCCTTTTTTACATAAAGTTGGTGAACTTGCCATTTTTTCTTCCTCTAAGCCAGGCATCCCCAAACTGCGGCCCTCCAGATGTTTTGGCCTACAACTCCCATGATCCCTAGCTAACAGGACCAGTGGTCAGGGATGATGGGAATTGTAGTCCAAAACATCTGGAGGGCCGAAGTTTGGGGATGCCTGCTCTAAGCTTTCAAGATAAAGAACCACACTAATTTCTACAAATGGGCTGGGGAAGAAGAACCCTCAAAACCCAAATCCTACTAGCACTAATACATCCAGGAACATCATCAAAATGCTGGAGAGGGTGCACCTCCACAGGAACATACCTCCACATGTGGTGGGAATGCCCCAAAATCCAATCATTCTGGACAATAACCATACGAGAAATTTGTAAGATAACAAAGCAAGTGCTAGAAATCACCCCATAACTGGTCTTATTAAACATCTTCCAAGACAACAACGCCCACGCAGAACACAAAGAACTCATAACCCACCTACTGTCAGCAACCAGAAACATCATAACTAGACACTGGAAAGACCTGTCAGAAGTAAGCATGGACCAATGGTATCAAGCAGTATGGGAAACAGCCCTACTACCGTGTTTCTCATATTATAAGACATGTCTTATATTTATTTTTTCCTCAAAAACACACACACTATGGCTTATTTTCAGGGGATGTCTTATATTTTTCCTCCTCCTCCTCCTGCCATGGCCGGTATTGCTGCTGTGCCTATCACTATGTCTTATTTTCGGGGTATGGCTTATATTCCTTGAATGCTTAAAAATCCTGCTATGGCTTATTTTATGGGTATGTCTTAAAATATGAGAAACAGGGTAGAAAAACTAACCAGTAAGCTGAAAATGACACGGGGACAGAAAGAAGAAGACACCTTCACCCCAATATGGTTCCCTTTCATCACTTACACAGCCCAACAAGACAATGACAAAAACCCACCGTCAGCATACAAATCAATATGGTTAAACTAATCAAAAGTACCCACCCACCCCCACTCACACAAGAAACCAAAGACCACCACAGCCATCCACAAATGAATAATCACACCCTACGCCAACCCCCGACCTCTCTCACCAACGAAGGAACACAAGTGAACAACAGAGAACCCGCATAAACAGCGCTGACACTGAACCCTACATATATCAAGGAAAACAGAAACATAGACACCCCACCCCACCCACCCACCCATCCCGCCCCCCTCTTCCCCCCCCTCTTCTTCCTAATGTCTCAACAAGCAAGATTGATGTGTAACAATGGAATAATTATGAGACACTGTATTACCTTTGTAAACCAAGAAAACCCTCAATAAAAATTTTAAAAAAAACCCCAAATCCTAGAATAAAACTCATATCTCTCAGTTCTCTGGGTATGGAGGCATATTGCCAAGTTGCATATATACACAAAAGCTGTCTTAGCCAAGTTCCTACCAGTAAAAGTTCTCTCGCATCGACCTGCCTTCCACAGCTTAATAGTTTTGTCAGCCGAACCAGTCAACATTAATCCTTGTTCAGGTAATATCTTCACAGCCCATACTGCTGCAGTGTGGCCCTATAAAGGTGAACAACATGAATGCTGATGGAGACAATCTACATTTTCTGAAGTTCAAATAATCATGATCTGCTGATAATGAACTCTTGTCATCAGCAGAGTTTCTGTACCTGTAGTGTCATCATGCATTTGTCATTCAACCAGACTTTGGCTGTTGTATCCCACGAGCCACTAAGCAGGGTGCCAAACTTCCCAGATGAGAGGCTGCAAACTAGAACAGAAGATTAAATAAACATCGCCAAAATTCACATTTAATCTACTCCCCGATTTGCGTGAGCGTTGCGTTCCGGGACATTGTGCGCTTGTGTGAAACTGAATCGCCCTGTTCCTCCCTTTTAGTGACGTCTTTTATGACATTTCCGAGTTACTTCCAAGTTCAGCAGTTTGTGCATGTGTGTGACTGTGCACATACCAGTCACGCCTAAAACGGGTTGTGTGTAGCTGAGTGAGAAAAGGTGTTCTAAGATTTTGGTCTATTTTCAGACAATATGCCGTAGCAAATTTCACTAACCTAATTTTCATCCTTGGAAATACATGAGGTGATGAGAAGATACCACAAACAACTGGAAAAGAGAAGCAGCACTTTTGACTGAAAAATAGCTACACAAGTAAGGTTCTGTCTTCTCAGCTTTTAACAGATTGTGGAACATATTTTTCTGACCTGGTGACACTATCATCAGTCTCTCTTATTCCTTCATTAAACCAACTTCCAAGCCATATCTCCTACCTCCAGGCCCATTTCCCTAGAGAACCTCTAAGGTGCTAAGATTGGTTTGAGTCCTAAAGACACACCTCTTTGCCCTGGCTTTTGACACCTGAGAGGTATATTTCTAGGACTCGCCTTATTTCTACAATTTCAAGGCTTTTAAAACTGTTTTTAATATTGCGCAATATTTCCTTTTACAATTAATATTATATTTTAATTATTGTAACCTGCCCTGCGACCAAAAATTGTAATAGTAATAATAATAATAAATGTAACATTTCTAAAGGTCACAATGTTTCAGAAAATAATGCTAACATCTACTCATGATAAAACTTTAGAAAGCAAGTTATTTCTTAGAAAACATAAAACCAAGTGACTTTGAGTCGTTAAGATTCCAAAAGCGGTATGTTGAAAATAATATTTAAAAATCTGTGTACTCTTACCTGTGTTTTTATGACCCTTAAGGACATACAATGGTGCAGAGTTGTCCAAAGCGAAAATGCAAATGTTGTTGTCATTACCGCCGGTGGCAATTAATCCACGTGGATAAAGCTCGCTTGGAGGGATGACACACACACAAGAAACGAAATTTGAATGGCCACTCATGCAGTGCACTTCCGTAAATCCTCTGTTGGGACTGGGGACAAAAAAGAAACCAAAGTTTTTATGTTCCAGTATTAAAGGAATCCTACCCATTTAAAAAGCCAGGTAAAATCTGTCTGGTATCTAAATGCCAATGTACGCTCTAGGCATAGTGCAAATTTCACAGGGTGAGCTCCCGATTTGCACCACTATAGCCAATTAGATTTATCATTGATCGCATTGGATTCGTGCGCTCCCAACACCCCATGCATCTCTCCCCCTCTGGCACAGCCAGAAGGCAGAGGTTGGAAGCTTTTATTCCCATTTTGACTAACTGTGGTTTGTTATGTATGAACTCATACAGATAGTTAGCTTTTAACTGTATTAACTAAATTTTCTTGTTGTTTTGTTGTTGTTGTTATATTATTATTACAGTGGTACCTCTGGTTGCAGACACGATTCGTTCCTAACGCAACATGAGGTATGACATTATTATTATTGTTGTTGTTGTTGTTGTTGTTGTTGTTGTTGTTGTTGTTATTATTATTATTCTTTTGAACCTGCCAACTTCAAATCACAGTTAATAATTCTGGCTTGTTGAGACAAACTCTAGTTAAGGTCAACCACATTCACACAGAACAATGAACAAGAGGAATCTTCCAATCTTCATGCCTGCTGTTCCAGAGAAAGGGGGAGGGAAATCATGCACAGGAAACTCACTCACATAACGCAAAACAGTGTTTTAGCATTACATCCATATAAGCCATTGTGATTAGGACTTGGCCATGCATTGTTGGTATGTCCAACAACTACATGCCATCAGGGAATAACTGCAGTTATTCCTGTTTCAAAACATTTGTTTTTATGCACAACCTCAGTGCCACTTCAATTCAAGGTCTCCTCTAAAACATGGCAAGCAATCTAGCTTGATAACATGCACCCATGATTAAATTCTTCAGAATGTCTTTATTTAGTCTAAAAGACTAAACTAGTTTTGACTATAAGCATCACTTCTCTGGAAGATTAGTTGTCTTTGTTTTATTTTACTGAAGGCCACAGGGATCTTTAAAATAAAATGGTGTTGCAATTCTGTGCATTCTCAGGGTTGTATCCAGTGGTGACTTTGACCTAGAAGAGCCACTTCTGCTTGCACCTGATTTTTGCCAATTCTTCGTATCCATTAGCTGCTCCTGAGAGCATGAGAATGGTATAGCATATGGCATAGACAAGGGTTGCATTTGGAAGGAGGAATTGGTAAAACCAATTGTGCTAGCCTAAGTAACTCCACTAATGCAAATCCACCATTTTAATAGTATATATAATATCTTCATAAATCCCTTTCAAGATTAAAACAATGAGTGGTACTTTATACATAGGCTCAAACTTCATCTATCTCGATTTGTAAACTGGTCTTGACATTTTAGGGAGTTCGCTCATGATTTTATGGCCTCGAAGAACATAGTTTGGCGTACATATGTCAGAAAGAACCGTTTCCTTACAGAAAAGTCTAAGAATGGCCTTAACAGTTATGGAGCTACATAGAGTAAGGTTTGCTCAACAACTTTAACCTGAATCCCTTAAAAACAGGGCTCTCCTCCTTCCCCAAAAAAGCACAACAACCTTGACCAGCTACCCCAAAAAAGGGGGTAGATCACTGCCAGTCTTTAACTCTGTGAATAGATTGCAGTCTCTTGGGAGCTGGCCACCCCTGGTTTATAATAATTTACCCTAATGACAGCCACACCAAGTCTTGACTTTCTTTGGTAAGCAAAGGTACTGGGTTTGTTCAGATGAACAGCCATTGGTATTGTATTGGTATTGGGAATTTCTTTCAGTAGCTGTTTTAAATTCAGTGAGGGCCGTCCTGTATTATAATATTTTTTAAAAAGTTTAGGGATTGTAGTCCTCAAAACACTGTTGCTTGCTGAAGTCTGCATTTGCTCCTCCTTATGCTCCCACTTGTAACTCCAAGGTACTTCTCAAGCTGTTCATGTGTTTCGTCCTGCTGCTACTGAGTGCACAATACTTTTCCTGTCACATCCAGACCCCAGCACTAGAATGTTCCATGACCAGAAGAACCTGATCTTGTCAGTCAAACTGTGGCCCCATAACTCTTGGCACAAGGACAGATAATAAATTATATGCATACATGTGCATTATGCGCACACCATGATAAACACATAGATATACACCTGCACATTAAGCCTACACTAAAGATGCAAATCAACAATGCGCTCAAAGTGACCTAAGCTCAAAGATGTTTTTCACAAACTTATTTTTTTAGCTCAGGGTTCACAACAACTGCAGTCAAACCTTGCCTCCCAAACACCTCCATTTCGGAACGTTTCGGCTCCCGGACACCTAAAGCCCAAAAGTAAATGCTCTGGTTTCCAAAGGTTTTTTGGAAGCCGAACGTCCGACATGGCTTTTGCTTGAGTGCAGGAAGCTCCTGCAACCAATCTGAAGCCGCGCCTCAGTTGTCAAACATTTCAGAAGCCGAGTGGGCTTCCGGAACGGATTACATTCGACAACAGATGTTTGACGACTGTACTCGTAAATATTTCCTTCCAAGTTACCAGGCAAAGTGCTTGCAATATGGAAGAGCCTATTTTTCTATTTCATTTATCTAGGCAACTAACCTATGACAACGTGGATATGTGCTTGAAGGGAGACTAGTCTGTGGCACGGCAGGTAACTTGCGATCACCTGACTATTGGCCACTTGCGACCAAGTGAAGATGCCTTAGCCGGCACCTGACATATCCACCATCTGGAGAGGTAACTAATACCACACCCTGTAGAATTCCATCCATTCTATTTTATCGGCACAATCAGAACGAATTTCAGGAACCAAAATGCTTTTTCTGTACAGCCTGAGCAGGGACGGTTAACAATGCTATAGCTCATTGTTGTCGCTTGTCTTCACTTACCCCACCCCACTGCCCTGCTCACAGTTGTGAAGAATATTCTTGCGTAATAAATGGTCTGTGTCACCATTAAGAAAGAGAGGTAGGAATAAGCCAGTATATATGTGGACTCTCCCTGGATCTTAACCTAGCGCAAGGTTGTCCTCTGAACTAGCCAGATGTTTAACTGAGAATCAATCACATTTGAAAAATAAGACTTTAGAGCAGTCTTGCCCCAAAATGGCAACTAGACATTCCGTTTTGGTGACTGCAACCTTGGTTTAAGGAGCCATTTAGCCCCTAGCTTATATATCTGAGTTTCTAGCACTGCATGTGCAGACCTACACAGCAACCTGGATAAGAGACCATCACGAACCCTGCGTGAAAAGAGACCATCACTTTAGAAAACCATTTAGACGTTTCAAGTTGCAAGCTCGCGGCTTTCCTAATCTAAGCAGTAACTTGTAAACATGCGGCACGATTCACAACTCAGATAACTAGGCAGTCCTAATCCCACTGAAATCAAATGGTCAACCCACCACACCAGTCAACAGTGTGATGCAGCAGCAAAAAAAGATAATTCTATTCTAGGCTGCATCAACAGAAGTCATAGTACCACTCTATTATGCCTTGCTCAAGCCACACCTGGAATACTGTGTCTATTTATGGGCAGCACGATTTAAGAAGGATGTGTGCAGAGGAGTGCAACCAAGATGATCAAGGGGCTGGAAACCTAGCCTTATGAGGAGCGCTTGAAGGAACTGGGTATGCTTAGCCTGGAAAAGAGGAGACTGAGAGGAGACAGGATAGCCATCTTCAAATATCTCAAGGGCTGTCACGTAGAGGAGGGAGCATGCTTGTTTTCTCCTGCTCTGAAGGGCAGGACTCAAACCTGTGGCCTCAAGTTACAAGGAAGGAGATTCCTGACTAAATATCAGGAAGAACTTTCTGACAGCAAAAGCTGTTTGACAGCGGAACCATTTCTCATGGGAAGTTGTGGACTCTTCTTCCTTGGGAAGTTTTTAAGCAGAGACTGGATGGCCACCTGTCATGGATGCTGTAGCTGAGATTCCTGCTTTGTGGGGAGGTTGGACTAGATGACCCTGGTGGTCCCTTCCAACTCTACAATTCCTTGGAGGTTTTTAAGCAGAGGTTGGATGGCCACCTGTCATGGATACTTAGCCTCTGAAGGCAGCCCTGTTTAGGAAAGTTTTTAATAACTGATGCTTTAATGTATTTTTAATCTTTTGTTGGAAGACGCCCAGACTGGCTGGGGAAGCCCAGCTAGATGAGCGGGGTATAAATAAATAATAATAATAATAATATATTATTATTATTATAGGTTCCTGCCTAGCAGAGGGTTGGACTTAGATTACCCTCAGGTGCCCTTTCCAACTCTACGATTCCTTGGAGGATTTAAAGCAGAGGTTGCATGGCCACCTGTCGTGGATACTTTAGCCCAGATTCCTACCTTGCGGAGGGGTTGGGCTAGATGACCCTCGGGGTCCCCTTACAACTCTACGATTCTAACCCACCCCCACCCCGCCATGCTCCAAACGGAGCCAGCAACCGAGGCATCTTCATTTCAGAGGATATCGAAACGGCGAAGGGAGGGCAAAGGCAGGGCAAAAGGCCCCTCAGGGCTCCTTCCTTCCCTTCAAGACTGACCTGTCGGGCGCCCAGAGCCGCGCCGTCCGGTCCCGGGACACGGAGACGAATGAGCCGGCGGGGAAGGGACAGCAGCTGAGGCCCCGCACGTCCAGCTCGTGGCCCACCAAGGAGCAGCGAAGCCGGTAGGTGCCCCCCGCGGCGGCCATCGCGAACAGCCCTCGAGCCCCCTGACACAGCAGCAGCAGCACCGGCGCCCGCCTCCTCCGCCGGAAGTGCCGTCACCCCGCAGGGCGCCGGAAGGGGCGCGACGCCCAGAAGGCACCGCGGAGGGGTGGAAGGGACTACATTTCCCAGAATGCAAATGGAGGCTTCGGGAGCCCAATAGGGGAGAACCTGGGCAGGTGGAGAGAAGTGACTACATTTCCCAGAATGCAAATGGAGGTTCAGGTACCAGCCAGGGTGGCGCTGCGAGTGACGCCAAGGTTGCAGGTTCGATCCCCGGCGTAGGTCAAGAAGCTTGTGTTTTCAATCTTTTCGAGCCTATTCTTTGGATTTATTACAAAAAAAAGCTCTCAACAATTTTGGTGGTTTCAAAAAAAAGAAAAAGCGCTCAGGAAAAAGCGCTCAGGGTTGAAATATAGCAACCCTACTTGAGGACCAGATTATCATCTATCTATCTATCTATCTATCTATCTATCTATCTATCTATCTATCTATCTATCTATCTATCTACTGTATCTATCTATGTCCTGTATTTTGCCATACTAAACCTACCCAACTCTTAACACTTCTATGATTCCAAGTCCCGTCTCGGGGAGGCGGGCGGGGGGGGGGGGAAATGGACTAGCACGCACGCGCACAAGACTCGTTCCTCTAGGCATGCGCCAAAGTGGGGGGAGTGGGCGAAAGCTGCGCGTAAATCTCGCGATGGAGTAACGGAGCGTGAGGAAAGAAGAAGCCGTGCGCTCGGCGTGGTGCCAGAGCGACTGCGCGGAGGGAGCGGCGCCGGGGGTTGGCTGGTTGGCTGGCGCGGTTGCTAGGTTACGGCTTGCCTCGCTCGCGCGGAGAGGTGTTCGTGGAGGGGGAGGAAACCGTTAAATTAACGGGTCTCGTTTGCCCACTGCGCGTGCGCGCGGGAAAGAGTCGGGTAAGAGGAGCCCCGCAGGCTGGAGTGCGGATGCGGGAGTGCCGACCCTCACGACCCCCGTACGTGACATGCCTCAGCCCATTCCCCTCCCACGACGGGCCCAAGTCCCCCCATTACTCAGAAGGAGGCGGGGAAATGATGCGGGGAATTTAAGGCTGAGAGGTGGGCGTCACGTGTGAACGCTCTCCTGCGCGACATGCGTCGTCGCAAAGTGGGGAAAAAAGCGCCCAGTAACTCATCCCTCCTCCAGGGAGTTTTTCTTTTAAAGTTGGGGGGGGGGGAGTTGTTAAGGTTCCTGAGGAGTAAGGGGTCGATCTGCCCTTAGTATGTTGTCGGCCCATTTCTGGATTAATAAAAAATAAAACACAAATCAGTTTGATTTACAGAGATTTTGCAATCGCTTAATGCCTATATTAGAGATACCCACAACATGTGTTCCTGTCTGTCAAAATAGTGCCGGGGGAGGGGGAGCTGGCCCTCATCAATAAAAATCTATAAAAATACTTAACTGAGGTTCTGCCCCCCCCCCTCAAAAAAACCCCCAAAGGTCTGCACCCCCAACAAAAATCCTGGCTATGCACATGAAACAGTGGGTTTCTTTTCATCAATTGTGAGTGTTTTGTTTAAGATACTGTACTGTGTTTCACCCCCTATTGTAATTTCATCTATGTAATCACATAACTGCAGAGTTGGAAGGGTCATCCAATCCAACCGCTTGCAGGGCTGGAATCTTTGGCCCAACTTGAGGCTTGAACTCGTGACCCTGAGATTAAGAGTTTCAAGCTCTACCAACTGAGCTATCCCAGATCCATGTCTTTTATTTTCTTAATCTCAACCGCATAGGTCAAAGTTCTTTAGACTTTGCTCCATCATGAAATGATTCATAGATGATCTCTCACCCAAATATTGACTAGACCACAACACCCGTAGTTTTAGCAAGCTTGGTTCACCATGAGCTTACATTCCATGCCCAAGGACTGCAGGCGGTGGAATTTTGATCTTCTGGCTACTGGGCAGGACTGGCTCCTAAAAAATGGTGGTGGTGCATATGCATTTTATTTATTTTTAGTCCTACCTCCTACTGAAGACCTAATTCTAAACATGCATTTGATTCCCTAGACTGTGTTGAAGATAGCTGTCCTAATGGGCATATTTACTCATGATGATTCCAATTAAAAAGCTAAAGAAAATTATTACTTGTTTTATTTAAAATAATTTTCTTTATCAGTGTCTTAAAAGTTCTCTTTTAATACAAAATACACATTTAGAGGATTCTAGTATGTAACGTATGTTTGTTTCTAAAGAGAAATTTGAAGAAAAGAGGAAAAAATGGCAAGTAATCACAAGCCTCCTACAGCCCGCCCGTCTTCAAGAGCAGGACTAGGCCTGGGAGCCAGACCGCCCTCATCCTCCCTACGGCCTCCATCCGCAGCTCTACTTGGAGGAGGAGTAAGTTAAAATTAATCTTTTTTAAAAACCTATTCTGTTTGACAAGTGATACAGTTTCATTAAAGAGTTTATCTTCATTTTCTGATTCCTAAACTAGAGCCTTGTGCATATTGTTTAACGTAAGGGATTCTATAACACGAAGGGATAGGTTTCTGCTCCAAGGATCTTACCATCTAAAAATAGCAGCTAAAAACCAGTCTGTTATCCCAAATTTTTGGCATTTTTTTTTCTTTTTATCTCCACTGCTTTTTGTGTCTCGCACTCCCTTTCCTTTTCCTTTTAGTTTATAAGCTTGTAGGCAGGGCTTCTGTGTTTGGGTGCTGCTCGACGTGCTTATTGATAGCTTTATCTTGTTATTAATTGCTACAACAATGGCTTGGATCCTAACATGCGTGTGATAGAATCCTTATGGTTAGTGGTAGCAGAATTGCAGAGGAGCAGAAGGGTTACTCTTTCTCCATCCTCAACTTCTTTGCTTCAAATTGCAGCACCAGCCACTTTATCCCTTTTTAGGGTTTCAAAATCACCTTCTTCCTGAAGCTGCTTTTATTTTACAAAAAGTTTGTGGGGTCCTATTAGGTATATGAAAGTCTTTAGGGTGAAGCTGTTCAACTAGGACCTTTGAGACCAGGGTTCAAATCCTCAGTCAGCTATGTAACTTCACTGGCTGACCTTGGGCCACTTATGCACTCTCACTCTAACCTACCTCACAGGGTTATTTTGAGGATAAAATGGGAAGGAGGACTGTCACCACCTCGAGCTCCTAGGAGGGAAGGTGGGATATAAATGTAACAAAAGATGTGTCTGCCATGTCATTTGGTTTCATTTAAATCTCAAGACCTCGGCCTGCTTATTGATAAGTAGATAGACTAGTTTTCTGTTCTGTGGAATAGCTGCAT
This sequence comes from Zootoca vivipara, assembly GCF_963506605.1. Classification (NCBI taxonomy): domain Eukaryota; kingdom Metazoa; phylum Chordata; class Lepidosauria; order Squamata; family Lacertidae; genus Zootoca; species Zootoca vivipara. The sequence continues at coordinate 5,958,093 of NC_083291.1, forward strand.
TCATTATTTTTTCTACCGATTCTGTTTTCGGTGTTAGATCCCTCCAGGAACATCAAGACCTGGTACACGTGGTGGATCCGTAGGTACTGGTGTGGTTTTGTCCTCCCAGATTAAGGTTGCAGACCGTCCAGTGACACAACAAGGGCTGAGTGGAATGAAAACTGGAATGAAAGGTATTTTAAGATATGAAGGCATACAAACATTGAATAAGTTAGTCTTGTGCCTGTGATTATAAGGGGAAACAGAGCAATACACTTTACAGTGGTTTTGGCCTCATAGAGACATAAAAATGTGTTGGAACTTAGGAAAGGGCAAACCAATGTTTTTAACGTAAGGGCAGAACTGAGCCAGCATCTGTAAAATCTCAGGTAGAACTTGGAAAGATGGAATAGCACCAAAAGCTTTGAACCTAGACAGGTCCTATACTATTCAGAGCATATGACATTACATCATGGATCATTTAAGAGAATACGTACATTACATTATTTACAGAGGATTTATTTATTTATTTAAGCCTCTCTCCGTCTCTTTATGATGATTTTATCACCTTGCATGAAAACAACCACTGGATTCTTTAGTAATACAATTGTTTCTCACTGTACTGTGGTGTCAGGTAACAATTTGACACTTGTTATTTGTTAGGTCCACAGAGACAAATTATGGATAAATCCTATTACCTGGGAGTGCTCAGGTATGTGAAAGTTATATGTCACCAGTGTTTGTGCTGTTTTTATATGATTGTGTCAAGAGCTACTGCCTTATTGGCTGTCTCATTGATCTTGCCTAGCTTGCAGTGCTTGGCAGGGATGAGAGAGGTTTCTTAGCTCATGCCTCCCTAGCAGTAGCTCTTCCTCCTTTCATAGTCCAGCTGGCCCATTTTTCCTGCACTTGGCACAGGTATAAAGGATTGGACTATGTTTTGTTTCATGCTTATCTTATCCCACTGCCTTCCCCACTGTTTGTCTGTACCAAATGCAGGCCTTTCCTTCCATTTCTTTCCTGTTTGCTAGAGTAGATACTTGTGACCAGTGTCCAACTGGCTTCCTTTGCTTTACTGCGAACCTCACTGCTTCCAGTCACCCAGCTGTGCTCCACAAAATTTGACTCGGAATCAGCATAGGGTTAAAAATACTTTTTGAAGTTGAGGCGAAAGAGATTTCTGTAGACCTTTTTACCTTCAGAAGTGCTCACCAAAGGAAAGGCCAGGTTACTTAGCAGATTAATGCAGTTGTACCTTGGATCCCGAACGCCCTGGAACTCGGACATTTTGGCTCCCGAACTCCGCACCCCCAGAAGTGCTTGTTACGGTTTGTGAATGTTCTTTTGGAACCCGGATGTCCGGCGGGGCTTCCTCAGCTTCTGATTGGCTGAAGGAGCTTCCTGCAGCCAATCAGAAGCCGCAATTTGGTTTTTGAATGTTTTGGAAGTCAAACGGACTTCCGGAACGGATTCCATTCAACTTCGAAAGTACGACTGTACTTAATTGGCAAGTTGTCAATAGCAGGTCAGGTGTAAACACAGATTCTAAAATATTAGGGTTGGCTTCAGCTAATGAGTCTGTCAGCAAAAGCCCACTCAAAGACTTCCACTTGTGCTTTGGGGTTCCCCCCTCCTCTCTTGTGCCCCGCACAAAAAATAGATCTATTGCAGAAAACAACCATACTAATCTCTATGTAGCATCTGAAGACTCATAAGTAAACTCCACCTTCATGAGTTGTGCTGCCTTGCAACTCATTTGCCTACCTAAAGGATAAAGTAGCATATGTAGTACAGTGGTACCTAGGGTTAAGAACTTAATTCATTCTGGAGGTCCGTTCTTAACCTGAAACTGTTCTTAACCTAAGGTTAAGAACTTTAACTAATGGGGCCTCCCGCTGCTGCCGTGCCGCTGCCGCATGATTTCTGTTCTCATCCTGAAGCAAAGTTCTTAACCCGAGGTACTATTTCTGGGTTAGCAGTGTCTGTAACCTGCAGCATCTGTAACCCGAGGTACCACTGTACACAGAACTTGCACTGGTCATCTTTAGTGTAGCCCTCTCGCCTTCTCACTCTCTTCCCAGAGTGGCCTTCCAGAAAAAAACCTAGATACTGACCAGGGTTTGAGCATAATGTGGGCCTATAGCAATGTATGGTATAAATTTAACTAGACCTCATTGGGTTGTACAGATTAAACCAGGCACCCTTTTTATTAATAGTTTTTGATTGGATTGAAGAAACAAAAACATTAATTGAAGAAACGAAAACAAATACAGTCATGCAATGCAAAGAAAATCCTCATTAATCAAGACATGTTCTCTGGGTACAAATGATGAGGCGGGGGGATGTCTAGTAGTCTGAGCAAATAGATTTGTATACAGAGTCCAGATATCAAGGAATTCCCCATCTTTCTCGTGTTTATGGAAGGTCACTATCTCATATGCTGCCAACTGAGTCATGTTCTCTGCCCACTGTAGGATTAGGGGAGTGGGCTTCTTCCAATACTGATGAACTAGACATTTATCCACCATAGGTGCCCTTAGAAGACTGTTAAATTGTCCCTCTGTCAGTTTCCAAAGGACTGGTACATAATTCAATAAAACACTGATATTTGCAAATCTGAAGAGGTGTCCAAAACCATATTTATGTGGCAGATGACCTCTGACCCAGAGACTGTTGCTTTAGAATAGGACTAAATTATACTTAACATAAGAACTATTTTTTCCTACAGGAGCAAAATAAATGAACTCACCACAGAAATGAACAAGCTTCAGAAAGAAATCGACATGTATAATCAGGAGAATTCTGTCTACCTATCATATGAAAAAAGGTGAGATAGATTGCACTTATTGTCATAGAATTGTAGAGTTGGAAGTGACCCTGAGGGTCTTTAAAAACTTTTGTGTTAATTAAAGTCAGTGGAATCATGTACACAAGTAAATTTGGATTGGAAACAGCAAGCTTGCAACTTACGTAGGGTTTACGTTCCAAGGATCGTGCCTAAAGTCAAAATTGCATATACAGTGGTACCTCGTTTTGAGTCCGCCTCATCAAGCGTCCATTTTGTCAAATGTCTGCGGCAAACCCGGAAGTACTGGAACAGGTTACTTACAGGTTTGCTGCTCGCGCATGCACAGAAGCACTAAATTGCACATGCACAGAAGCGCAAACCGCTCCATGTGCGTGCGCGGAGTGGCGCTTTGTCGTGCGTCCTTTTCGTCTAGCATCCAGGGCTCAAGAACAGATCCCAGTCGCAAAACAAGTACCAACTGTAGTCAAAACACATTGGGTTCAATGGCAGGTGGGATTGCCAAAGTCTTTTTTCCTGGATGTCCGCCCCTATTTATTTATTTATTTATTTATTTATTTATTTATTTATTTATTTATTTGCCCAGCAGTTAAAGCTGCATGCATATAGCTTTAAATACATGTAAGTTGCAGACTTACTGTATGTTAAAACTTGAGACTTGCTTTGATTACATTTTATCACATAAGCTATGTTATATAGTAACCATTCTTTTCCTGTTCTCTTAGGGCAGAGTCTTTAGCTAGTGAGATCAAAGAGTTTCAAGGACAACTAGCTGATTACAATATGGTATGTTATTGTTTATATTACACACACACACACACACATATATATATATACACACACACACACACACACACACACACACACACACTGAATCTAATTTTGAATTGCAATTGCATAGATAATTACCTATAGATAAATCAGTGGGAATAAAACTAGGAATTAATTGAGTTTCTGTGTTGTTTTAGCTGGTGGATAAACTTAATACCAATACCGATATGGAGGAAGTAATGAATGACTATAACGTGGTGAGTATTAACATTGTTTTATCACAGAATTAGCTTTGCCTGAATTGGTTGTTGGTCAACTTGGACTGCTGCTAACCAGTGATGTTCAATAGCTGCTGGAAAATGCTTGGGGGGGGGGGTGGAATGATTGATTCTCAAGATGGGTGAAACTGCATATACTGTTGGGTAAAACACGTGTGTAGAATGACATTTTCAAAGTAGCATCTTAGTTAATAGAAGGAAATGTAAAAAGCCACAACTCTTCCAAACATAGAATAGAAAGGACGTATAGTTAAATGGTAGTTCAAACAGAACATAAGTGAAGTTGGGGTTTTTTACCAGTGAAATGAGTAGTTGATACCGGCACTAGCACATGGAAATTTTACTGATCAGCTGTTTGGGAGGGGAGCAAGAACTGGCTTTAAACCGCCACCGCCACCCTCCAGGAACCCCTTTTCGACAGATCATCTTATCAGTGAGATGCTTGCAATTTATCTGAAATTACTTGTGCTTGCAACTTCGTCTGTTTCAGTCAGCATCTGTAACTTCAAATTTGCCTTTGGCATACCTTGCTGTCTTTACCCCACAGTACCTGGCAAAGATTCCTGGGTTGTTTAATCCTCTGAAAATTGCTGTTGTGGTGTTCGGTGTTTTTAACTCTGCTGACTGCTTTTAAAGCGCTCTTTTACTTTGTAATGTTTTAATGTTATTGTTTTAAAGTTTGTTTTATTTTTTTGTTGGCTGCCCTGAGAACCTGTTAAAAGGTGGGATAGAAATCAAAGAAATAAAAATAAGTAAATTGATATTTGTGGAGAACTGTTACTTCATTCAGGTATGTCAAATGTGGGGAACCTTTAGCCCGCCATATGCTGCTACAACTCCTACGGTATCATCTCTCTTTACTGACAGTGCTACTGAGAGGCTAATGGGAGTTGTAGTTCAGTAACATCTGCAGCACCAAAGCTGCCCCTGAGCTATATAAACATTTTACCTATAGACACAGTCCAGCCATTATGCATGTAAATTAGTACAGACACATTTGAAACTGCCCTTAATTCTGATTTATGTTCCATTTCTCAAACATATTTTTAGGATCATGTTGTATTTCTTAAAAATCATTCTAAGACTGATCTATGGTATATAAGCTATAGTAGCAAATTCAGTTGAATGAAAGACGTTGGCTCTAGAAACGGGAAATTTATGTGCTGTAGATATAGCAGAGCTATTCTCATGCTGTTGGTGGCTGTGTCTTTTAATAGTTGAAGGCTCAAAATGACCGTGAAGCTCAGGGCATAGACATCATTTTTACAGAAAGACAAGCGTAAGTATGAATTTTAAAAACGAAACTGAAAAATAAACAAATGCATAGAAATGTTCTGTATTGTGTTATAATGCCATTCATAGACCCCTGACATTTGTCTGGTTATTGTACTCAAGCAGTAGCAGGTGTGTGCTGACCTTTCACACTTTAGATTTTTATTATTATTTATTGAAGTTATATGCCACCCTATACCTGGAGGTCTTGAGTCGGTTCACAGAAAAGATCAACATAAAAAGCACAATATATATAATCAAGTAAAAACATCATCCTCTGGAAACTACCATCCAAGTAGGACTAAAACCAGCGCAGAGTGATGTCACCCACTCCTAACGCAGACAGCCGCTCTAGAAGGGTACCCATGGTATCGACCTGTTTTTCTGATTATTTTTTTCCATTTAAAAGTGAAAAAAAAAACATTTTTATTTACAGTATTTTATTTATCTTATATCTGTCATAGTTGTGTAGTACAACAAAACTGAAACCCAGTTTCTGTTAATTAGAATTATTTTAATTACATATTTCTGGATGCTCAGACACAGAAGATGTTATTTCTTTTTCATTGATGGTCAGATTCTAAACTCCCAGGCATTCTAAACTCTTTAATGATTTGTGTAATGACTTCCTTAGCATGCCAGACCCTTGTTTTGCCTGTTTTTAAATATATAGTCGTACCTCGGAAGTCGAACAGAATTCGTTCCGGTAGTCCATTCAACTTCCAAAATGTTTGGAAAACAAGGTGCGGCTTCTGATTGGTTTCCAATTGTGCTGGCGTGCTGGAAACAATAGTGGAAGCTGCACCAGTCATTCGGCTTCGGAAAAAAGTTTGAAAACCGGAACACTCACTTCCGGTTTTTGATCATTTGGGAGACAGAATGTTCAACTCCCAAGGCGTTCGGGAGCCAAGGTACAACTATATAGGCTTATGTTTCTCTTTCAGGTACCCAAACAAAATGCCCTGATTTACATACAAAAAAAACCTTGATCCTCCAGCACCATTTCACTAATGTAGTGGTTTTCTGTAATGATGACAAGATTAAATAATGCATATTTTGATTAATCACAAGCAGCAACAGCTTGGTTTTTTAGCCCATTGCTTTATAGAGCTACAGATATAACAGCCCTTTGCACATATTTCAGAACAGGACAGAGAGATTCAGACTGCAACATTCATAGTAACTCTTCATGTATCAATATATTTGTCTTCAATAAATCCATCTTCTTCTGGAACAAATGTATGAAATTGTTCAAAAACCACAACCGATTCTTCTTCTTTGGTACCCGGTGTATGTGGGAATGTGCAGTTATGAGATGTGTAAGTTTCTTCAAACATCTCTGGTTCGTCTTCCTCCAAACGACTATGATTATAGCTAATCAAATAACGGTACCATACTGGGAATCTGATGACCATACCAATCAGCAATGAAATGCTGATAACAACAACCAGGACACCAATCAGAAAGGTCCAACTTTTGCCAGGACGATGAACATCCACACCTTAAAATAAATGAAACATCGTTTTAGTACTTTTCAGTATAAATACGATTTACAACTCTTACCCCATTTTTCCTCATAAGGTTACCTTTCAGAAGTTATCAAGTAACTTCTCTCTCTCCATAGAAAAATAAAGGGTTGGAGCTAGACTCCTTCCATTCACAGAAGTGAGTAAAATCCAGCAGAGGTTCCCACTCTGCAAATTGCCTGTTTCTGTGGGCTGAAGGTGCATAGGTGATTTTTGCAAAATCCCATCCCCACTGCAACCCCTGGTACTACCCCCTATACTGTTCCTCAAGGTTCCCTAACCTTCCATACCAGCTTTTCAGAGGTAAAAGGAGCTGAAGGGGGGAAAGACTATGCAAAAGACACTTTGCACTTCAATCCGCTGGAGAATCAAGTTTGTGGTTTTGCAATTCCCACACAATTCTGACACCAACACATCATCTTTAGAACATTTGACTATTAGCCTTTTAAAAGCAGTGCTTTAGTAAAGTTTGGCACTTGACTGAACATATTTCAGTAGTTACTCTGTTGAAGAGTTCTGAAGGCATCCATCGTTAACATAATCGTGGGAATTCAACTGGTACAGTTAAATGGACATTATGCCGTGTGCTTGGATCCCAGATACCTGCCTCATTCCAGGTCTAGTTATGTCTGTTTGTCTGTGACTAGTGACCCCAGATAGGCATATTCATCCAAATCATTGGAATAATTCATCAAGGTTAGTGAGGCCCTGAGCGAGTATCTTGAATTAGATCAGCAGAGGTCTAGCTGCACCGGAAACAAGTTTAACAAAAGAATTTGAACTTTGTGCTCCCAATGATGCATGATTATCTGGGTTAATCTGAGGTTTACCAATATGCATAAAAAACTAGAAAAGGCTATATTGCAATTATATATAGTCTGTTGTTGTTGTCGTCGTTTAGTCGTGTCCGACTCTCATAATAATAATAATTAGAATAATAATAATAATAATTTATACCCCGCCCATCTGGCTGAGTTTCCTCAGCCACTCTGGGCGGCTTCCAACAGAAAAATAAAATAATTGATTAAACATTAAACGCCTCCCTAAACAGGGCTGCCTTCAGATGTTTTCTAAATATCTAGTACAGTGGTACCTCGCAAGACTAATGCCTCGCGCAACGAAAAACTTGCAAGACGAAAGAGTTTTGCATTGCACGAGGGACTCGCAAGACGGCGAGGTTTTCTATGGCAACTGCTTCGTCTTGCGAAGCGCGGCCATAGAATGTAGCGCAGGAAGGCAGCAAAGGAAGATCAGCTGTCAGCGCGGGAAGCTGACAGCTGATCTTCCTTTGTCTTCTTCTCGCGCTACAGCTGGTTTCCCGGGGCTTGCCAGGGGGGAAGGAGCCGAAGCGCGGCGGTGCGGGGGCTGCCCCCGCCTGTCGTCACCGAGCCAAAGGGAAGACAGGAGGCGGCAGCCCCAGCAAGCAGCGCCGTGCTTCGGTTCCGTCCCCCTTGCTTTGGCAAGCCCCGGCAGGCAGAGCCCGCCGCGCTTCGGCACCGGGGGATGGAGCCGAAGCGTGGCGGTGCGGGGGCTGCCCCGCCTGTCTTCCCCGACAGCCTCAGCAAGCAGCGCCCGCCATGCTTCGGCTCCGTCGTCTTGCGAGGCACCACTGTAGCTGTTTTTCTCTTTGACATCTGATGGGAGGGCATTCCACAGGGCGGGCGCCACTACCAAGAAGGCATCATAACTTTCAGCATATTGCATGTTTTAAAAGACAATTCAAAAGCTTTTGGTAATACATCTAATATTATTATCAATATGTATGCTAAATATTCTAATTTATATGAGGATAGCATAGAGACTGGAGTCTATAAACCAAGCCAAGGACTGGCTCCTTGTTGAATTTTACTTAAAATGCACAGGCTGTGTGAATTCTTCCTGAGAAATGTAAAGGAAATGGTGGAGCTGCTCTTAACAATGTTTAAGGAAAAGAATGCACAGTTATAGGTTTGATAATAGTGGCAGAAGAGGAGGGGAGCAACCTTTACCAATTGCCTGTTGACCTTGCAGACCTTTGCACCCTATGAAAATCTGCTACAGAGAGTAGGGGGATCATGGGAAGACTACAGAACGGGTGGGGATTGGGCAAAAATGTTGTTCTTCCTTCCACCAGCAGGATCCCTCTGCTGGATCAAAAGCTATCCATGAATTAGCAGACAGCTAAATTTGGAATCAATACACATTTGCTTTAAATTCTGTATCAGTGCACTAAATGAACTTCAGTATTGTTTCTGAAATGCATGGCTTCTATAGCCATATGGGCGCTGCCAGTACCGTGTTTCTCATATTTTAAGGCATCCCCAAAAAATAAGCCATGACAGGATTTCTAAGGGTTGGTGAAAAATAAGACATACCCCGAAAATAAGCCATGTCGTGTAGCCCCGACCGAGCGAGAGGCGAAGGCGCGGGACACAGCAGGAGCTCCCTTCCTGCTTCCCCGAGCCGTCGCGCATCGGGGGACAGAGCCGAAGATCGGCGGGCGCTCCTTGCTGGGCTTGACAAGCCCGGCAAACAGCGCCCGCCGATCTTCGGACCTGTGCTGTGTGACAGGCAGGGGTGGGGGGAAGCGGAGATCGTTCTCCGCTCTCCCCCCACCCCCGCCTGTCACCAAAGATCGGCGGGCGCTCCTTGCTGGGCTTGACAAGCCCGGCAAACAGCGCCCGCCGATCTTCGGACCTGTCCTGTGTGACAGGCGGGGGTGGGGGGGAAGCGGAGATCGTTCTCCGCTCTCCCCCCACCCCCGCCTGTCACCGAAGATCGGCGGGCGCTGTTTGCTGGGCTTGACAAGCCCGGCAAACAGCGCCCGCCGATCTTCGGCCCTGTGCTGTGTGACAGGCGGGGGTGGGGGAGAAGCGGAGATCGTTCTCCGCTCTCCCCCCATCCCCGCCTGTCACCGAAGATCGGCGGGCGCTCCTAGCTGGGCTTGACAAGCCCGGCAAACAGCGCCCGCCGACCTGTGCTGTGTGACAGGCGGGGGTGGGGGGGGAAGCAGAGATCGTTCTCCGCTCTCCCCCCACCCCCGCCTGTCACCGAAGATCGGCGGGCGCTGTTTGCTGGGCTTGACAAGCCCGGCAAACAGCGCCCGCCGATCTTCGGCCCTGTGCTGTGTGACAGGCGGGGGTGGGGGAGAAGCGGAGATCGTTCTCCGCTCTCCGCCCACCCCCGCCTGTCACCGAAGATCGGCGGGCGCTCCTAGCTGGGCTTGACAAGCCCGGCAAACAGCGCCCGCCGACCTGTGCTGTGTGACAGGCGGGGGTGGGGGGGAAGCGGAGATCGTTCTCCGCTCTCCCCCCACCCCCGCCTGTCACCAAAGATCGGCGGGCGCTCCTTGCTGGGCTTGACAAGCCCGGCAAACAGCGCCCGCCGATCTTCGGACCTGTCCTGTGTGACAGGCGGGGGTGGGGGGGAAGCGGAGATCGTTCTCCGCTCTCCCCCCACCCCCGCCTGTCACCGAAGATCGGCGGGCGCTGTTTGCTGGGCTTGACAAGCCCGGCAAACAGCGCCCGCCGATCTTCGGCCCTGTGCTGTATGACAGGCGGGGGTGGGGGAGAAGCGGAGATCGTTCTCCGCTCTCCCCCCATCCCCGCCTGTCACCGAAGATCGGCGGGCGCTCCTAGCTGGGCTTGACAAGCCCGGCAAACAGCGCCCGCCGACCTGTGCTGTGTGACAGGCGGGGGTGGGGGGGAAGCAGAGATCGTTCTCCGCTCTCCCCCCACCCCCGCCTGTCACCGAAGATCGGCGGGCGCTGTTTGCTGGGCTTGACAAGCCCGGCAAACAGCGCCCGCCGATCTTCGGCCCTGTGCTGTGTGACAGGCGGGGGTGGGGGAGAAGCGGAGATCGTTCTCCGCTCTCCGCCCACCCCCGCCTGTCACCGAAGATCGGCGGGCGCTCCTAGCTGGGCTTGACAAGCCCGGCAAACAGCGCCCGCCGACCTGTGCTGTGTGACAGGCGGGGGTGGGGGGGAAGCGGAGATCGTTCTCCGCTCTCCCCCCACCCCCGCCTGTCACCGAAGATCGGCGGGCGCTCCTTGCTGGGCTTGACAAGCCCGGCAAACAGCGCCCGCCGATCTTCGGCCCTGTGCTGTGTGACAGGCGGGGGTGGGGGGGGAAGCGGAGATCGTTCTCCGCTCTCCCCCCACCCCCGCCTGTCACCGAAGATCGGCGGGCGCTCCTTGCTGGGCTTGACAAGCCCGGCAAACAGCGCCCGCCGACCTGTGCTGTGTGACAGGCGGGGGTGGGGGGGAAGCGGAGATCGTTCTCCGCTCTCCGCCCACCCCCGCCTGTCACCGAAGATCGGCGGGCGCTGTTTGCTGGGCTTGACAAGCCCGGCAAACAGCGCCCGCCGATCTTCGGACCTGTCCTGTGTGACAGGCGGGGGTGGGGGGGAAGCGGAGATCGTTCTCCGCTCTCCCCCCACCCCCGCCTGTCACCGAAGATCGGCGGGCGCTGTTTGCTGGGCTTGACAAGCCCGGCAAACAGCGCCCGCCGATCTTCGGACCTGTCCTGTGTGACAGGCGGGGGTGGGGGGAAGCGGAGATCGTGCTCCGCTCTCCCCCCACCCCCGCCTGTCACCAAAGATCGGCGGGCGCTGTTTGCTGGGCTTGACAAGCCCGGCAAACAGCGCCCGCCGACCTGTGCTGTGTGACAGGCGGGGGTGGGGGAGAAGCGGAGATCGTTCTCCGCTCTCCCCCCATCCCCGCCTGTCACCGAAGATCGGCGGGCGCTCCTAGCTGGGCTTGACAAGCCCGGCAAACAGCGCCCGCCGACCTGTGCTGTGTGACAGGCGGGGGTGGGGGGGAAGCGGAGATCGTTCTCCGCTCTCCGCCCACCCCCGCCTGTCACCGAAGATCGGCAGGCGCTGTTTGCTGGGCTTGACAAGCCCGGCAAACAGCGCCCGCTTGCACTTTATTAAAAAATAAGACATCCCTCAAAAATAAGCCATGTCGTGTTTTTTGGAAAAAAAAATTAATATAAGACATGACTTATAATATGAGAAACACGGTAAATTAAACTGAAATATACCTGACTTGCGCCATTTTCCATTTGTACCATTATATGGAGATAGACTATCATTTTTAGGATTAAGAGAAGTGAAAGATATGGTAGTTGCTTCAGTCTTCATCTCTCTTTTCTCACAGTTAGTGATAATTGCTGTCTTGACAGTATGGTTTTTCAGGCTGCTTGGAGACATACACACAGTACCGTTCTCGTTTTCTGTAAATATAAACATTTCAAAAAGATAAATGTTATTGACCCTAAGAACAACTTCATATAGTATAGTTTAGAACTTCCAAAGTAATCCATGAGACCATCTAGTGTGATAGGGTTGCCAGAGGCAAATATATTATTTCCAACAATTATTCATTCCATGAAAATATCCCTGAACATAAAATATATGAATATATTCAGTATTACCTATAATACTCTCAGGCAGGTTTGACTGCTATTCATCCATTTTATAGGAGTCTTAAGGCTGGGAGTAAGTTGCATTGAGAAGGCTGGCGGTTCGGATCCCCGCGATGGGGTGAGCGCCTGTTGCTCTGTCCCAGCCCCTGCCCACCTAGCAGTTTGAAAGCACGCCATTGCAAGTAGATAAATAGGTACCACTGTGGCAGGAAGGTAAATGCTGTTTCCGTGTGCTGCTCTGGTTTTGCCAGAAGCGGCTTAGTCATGCTGGCCACATGACCCGGAAAAACTGCGGAAGAACGCCGGCTCCCTTGGCCTGTAAAGCGAGATAAGCGCCACAACCCCAGAGTCGTCCGCAACTGGACCTAACAGTCAGGGTTACCTTTACCTTTTAAGTTGCATTGAACTCAGTGGGATTAATTCTTAGTAGGTGCATATAGGATTGCACTGTTATTTTATTTTATTTTTGAAACCACATTACTTAGCACATTTCTAGTTCATAGGGCAAACTCCTCTCTTTTCCTATACAAAATCTGTTGGATGAATAGGCAATTTTCAGACATGACCTTTTCAAATACCATCTTAATGTATGTGCTCAACATTTAGTTCATATTTTATCTTTTCAGTGTGCTTTTTATGGACAACTACTTTTAGGGTTTTTGACTCTCAGTCTAAAGGAATTCATATCTCAAAAAAAAAAGATGTGAGGATAGCTAAATTCATACGTCAACGGAGTACAGTTAGTCCTCCTGAAATGGAAATCATGTAGATAAAAATTCAATAAATTTTTTGATACTTACCCATGGTTACTTTAGTGGTCTTCAGCCAACTCTGTAAACTAAGGAGGTCACATGAACAATTCCATGGATTTCCAATTAATGTGATTTCGGTTAAATTAAGGGATACTTTTGCATCAAAATATCTCATAAGGTTATTTTTTAGGTTTAGGACCTCCAAGCTATTTAGCAATGCAAACACACTGGAATCTAATTGCACAATTCTGTTATTCTGTAGGTGCAAAATATTTAGTTTATTTAAACCAGCAAATGCTGCCTGTTCAACTGTACTGATAGAATTATTGCTGACATCTAGAACTTCTAATTTTGAAAGTTTGTCAAAGGTAAAATTATGGAGGATAGAAATGGAATTGTTGCTTAGGTATAATTGTTTAATATTCATGTACTTTTGAAGATTTGTGGTATCACTTTCATTTAAAGTGATGCTGTTGTAACTGAGAACTAGTATAGAAACATTTTTGTCTAGGCTAGGAGGAACAGAAGTATAGTTTTTTGCTGCTTCATCACACTTAACCTGTTAAACAAAGAGAGAGAAAATGTTACAAATACAGATTGGGTAAGATTACCAGGATAAAACAGATAATATGTTCATAAAGCTCTCATATATAGGGTTATGAAAACTTTTCTAAAATATATTGATGTTATTGTTTGTTGTAAAGGAAAATTCTGCCCGGCTTATCTTCAGAAAGAAAACCAGAACAGGTGACATTGCAAAATACAATCCTATAACAACATTGAAAGTATGTTAATAATATAGAAACAAAAGCAGCAGCACAAAACAACTATACAGTATAACCATACAGCTGTTCAAATTTGTGGTCCTTCATATTAGAATCAGCTATATGAACAGTATGTGAAAGAAAATGACCATAAAAAGTAGTTCAGGCTGTAGGAAAACAGGCCTGCTCCTTTTTTGTTGAAATCTTGGAGCACAAATATAAAATGTTAGAGTTAAACTCTTTTCTACAATAGAATATTGAGCTTAGAAATCTGAAATACCAGGGCTGAATATAAATGCTTTGGCAGAGGGTTGTAGGGCTAAAGGGAACTTTTATAAAAGACCCATCTATTTCCCCACCCTGCTTATTGCAAGGCACATCACATACCATCTTACAATGACCAGAACAAAACTCCTGGAATATTTCTTCCTGGTGCTAAGAAGGGAGTACCATGAAATAACTACCGTATTTTGCAGGTGGTGAGAATCATAATATGATTGGTTAGGCACTGTATTTTGTGGGTTTTGGATCCTATATATTGTTGGCATCCGTCTGTCTCGAAAGTCAATGGAGTGCGCCTCCAGGGGTGAAGTCAAATCACCTCATTAGCAGCACCCAAGTGACCTCCCCAGGGCGCAAGCCTGGGCAGTGTGCATGGAAGTCCAGCACTGCTCAGACAACAAGACCTTGCTGGTGTGGTCCAAAGGAAATCATAGCAATACGTTTGTCACCAGCTTGGTGGCAGGAGTTGCTGGAAGGAAGTACCATCCAACCTTCTTAGGGACTGCCCTCCGTCCCACAAGGAAGCGGAGGTGCTATCATATATATGAATGTGATAATTTCTGCTACCCCACCCTAAAAGAGATAAAATAGCCTAAGGCTGCAGTCTTAAGTATGCATAGGAGTAAACCACATTGAACACAGTGTGGCTTTCTTCATAGAATACATGTAAAGGATCAAGCTGTTGACAGCTTTATAGGAAAAGTAGCCAAGTAGTAGTAGTTTGATTTGGTTATGAAGCTTACCATTTGAGAAGCAGCAACTGGGTGTAAAAAGAGAGCGGCAACCAGTGTCGGGAGCCAAGCAAGCTTCATATTCTGAACCTGTAGGTACACGTTATCACTTGAATAGTTTTGAAGCTCAATTTGTTGATGAAAAAGAAGTTCACAAAGAGCATCATAGTTGTGATTGCAAAGCCAAGTGAATCAACAGGATTTGTAGAACTGAGTAAAATATAGAAATGTAAACTATATATAGTTTGTGCTATGAAATCAGGCCTTTGTCATCTGTCAATGTTCAAGAAATTATTTCACCTAGTGTTCTTTTTTAAAAAATATTTTTAATTAAAATTTACAATTTAATATTCAACACATTTGTCATATAAAAGAAAATAGAATAAAACAAAATTCCCCCCACCCTGTGACTTCCCTCAACTTCTCCTTCTGGTTCTTTAACTATTTGCTACTTCTGCTTAAATTTTCTCTTATTTTTCATCTTTCAGCTGAATGCTCTTACATTCTTAGCATTTTTATACCAAATTTTCTTCCAGTTAGTTCTTACATTTAATTAGTTTCCATATTGTCGTTTCTTAACCTTTACTCTTATTTTCTTAATTGTGTTTTACTCAAACCCTGCTAGTGAGTCCATTTCTTTACAATATTTCTGTAAATACAGCATGAACGATTCCCAGTCTTGTTTGAAAGTCTCTGTTGACTTCGTCTATTTCACCTAGTGTTCTGATACTTTAAAAAACAACATAGCTGTGATCTGTTAAAGTGCTCTGTAGACATACAATAAATATTATTCAAGTACTGGAGTTCTTTCATCAGATGTCTTAAGGCCATAGCTGCCAAAGTTATCCCTTTTTTAAAGGGATTTTCCATTATGCTGAATAGGCTTCCTCGCGAGAAAAGGGAAAACTTGGCAGCTATGCTTAAGGCTACCGTTATAGCTATTACCAAATATTTAAGAAAAAAACTGCAACAGCTATACTTCAGGTACTTGAATCTTTCTTCCTGCCCATCCTCCCTCCAGAGCTCTGAAATCGCGCTACTGATCAAGGCTACACAAGATATGAGCCGTATCTATTCACTGGTGAGAACTGCTTGACCCTTCCCTATAGGGAAAAGTTTGCAAATCTCAAAAAGATAGAGAAAAGCACAGCCGGGAATATATAGAAACATTGGAGCACACAAACAAAGTAATATCAGTAACCCACACCAAAAAAAGTTGTAGTGTCTCTTTTGAAAACTTCCTCCTTTTAGTCCATATATATTTGTATTAAAATCAAGTAAAATTATTCAGGGATTCACATTTATTTCTGAAGTGTTCCATTAAAGACCCTCCGTTATTTAAGAAGAATAAAACGGGCAGCTTTCCTGTTTAAACTGAGGGGAAACATCTGAAAAATATTTTCCAAGCTTCCAAAGATGTCCGCTTGCAAAGCCATCGAGTTAATTCATACAGCTTTGAACCAATATAGTATTTAAACTCTAATCTTAATAGTTGGATTGTGAAACAATGTATTTTATTATACATTTGCTAATAAAACAAACATCTATACGTTTGATAATACTAGCAGTTTACCCAATCTCTTACCTTCTTATTTTTTCTCTGGAACATATACCTGTTTGCGTGTATCCTTGTGGATAAAAAAAGGAAGAGTACAATGTTAACTTCACTTGGCTTCAACCTTTGTACCCTATTAGCAAGCAGGTCGTTTAAAATAAGGAACTTCAGGATGCCTTTAGCAAAAGATTGACTTGGGTTCTTATGTGATTTAATGGGCTTGCAGCCAATGAGGAAGTTTTAGAATATGATCGGGTATCATGTTTATGACATGAAGTGAGGGAGAAAGAGCAAGTTTACCCACGGTTAGAGTTTCCAATAAAACAGGGTTGTATTGGAAACGGAGAGCCATGGGTTGAAGTTTATTTTTTAATGGGGTACAGTTACCAAACATCAGTCATTATGAATACATAAAGTGCATATTTAAAGCGACAGCTAAAAGCCTTTGCAGTTGTTAAAACGCTGATCAGGGTGGAGGTTAGGTATAAGTTACATTCAGAGAATTAAAAATCACCATTAACCTTTATACGTCACATGTATCATTCAATCAAAACCAGGGAGAGGAACTACTAAACATTTTGGATCAGTTCTGATTCAGCTGTGAATATAGTTGCTCTGATTCCAGTTTAGGCTAACAAAGATTCAGTAACCTATTTGACACCCGTCTGCCGGTTCACATGAGAAAGTACAGTGGTGCCTCGCTTAACGAATGCCCTGCTTAAAGAAATTTCCGCTTAACGAAAGGATTTTTCGAGCGGAGCTTGCCTCGCTAGACGAATGCGTTTTACGAAAAATTTGTCTAGCGAATCGCGGTTTCCCATAGGAATGCATTGAAATTCAATTAATGCGTTCCTATGGGCAAAAAAAAAGTAAAAAAAAAATTCAGTGCATTCCTATGGGATTCGCTAGATGAATTTTTCGCTATAAGAAAAGACCCGTGGAATGAATTAATTTCGTCTAGCGAGGCACCACTGTATAAATATTCAAATTACGATAGTGATTTGCCTATGTGGTCGAGTGGGTGTGGTCATCGTGATATTGTGCCCTAATCTTCCTATGTGGTAGTTTTATCTTTTGGCAGTGGCTTTGGCTAGATTAAATAAATAAATACAGTCATACCTCGAAAATCGAATGGAATCTGTTCCAGAAGTCTGTTTGACTTCCAAAACATTCGGAAACCAAGGCGCAGCTTCCAATTGGCTGCAGGAAGCTCCGGAAGCCAATCAGAAGCTGCGTCAGACATTCGGCTTCCAAAGAAAGTTCGCAAACCGGAACACTCACTTCCGGGTTTGCGGGGTTTGGGAGCCAAAACGTTCGAGTCACAAGGCATTCGTCAACCAAGGTATGACAGTAAGATGGTACTTAATAGTGAAATTATTTAATGTCTGCTCAAAAGTAAGGCCCATTAAATTCAATGGGGCACACTCTCAGGTAAGCCAGTATCCTAAATGTGTTAGGGAGAGAGTGCTGATAGCTGAGAAGGAACACAGGGAAAATACGGCTGATAGCTCAATATGTAGTGTGATGGAAAAAATATGAAGAGCGATTTTTTTACAAACTGATCCTGTTGCTCACATCTCTGCTGCTGCTGCTGCTTGCCAGATTCTCTCTCTCATCTTTTAATGCTTTTAATGCCACCCAAATTTCGATACTCAGAGCTTGCAGTTCTGTACAGTGCCTGGCTTCCATAGGCCATACCAGCGTAGGTATACAGACCGAGATTTCCCCCAGGAAGAATGTGTATGCTTCACTTAGCTCAAAGGTTTCAGTAACAGCTATAGAGATTAGCCAACCTACTGCATGAGGCTCACCCTTCCTCTGCCAAGCTGTTTTTCCTCATAATCTTCAATAGTGAATTTCAGCCTTTTTTTTTTAATGTTTAATCTTTATTAAGTTTAAAATCAATATAAAACAAAACAATTCTCTAAAATAAAAGCAAAATCAATACATACATATATATTCATACAAATTCAAACAAAGCTTACTCCATCTTCTCAAATATATCGTCAACTTGTCTTATATATCTTCCATTCTGTCTTCACATCTTCTTTTGTAATTCGACTTCCCCTTCTCTTCTATCCTGACTATAACATTGTTTATCCTCCTACTGCTTACATTAACTTTCCTCCTTGGAATACTACAAAATATTGGTTTCGAACCCAAGTTCTTTTAAATATACTCCAAATTTTCCCCAATTATCAATAAATTTTTTATTGGAACCGCCCCTAATTGAATTCGTCAATCTCGCTAAATCAATATAACCGATTAATTTCTCTTGCCAATCTCTAATAGTGGGTACTTCCTTACTTTTCCATAATTTTGCAATTAAAATTCTCGCCGCCGCTACCGAGTATAAAAATATCTTTTCATCTTTTTTTTCCACTTCCTCTTCAACCATTCCTAATAGGAAAGATTCTGGAGTCTTCTTTATGTTGTATTTAAATATTTTCTTTAACTCTTCTAACACTCCATTCCAGAAAGGTTTAATTTTTGGGCACTGCCACCAGATGTGTAGGAACGTACCTACTTCTCTTTCGCACCTCCAGCAATGATTATCTTTAACTTTATACATTTTATAAATTTTGACCGGCGTCAGATACCACATATAGAACATTTTTATTAAATTTTCTCTAATTGTTTCTGACGCCGTGAATTTCCATGTTACACTCCAGAGTTTTTCCCACTTATCCATTTCTATTGCTTTCCCTAGATCCATTGCCCACTTCGTCATTGTCTCCTTCACGACTTCATCCTTCACTTCCCATTCTAGAATGGTGTTATACACTTTGGATATAATTTTCCGTTCACTATGTAATAGACTTTTTTCAAGTAGGGATGGTTCGGACATAAACCCTCCTTTTTTCATATCTTCTTGAAACCTACTATTTAATTGATAATATTGGAGCCACCCTGCCAGTTGCTGCTTAACATCTTCATATTTTTTAATTTTAAATACCCCTTCTTTTTCCTCTATTAAGTCCTTATACTTTATCCATTTTCCATCATTATTTACTTTTTTCACTGTTATTATTTCGATAGGTGACAACCATTTTGGTGTCTTCGGTTCCATCAGAGGTTTATGTCTTTCCCATACCTTCAATAGAGATTTTTTAATAACATGCGTGTTAAACCCTTTATGTATTTTTACCTTTTCATCCTGCAAGTAGGCATGCCAACCCCATCTATTTTGAAATCCCTCTAGATCTAGTAGCTCGTGATTTTCCAAGGTAATCCATTCCTTTATCCAAAGAAGGCTTGCGGCATCATGATAGATTTTTAGGTT